>NC_056744.1:641221932-641548197 GCF_019279795.1 Protopterus annectens | reverse complement strand
CAGTCTTAACATATGGTTTCGAGAGGTTGTGCACTACACAAGTGAGATGTTGGAGAAAACATTTGAGAATTCTTTTTTGTGTTAAAAGTTCATATTAATTGATTCTTAAGGAAAAATAAACCCAGTATGTTTAGTAGAAATCCTGATAGTAAAATTAAACTCATACACTTTGGTGATATAATTTGAAGACAGGATTCACTAGAGAAGACATTAATGCTAGAAAAGATCAAATGCCAAAAGGGGGCAGTAGAAAAGCTAATAGGGATATGTACGATTACTGAACTAGTGACTGAATTTGCAAGAACTCAAAAGTAATTGTTGAGATGGCTTTTTATCATACGGAAACATGTAAACATAAGCCAATTTTAATAACTGGCAACAAGTAGTTATCTGATCACAAATCGAAGAGCTATAATGAAGAATAGTAAGATCTTCATGGTTACATTTTAAATGTACATCATCAATAAAACATTTGCAAATTAAGGTATAATTTAATTTCCTAATTTGAGAAAATGGTCCATAAATTTCAGAAGAAAACATAATACTTCTAAATGTGGTTAGCAAAGTAGGCTACAGAACTTAAATTCTACATTACCCTACTTCTAATGGTTGGCTAGTGATGTCTGTGTTTTCTGTAAATACAGTTAATCATTTGGTGAAGACTTTTCAAGATGCCAAGGAAACTTGTTGCCAGTTATTAAAATTGGCTTATGTTTACATGTTTCCGTATGATAAAAAGCCACAAATAAAATAAAATAAAATAAAAATAAAATATTAAAAGCCAGTAATTAGAATACTCTTTGTAAATACAATTTAAAATAAAATGAAATATGTTTACTACTTTATGTTTATATTATACTCTACTGGGACAGAACCATTCTTTAATGACATGACAAATAGTCGCATGAGATACTTCAATTGTTCTAACCAGATAATTTTCATGTAGCCTTCTCAATAGAGAGAAACAAGTAATATCATTTTAAAATACAAATTAAACTCTTCTCTGTAACATATATTCTTTAATTACCACAAATAAGATTAAATCTATTTAATATATTTTTAAAATATCCCAGGTGAATAGCATAATTTTAAGTAAAACAAACATAAATCTATACAAAATAAGTTCCTTTCTGATGTTTTAGTCTTTCTTTGATGCAATACTCAGTTATCTTTCCTGTAAGCCAACCTCACTAGCCAACCATTAGAAGTAGGGTAATGTAGAATTTAAGTTCTGTAGCCTACTTTGCTAACATCTTCAAACTTTAATAAACAGAAAATTCTATCACTATCACAAAATATATAAACAGTTTTTTTGCATTATATTGCTAATAATCCAATGTCTATCATTTATTATTACATTTCCATGAAAAGACTTGATTTTATAACTCCTGAAATAGACAATCAATAATTAACAAAAGAAACAAGACATTTCTAAATTACAATAAATTACAAAAACTTGATATTAAGCTTTGTATCTGTTAATACCATTAATAAATAAAACATATTACTTTGGTGCCTATTTAAGTAATATTTGCCACTTAAACACTATTTTCACACATCTCACATGACTTTATAATCACTAGTTTAGTGAAAAAATATAAGATTTCTGGAGAGCAATAATCAGTATTCAGGATATTTTTCAATGGAACCACTTAGGTGAAGACAGAAGTTTACTGTTTGGTAGATATTTTAATCTGAGTTTGAAACTTTATCTTTTATTGCACATTCAATTCCAGGAAGTCTCAAGAAATTCAAATTTAAAGTTAAAAATATGGTTATTCTCTTCCTATATTTGTTCTAAGCCCATTCAGTAAATGGCACTGAAACAGACAATGCTGTTCAGTTTATATCACATACTTTTCAGTATGCTAACTAGTTATTACATAGTACTGATACAGTAATATCACTAAATGTAAAGTTTTTTTAATTACAAAAATCAAATATCAATATATACATCTCATTATCTCACACAAGGTTTGTTGTTTATTCATTTAGTCATGTCTGACTCTGTGACATCAAGGAAGTTAGCACACCAGAGCAAGAAACATTAACTGAAAGAATTATAAACTTTTTTTGCAAAATGTTCTGTTTTTCAGTTATAAAAAATTGCAGATATAGTTAAGTTACTTAATCTTCCTAATATGACATAAGATGGCATATTATGTGAGTCATTGTGCCATGAGATAATAGATAAAATGATAATTGTCAATGCATTGTCTATATAAACTATGTAAGATGTATTCGGGGATGGGTCTGGTATAATGGTTAAGGTGTTTACCTCACAGTCACAAGGTACAGGGTTGGATTTCACACCTTTGAAAGGGGAACTGGCTAAGCTTAAAATGGTTCACAAGAGCCACTAGCCTAATACTTATCTATGAACCTATAAATTGAATTGTTTCCATAAGGTTGAGCTATGACACAAACTTTGGTTACACTGTTTAAAAAGTAGTGATAGTAGTCATTTTACTACCTTACATTGTAGTAATAAATTATATACCAAAATTAAGGGACTGCTTGATGTCATAGATTTATTAGTGTAAATATTGCATAGGCTGTGTACTATTTAATTACTTCAAAGGTATAAATAAATTGATAAAAGGCATGTTATTTTGTTAGAAGTTTTCATTTATATTTTTCTTTAGTGTTTTAGACTTGCATTTTCACCTAAATGTGCATCTTCTTGTTGAAACAAGTTTTTGTCTTCTAAATACTAATAAGAAAAAGTACCTAAAGTGTAATGCTCCAGGATACAGTATAAGTAGTATGTCTTCTTTCTGGTACATGATTCAAGAGATGTAGTTCCCAACTCTATGAATGCACATGCAGGGGAGTAAAACTCATCATAGAACAATATCATACACTAAGTGCAGCTTCTGTTATCTTGTCATTAGTCCTTGTCAGACAGCTTTATAAATAATGTCATCTACAAATGGCTGCAGATTACCATACTAAAGTAGTTAAATTGTCAGTCTGGGTTTTGTCAAAAGCCATTTCTCAACATATTACAAACATTTTAAACAGACATGCAGTAATAAACATGAACAGAACATTAACTAATATGCATTAACAATTACATATGCATTTGATAACTAGATTACATTCATATGAAATAAAGGCAACTATTTAGTATTTGAAGAGGTATATTAGTGAGATTTTCAAATATATAATAGATCATATAATTAATGTTTAGAAATTGAAAGATATGGAGGTGAAGAAAGGAACTAGGTAGTTATATTAAAAGTATAGAGGGGTAAAACTATTCTGGTATTGGTGAAGACTGGCTGTAGGGCATAGGATTCTGAATGAAGAGAAATTATTTTATTGATATGGTAAGCTGAAGATCATAGTGGCATTTATGCTGGAGATGTACAAGAACAGATCCATTGATTTTATAGGTGAAGTTTTAATTGTGTTTTACATTCTGAATGGATTTCAGTGGCTACACAATCTGAACATAGAGAGTTGCCTGCAGTATTAGATGATTTGGTTATGGTGATTAGTGATTTTTTTTTAGAGCATAAAATTATATTAGGAAGTAGTGCTGTATTGTGTTATTAATGGCTGGTGATTTTTCTGGTTTATAGAGAAGTCTGTATGTTGTGGTCAGCTGGGAAAGAGCTGATGTGGTAGTTCTAACCAGATTTATTCTCTGATGGCTAGGCAGTGATGTGTTCTGTCTTTAATGTTTACTGCAAATTTGGCTATTATTATAGTATTGTTCAAGTTTGGAGAGTTCTGAGATATGAAGGTTATTGAAGATTGTGGCAGCACAGAGTAGAAATGACAGTAAGAACGTAGAGGCAATACATCTTCTGACTATGAGATTTTAGTAGGTTTTTACTATGTCTGATGTACATAGTTTTTTGATTTTTTTAACCATGTACTTTATATAGTGGTCAAATTTCAGCTGGTCTTCTATGATGACACCCATTAATTTTGTGTGGTTTACTTGTTCTATCAGGGTGC
This sequence comes from Protopterus annectens, assembly GCF_019279795.1. NCBI lineage: Eukaryota > Metazoa > Chordata > Ceratodontiformes > Protopteridae > Protopterus > Protopterus annectens. Next base: position 641,544,228 of record NC_056744.1, on the reverse strand, counting down.
TGTTGGCAGAAACAATAGTGAATAGTACTGTTTTGGTAAAGATGTATTTTAGGATAATGAGCAATAATTTATGCCTTTAGGCTTTATAAAGTTTAGTTGTAATACATATTAAGAGTGCCAGACATTGTTACAAGCAAAGATTGAGCACCACTCAACATATGTTTTGTACAAGGGTCAGAGAGTCATGGAAGTGCTACAGTTCCAAACAGGGATGTATGTTTCACTAGATATGGCAGACTGTGTTGTTATTGAGATCTCCATGTGACCAGTCCTCGAATGCTCTTCTTTCTTCCTCAGACTCTTCCTCCTTTGCCTGTTTTTTTTTGTTGAAATGTAATTGGTGTCAACATGAGTCTTGACTGGAGATGGTAAGACAGGAAATGATCCATCCAAGTCAGTGGAATCCTGTATATTATTAATCAGATCTTATTTGTCATCCTTCTGTCCATAAAAAACTTGCCCATGTTTAAAGTCATATGCATCACATTTAAGTTTCTGCTGTTTGATAGAAACCAATTATTGGTTAAAGGTAGAGACACCATCAAGCATATAACTGAAATGTTTTAAATGTTGTGGAAATAACACATTTTCTCTTACCTTCATATTTAAAGAGGCTGTTGTAGTTAAATAATCATTTCTATAGATGCAAAAAAAACCTCATTCATTAAACACATATAGTACATCCCCAGTTATTTGTTGGTTTATACCAACAGCTACTGCTTCTTTAACTGAAACTTTAACTGATGTACACCTTTTTACCAGGTGTCTAAATTTGTCTCTGTTATTTCAAGAAGCGAGTACTAATGGTAGCAACATTCAGACTTTTAAGAAACCTAATACCTTCATTCTGGTATCTAATCCAGTTGTGGGACTATTTGAAAAAAAACCCTTATTAAGGACATTTATGAAATATTTTTGGTGAGAATAGAGACTATAGTGATAATGTATCTTTTGACTTGTGTCATCCATTAACTGGACTGATTAACAGTGAATCCCTTGTAATTAAGAATGCCAGTAAGGGGAGCGCTGCTGTTGTGATTGATTCTGATTTTTATATGGAATCAATTAATCAGTTATTAGGGGATATAAATACATATTACGAAATCACTAGAATGCAGGTTGAAATGATAAAATTGTTAGTATGGATATATAGGAGCTACATCTAAATGGTGGGCAATCAAGCGAATTGTTGAATTATTTTATGTATCACATTCCATAATTCCTGAGTATTATGGGCTACATAAAATACATAAAGACTTGTTACATCTACCTTTTAGATATATTGCCTTGTCACAGGGATAACTCATTGAATCAATTTCTGTATATTTGGAAGAGAGTTTAAAAGGACTATTACCAATGATGCCTAGTTTTATAAAAGATAGTAATGATTTTAAGGCAATTATATCAATTATTATTTATTTATTTATGGTTTGTTTGCCAGGATAGTCCATTGGGCCACGAGGAGCCCATTTTCAATGGAGTCCTGGGGAGAAAAGCTCCAGAAAATTACAAATTACAGATTTAACATAAGAGTAAGTTATTAGAGAAATGTAATGTGCACAAATGAAGCAAAATTAAACAAATAGAAAAACACATATTAGTAGAGTGCACATATTAGTACAATGCAATAAGAGTAATATTTACAAACAGTCAAAGTTTTTAACAGTTTAACATATTAGCACAATGCAATAACAGAAACAGTCTAAATTTATTTATTAATTTATTTATTGCAGTTGGTTTGCCAGGATGGTCCATTGGGACAATAACAACCTGTTTTCAATGGAGTCCTGGGGAGAAAAGCTCCAATCAAGACAATACTATCGTCAGAGTTATAGGTTACATAGTAATGTAGAAGTACAGATTAAATCATAGCATTTAAAGGTACAATTCACGAAATATCGCAATAAATGTTATAAACATAAGTAAATATTTACAAATATACATGTCCCCACTGTAGAAATATAATAGCAGGATAATGAGTACATGGGGTGCTAGAGGGTGCAAGTAGGGAAGAGAGATAGGGGAGAAATGAACCTAGAGGGGAGGAGTTGGGAGAAAAAGGGAGAAGAAAGGGAGGAGAGGAGGTGGATGGATGAGGAAGAGATGGAAGAGGAGAATGGGGAGGGAGGAGGAGGAGAAGAGCAGGGAGGGAGGAATAGGCAGAAAAAGTTATGTGGGGTGGGAGCAGGAGCATTCCAGAGGGATATTAGATGGGAGTTATGTAAGGTTTTGAAAGTAGAGTGTCTAGCGGTGGTAGGATGGATGGTGGCAGGGAGTTCCACTGGTGTGCTAAGGCAAAGGATAGGAGATTTTTTGCCTGGAGGATGGGCAGATTTATGCAATTCAATCAGATTCTGATTGTTAGATCTTAACAGTCTGTCTGGAAGGTGGAAGACAGGGAGGGGCAGAGGGAGGGACTGAAGATACGTTTGTGGGCATGAATGAGTTGAATGTAGGTGAGATGATTAGGTAGCTCTATCCAGTTTAGCTTATGAAGGGCAATACAGTGATGGGTAGATGATTTGTGGTTTGAGGCAAACCTGGCAATTTTATTATAACAGGAAGAAAGTTTTGACTTAAGAGAGGATTGTGGGTTATTAAGGAATGAGGCACCACATAGGAGAGAAGGGATGAGGTATGTGGTAGAAAGAGTGAACTTGGTAGAGGGAGTGAGGTAGTGATTTTGGCGGTAGAGCATACTCAGTTTCTGATGTTTTTTTTTTATATTTATTTGTAGGTGGGTGTTGAACTTAAACTGGTCATCAATGAGGACCCCTAATAGTTTAGCCTCAGGTACTAATTTGAGGGAAGTATTGTTCAGGCTAGTGATGGAGAGTGAGTTTTTGTCTATGGTGGATGTTTTAGAAGGGATAAATATCATAAGTTTAGTTTTTTGAAGCACTGAGTGCTAGGTGGTTATCTAACATCCACTGTTCAGTGATAGGGAAAGCGTGTTGGGTTAGTTTTATGAGGGTGGAGGTGGAGATGGCAGAAAAGATGATAGTGGAATCATCTACGTATTGAATGAGTTTTGCATGAGGGATTGAATGGTGGAAATCATTAATGAAAATACTGAATAGAAGGTGACCTAGTATTGAACCCTGTGGTATGTCTGTGGGGGTGTTAAGGAATGAGGAGGTAGCTTTTTCCATTTCACTGCTTGTTGCCTATTAGAGAGGTAACTGGTAAACCAGTTAAGAGAGGAGAGGTATAGATTTAGACTAGAGAGCTTAGTTAGAAAAAGGTTATGCAAGATGGTATTAAAGGCCTTTGAGATGTCTAGGAGGATGGTAGATACAAAGCAGCCAGAGTCGCGGGATTTGTTAACAGTTTCAAGGAAGGAGAGAAAAGCAGTGGTAGTGCTGTGGCTTGGTCTAAATCCATGTTGTGTGGGGGTTAGTAAGTTATTGTCTATAAGATAGGGTAGAAGTTGTAGGTGAATACATTTTTCAAACATTTTAGAGCTAGGGGATAGGATGGCGATGGGCCTTAAGTTTGGAATATTGTTATTGTTGCCTCCTTTGTGTAGGGGAATAATAAAGGCCTTTTTCCAAAGCTGGGGTATGTAGCCTTCTTGGATTGAGCAATTTATTAGGCCACAGATGGGGAGGGTGATGGCTTTGGCAGCTATCTTTAGAAAGTAGGAGTGTATGTTATCAGGGGTATTGGAGCAAGGTTTTCATTTCTGGAGAAGTTATTTTTATAGTAGACACCGGAATAGGTTTTATAGAGAAAGGAGGAAATTGGGAGGTGGTGATGTTTGGGGAGGAGCAGGTAGGGGGAAGTAAAAGAGAGGATGTAGAGTTGTTAGTGAAGGATGATGTTAGTTTGGCAACTGAGTTGATGAAGAAATAATTAAATTGGGTGGCAAAATCCATGTCTGAGACATCTGGATCGGGGCAATGGTTTTCTTTTTTACCGGGGTTGAGGAGGGAGGAGTAAGGAGAAATAAGCTTTGCAGTCTGCTATAATAAGCTTTTTGACTTTGTTGCAAAGTGGTTTATATTCATTAAGGGTGATGAGAGTTTTATTTTTCTGGTGGCATTTCCAAGCTTTGTCTCTTAGGTGCATGGCAACTAGTGTATCCTTGGTTAACCAAGGGGCAGTTTTACTTTGTATTCTTTTTTTTTAGTGGGGCAAAGGTATCTAAGAGGTTTAAGAATATTGCGTTAAAGTAAGTAACTGCATCTTCCAGGGGGAGAGTTTTTAGAGGGTTACAATTTGTGGATTTTAGTGAGTTTGAGAAGGTATTGGGACTGAAGTTTTTAGGGAACATATGGAGATATAGTTGTGTGAAAGTTGTAGGGGAGAGGGAAGATGATGAGCAAAGGTGGGGAAGTGATCACAAAGACATTCGGGAAGGCTGCCACTGTCAGAGATGTTGTGAGGGTGAGAGACTAAGATCCAGTCTAGGGTACTGCCTGAGGAGTAGTCTTTGGAAGGTATAGTAGTGGAACTTATTAGCTGAGTAAAATTATAGAGGTTTATATTTAGGGAGTTTGTTGGGGATTGAATGCTTGTCCAGTTAATGTTGACTCAATGCAGAATCATGGTCTCATTGCATATGTTGGTGGAGAACCAGGAGAGAATATCTTCGAGAACTGGGATATTATCTCCAGGAGGAATATAAAGGGAGGCTATACATGCATGTTTGTAGCTATTTCATTTTTTAACAGTTATGCTAATTCATGCAGTTAATTTCTAGGCTACTGAATTGTACCATTCTAGGAGTTATGCTAATTCCTAGAGTTTATTAGGGGTACTAAACAATGGGAGGCTATTGTGAATTATAGCTTATAGAGAGTAGCTTTAGTGTAGGGAAATTATGTGGGGTGGGAACAAGAGCATTTCCATAGTGAAGTTAGGTGTGTGTGAAGTAAGATTTTGAATGAATAGAAGCTGCTGGTGGTACGGATGAGAGGTGGGAGGGAATTCCAATGGCATGCTAGAGAGAAGAACATTAGATGTTTGCCTGGTGGATGGGCAGGTTTATGCAGTTCAATTAGATTTTGGGAATTAGATCTCAAAAGTCTATTTGCTTGGTGCATTTTAAAGGTGGTAGCAAGAGAGGGACAGAGAGAGGGGGTAAAAATAAATTTGTGTGCTTGGACACGTTGAATATAGATGAGTTAATTGGACAGCTCAAGCCAATTCAGTTGGTGTAGGGTAGTGCAATGATGGGAAGTGGATCTATGGCCAGTTGCAAATTATGTTATTTTATTATAGCAAGAGGAGATTTTAGTCTTGAGGGAGGATTGCAGGTTAGTAAGGATAGAGACACCATATAGGAGGGAAGGGATAAGGTAAGTGTTGGCGAGGGTGGGCCTAATGGAGGGAGAGATGTAACGGTTGTGGCAGTAAAGCATGCCTATTTTTTTGTGGTTTTTTTATATTTACTTGTAGATGATTATCAGACTTTAGCTGGTCACTGATCAGGACTCCTAGTAGTTTAGCATTATAGACTATTTCGAGAAGAGTATTATTTTGACTGGTGACTGAGAATGAAGTTTTATCTAGGGTGGTGGTTTTGGAAGCAGTAAATATCATGAGTTTAGTTTTAGTAGCATTGAGTGCTAGATGGTTGGCCATCATCCATTGCTCAGTGGAGGAGAAGGCATTTTGGGTTAATTTAACCAGGGTGGGTATAGAAGAGGCAGAGCAGATTATTGTTGAATGGTTGGCATATTGGACAAGGTTGGCATTTGGGATAGCTTGGTAGAAATCATTTATGAATATATTGAATAGAAGGGGCCTAAAATTGAACCTTGGGGCCACCTGTGGGAGTATCGAGAAAAGGGGAGGTGGCTTTTTTCCATCTGACTGCTTGTTGCCTGTTTGAGAGGAAACTGGTAAACCAGGTAATAGAGGAGTGGAATAGATTTAGTTTGGAGAGTTTAGTGAAAAGAAGGTTATGATAGTATCAAATGCCTTAGAGAGGTCAAGGAGGAGAGTGGACATGATGTGGCTAGTGTCACGGGCTTTATTAACTGTTTCTAGGAAGGAGAGCTGTGGTAGTGCTGTGGCTGAGTCTGAAACCATGTTGAGTAGGGAGTTAGAAGTTGGTTGTTTATGAGGTAAGGTAGAAGTTGTAGATGGATGCATTTTTCGAGAAGTTTAGAAATGGGGGAGGTAAGATAGCGATAGGTCAAAAGTTTGTGATATTATTGTTATTACCACCTTTATGGAGTGGAATAATAAAGGCCTTTTTCCAGAGTTGGGAAACTGGACATTCAGCAATAGATCGATTTATAAGAATGCAGATGGGAAGAGCTATGCCTTCTGTGGCAACTTTTAATAAATATGAGGGTATATCATCATGGGCATTGAAGCCAGGTTTCAATGTTAGTAGAAGTTTTTTTATGATGGCTATAGGGATGGGATTGAAGGAGAAAGGAGGAGGTTAGGAGCACTAGATGCTAAGGGAGGGAGCAATAGGTGGAATTAAGGGTGGGGTAGCCAAATGGGAAGTGAATGATGATGTAAGTTTACTTATGGAAGCGATAAAGAAAGTGTTAAATTGAGGAGCTAAGTCCAAGTCAGAGGCATCTGGATCAGGGCAGGGGTTTTCTTTTTTGCCTGGGATTGAGAAGGGAGGAGATTCCATGCCAGACTTTTTTGGGGTTGGTGTTATGGTTGGTTTGGAGTGTAGAGAAGTAGGCTTTGTGGTCTGAGATAATACGTTTTTTTTACTTTGTTACAAAGTGTATTAAATTCATTAAGGGTGGTGACAGTTTTATTTTTGGAGTAGCGTTTCCAGGCTTTATCCTGAAATCACATGGCTAGTAAGGTATTTTTGGTTAGCCAAAGTACAGGATTGCTTCTTATGCATTTTGTTTTCAGAGGGGCAAAGGAGTCAAGCAAGTTGAGGAAAGTTGAGTTAATGTAGGTAACAGCATTTTCTAAGGGAAGGGTTTTTAGTGGGTTTCAGTTTATTTTTTTTCATGCATTTGAGAATGTGCTAGGATTAAAGTTTTTTTAGACAGCGAGTGAAGGTGTAGGTATGAGTTAGTTGTATGGAGGAGGTAAGACGGTGGGCAAAAGTGGGGAAGTGGTTGCCTAATGGGTTGAACAGAGTGCCACTATCAGAGATGTAATGTGGATGAGAAAGTAGAATCCAGTCCAGGGTGCTTCCAGTAAGGAAGTTCTTGGAAGGCATAGTTGTTGAGTTAATAAGCTGAGTGAAGTTATACAAGTTTATATTAAGTGAGTTTGTAGGAGATTGAATTGTAGATCAGTTAATATTAACATCACCCAGGATTATAGTTTCATTAGTGATGTTGTTAGAGAACCAAGAACGAATATCTTCAAGGGTTGAGATATTGTCTCCAGGAGGGATATAAAGGGAGACTATTCATATAAGTTTATGTTTGTTTATATGAAGTAGGGCTGGAATTAGGTCTGCCTTGCCAAATCTGGGAATAGGTTTCGTACAGGGGTAACTAAGTTGGGTGGTGTTAGTTCAGAGTCTTTTATATGGGGTTTGAGTCAGGTTTCTGAGATGGTCAGAATATTGGGTTGGATATGGAGAAGCCAGGCATGGAGGTTAGGAATTTTGTTGCACATGCTCTGAGCATTTAGAGCTGAGAAACAGTTGTGGGAGTTACCAGTTGTGGGAGAAGGATGGGATTGGGAGGTTGAGATGTATGGGGGAGAAGGGCCAGGGTTTGGGTGAATGTCGCCAGAGAGAAGGATAGAGAGGAGATGGCAGAAGAGGTATTTGAGTTGCTTGGTATGTAATCTATGCTTTATGGGGATGTGGCTAATATAAATGTGAGTAGAGTTTTTGGAGTTAAGTAAGAGTTTGTAGGTGAAGAGCATACTATTATTGAAGGGGTAGAGACTGGGTGATATGCAGGTTGAAGAATATGTGTGCATCATGGACATTGGGTTAGTTGCATGAAATGGGAGTAGCTGATTTGCACTGAGAGGTTGGGTGAGATAGGTTATGTAAGATAATGGTATATGGTATATGGGAAAGCATAATCAATATGATTATTTCTAGATGGTAACTCATTATTTACAGTTATCCAAATAATAGTACAGACACTGTTATAAATTTTTAACAATTAAAACTGATAAGGACAACACTTTTATTAACAATATTTTCAATTCAATTTATTGGACATTGTATTAACAGACAATGTATTGACATTTCAAGAAAATTTTTTTTCTACAAAAGCAGGGGGTTGCAATGGTCACCTCAATGGCCAATACATATGCTAATTTGGCTATGTAAATGTGGGAGAATGACGTTATTATGAATGCCAATAGGTATACACACAATGTGTTGCTATATAAGAGGTTTGTTGATGATATATTTATGCTATGGAATGGTACTATGCACAAGCTAGATTGTTATACTGAATATTTGACTAGTACTGCGGATTTTTTCTATTTTAAAATGACAGTTTCTAAGACTAAAACTGAGTTTCTGCATGGTGCCATAAGTAAAACAGAAAATAGTAAATTAAATGCATCCACATTTAATAAAAATGTTAAAATAAATATTTATTTACATTGACAAAGCATGCACCTGATATTTATGTTTAAAAATAAAGTAAAGGGACAAATGGTGAGGATGAATAGACTTAATATGGATGATGGGATGTTTACAAAAGAACTTGAAGAGATGGGACAGGATTTTATACAGAGACAATATTTTATGGATGAAATACAGAAAGTAAACAATGCTGTAATATCTAAAAGAAATGATGGTAATGGTCCCATATTTTCAGATAAGGTACCAATAGATCAATATGTGAATAAGATAAATATTATGTGATATACTCTAACATATAATACTATGAGTTATCAAATATAAGATATAATTAAGAAATATTAGTATACATTGGCTAGTTTACCTAAGTTGTTGTACATTATATCATTTAGTCCCCCGTTTGGTTATAGAAGAATTTAGAACTTAAAATAAATTTTGTGTTACAAGGAACAGTATAAATTAAAGAATGTGATAGAGAGTCAAAAGGAAGGCATCTGGCTATGATATAAATGTAGTGGAAGTAAATCTATTTACCTGTCTAACAGATTTAAACATCCTTTAACTGGGAAATATTTTGCCCTATCAAATTATGCTAATTGTGATTGTGAAAATATTTTATATCCATATCTGTATCTATATCTACATATTTATCTATATCTATATATCTATATATATTTCCCCTACATTTTTGTTGGAAAAACTAATAGGAAATATAAAGAGAGGATATCTCAGCATATGTCTGATATTAGAAGCCAAAATGAAACAAATGCATTGTATAAGCATATAAGAAAGGAGAGTGATTCACACTGTTGTAGATTTGCAGTTTTACAAAATATTAGATGCAGTCTATATAGAGTGGACATTGTCACCACTAAAGAGAAAGAGGAATTCAAATGGATTTGTAACATTAAGGCAGATACGTATCCTGGATTAAATTAGAACATTTCAATCACAGCATTAAAATGTAGATGTGTTAAATATTTTATTTGTTCCTTTTATCATGCAATTGTTATTTGAATTTTGATATAAATGCAATTTTTATTATGTTTTTATTGCCTGAAGAAACACTTTTTGTGTGAAAGCCTGAAGCTTGTGTTTTAATAAAGTTGAGTGACATTACTAGAGACAGAACATTGTTTTGCTTTGCTTTATATTCCCAACAGGAAGTACATTTTCACAATTTACAAACATATGTATGCAATCTGCTTTAACTGATTTATGACATCTCCAACAGATTGAATTGTCAGATTTTTTAAGTTAAATATTATATAAGAAATTATAAACATTCTGCATAAATATTTCCACGTGTATATTTTCCATTAGAGACTGGTTGATAAAATAATTGATTTTAATAATATGCTTTCCTCAATAACCAACTGAGCTAAATCGCTTCTTTCCAAGAAATTCCAATAATTATCAAAAATATTAATACTAAGAGAAATTAACTAATATAACTTAGATAAACATCCTTTACTTGTAAGATTTCCTTCAACAATAGAAATCATGAGCTTATAACATTGTGGTTGATTTTTCTGTTCTACCTTATTCAGTAATAAAAATATTTAGTTTTCCCTTACTCTATTTAACAGTAATCTATGTGAAGTGTTACATTTACAATTATTTAAAACTTTGTCTAGATAAATGGCCTCTTCTTTATCTATACAATTGTGCCACATTACTAAATTACTATTTTTCAATATTTCCGTATCTTTAAGATGATGATTTTAATACAATAGAAATCATGAGCTTATAACATTGTGGTTGATTTTTCTGTTCTACCTTATTCAGTAATAAAAATATTTAGTTTTCCCTTACTCTATTTAACAGTAATCTATGTGAAGTGTTACATTTACAATTATTTAAAACTTTGTCTAGATAAATGGCCTCTTCTTTATCTATACAATTGTGCCACATTACTAAATTACTATTTTTCAATATTTCCGTATCTTTAAGATGATGATTTTCAATAAAGCCAATAATATGAGATATAGGAAACAGGATAATCTTCTAATTTCTTCAAATTTTTAAAAGATTGAACCTTATAAATGTAAGTTTTGAAACCGTTCAACATCAATGCTATCTTTCAGTCTCCATTTAACATATTATTTATTTTGAGTTTGTTTACATCAGTTTTTCTGAAGGATTTTTTAAATAATTTGCTCCATTTAGTACAAAAGAGATCTAACCAGAAAATGAACCCATTAAAAATAGCTTCTAATGAATAAGATTCCAAATCAAGAAATTTAATTCATCTATATTCCCATGGTCTAAAATTATATATATATATATATATATATTTATATATATATATATATATATATATATGTTCATATTTGGGCCATAAATAGGATAATAATGTTGTTGTTTGTCTTTCTTTCGGCTTTTCCCGGTAAGGGGTCGCCACAGCGGAACTCTGGTCCACTAATGATTGGCAGTAGATTTTTTTTATGAAACACCGAGGTGCCAGCTCGACACCCAACCTTCAATGAAGGCATGCCCATTTACACACACATGTCTTTTGAATGCTACCCAACCGTGGAGAGGACATGCAGACTCCACACAGAAGGCACTCCCATGCCAAGCCAAAAATCGAACGGGAGAACCTCATGCTGTGAGGTAACAGCACTATCGCCGTACCACCGTGACATAAATAGGATAATAATATTTTTTCCAAATTTTTAATTAGTATTTTCTTAGGAATTAACAATGTTGACTGCAATAAATATAGAATCTTAGGTTGTATTATTATTTTGATAAGTATTAATCTTTCCTCAAATGTAAAAATATTCACATTTCATTGTTTAGTTATACATTTTATTTCCTCAATGAGATTTTCAAAATTATTATTGATAATTTAGTTAAAATCCAGTTGAAATGTTATTCTCAAATATTTTATCTCATTTTCCCATTTGTAATCACTTGTTTTTAATGAGGGTTTAATTTATTGATTTAATAACACTGTTTCATTTTACTGTCATTAAATTTCAGTGACAATATTTTTTGAAATCTGTTAACTTCCTTATATAATTCCTCCACTGAATTATGTATAGTACTTAAGGATATTTTAGATTCAAAGTTAGTATTTACTTTAAAGCCTTCAGTTTTATATAATCTAATAGTATTAGCTGCAGGTTCAATTACTATGGCAAAAAGCAAAGTGGATAGAGGACATCCTTGTTTGGGTCCTTTCCTCAGACTAAATGCTTGAGAAATGTAAGGACCTATTTCAATACAGGATTTAGAATCAATGTAAAGACTATTTATAATGGTTATAAATTCTTCTGGAAAACAAAAAAAAATACAGTTTTGAATGAATAATTGCAATTCACAGAGTCAAAGGCTCTCCTGATATCAACATTTATTAGAGCTAATTCTTTATTTATATTTTGGCTAGATCAAAGATAGCAATTACTCTTTTAATGTTATTACATGTTAATTTATTAATAATGAAGTCTGCTTGATCTTTATCAATAATATTTATCAACAATAATAATATCTACCATACCTCTTAGCCTAGTAGTTAATATAGGATTAAACTTTTATAATCAATATTAAGAAAAGAAATAGGTCTATAAGAAGAAACTAAATGCTTTTCTTTACCTTGTTTATAAATGGCTGTTATTTCCATGACTTTTTATAGATAACTCTCTAACATGTTATCATCTACAACACTGACTATTTCTTTTATTTAAATCTTCACTGTAAGTTCTAATGAAAAGAAGCATGTCTTCTTAGTCAGAAGTTTCTTTTTATAGGGATTTAAAATGTTATCAATATGTGCACGTTTATTTATTAATCTGATTCTATTAGCCAGTCTGTGAAAATTCCTTTGTGACATTGAATAGTTATGAATTTTAAGCTTTTCAAAAGCTAATTCTGTATTATAATTCAAAATTTCCCGATATTGTATTATCAAACTTTTAAAGTGTTTTAAAACATTAGAGTTTTTTTCTTTTGAATTTAATTTGGCTTTTTGCAGTTTTTCCTGTATATTTAAAATGTTATTATCCCATTCTCTTTGTTACAATACTGTTTCCCAATTTTTTCATTAATAAACATTAACCAAATCCAAAAAGATATTGTTGCAGTCAGAAAACAGACTCTAGTTCACATAAAACCATACATTTGATTACAAATCCAAATAGAATAAATTGAGTGCTTTCGTTCCCAACCACCTGGGACTTCAGCAGAATCACAAACTACTGTACTAAATGTATTTAAAGAAACCATATTTTGTCTTAATTAACTCTCTTAAAGAGAACAAGTAGCAACATTTTAACCTCCGAAAACACTAAACTTTAAATATTTAAAATAAAATAACACAATCTAACAACATGCTTAAAAACCAAACTAGGTCCTTCAAAAATTTGTTCTATTAAGAACTGGTTGCAGGGAAATATTCTCATTTAATCCTGGAAAGTGTGAAGCATGTAGCCATACCTGCCACCTCTATTCTTTTTCTTCCAGTCTAGATTTAAAATCACCTCCCTTAGAACTTACATTAATGTACTCCAAAATGGCAAAACCAAAATTCCTATAAGAGGGGCACTTCAATAAATGCTTAAACAGGGCATTATTATGATTGCAAAGCACTCAATTCATTCTATTTGGATTTTTAATAATGTGTATGGTTTATGTGAATGAGAGTCCGTTGTTTGACTGTAGTGATATCTTTTTGGATTTGGTTGGTTGTTTTGGTATTGTTGCACTTTTAATATTTCTTTTTTCATTAATAAACATATTTAAAGAGTCCCAGAGGATGATTTGATTAACCATTTGGTTATTATTTAATGTAAAGATAAAACAAATAGTCCACTTTATTATGTTTTAACCACAGGAGCAACCAGAATAAGCGCTATCTGATGAAGTCTTGTGGCAAAGATGAAAGTGCTTATTCTGGTTGCTCCTGTGGTTAAAACATAATAAAGTGGACTATTTGTTTTATCTTTGTGGAATCTGGACTCTCTTCATTTATTTGGACAAGTTTGATTATTTTTATTACTATTATTTAATGTAAGATATTCTTCAAGTTGATGTTTTAAATGTTTCTGGAAGTTTATCATATATGACAGGATTTTTGTATGAAATCCGATAATTCCTCAAATCCATTACTAACTTAGCTGAAACTGAATTGTAATATGACAGGAAAGAAGGAAAAGTTTTAAAGCTACTAATCTTATTTATTAAATTAAGAGAGGTACAAATTATATCTCTATGATCATTTACTTTACTTAAAATTGTTTGGCAAAATCTTGAGTTTTCTTCCATAAAATAGCAACGTGTCTTCTTTTTTAAAAAAAATGATGGAGATAGCCAATATTTAAATAATGAGCATCTTTTACAATTAAATGATTTCTTGTAGAAAAATAGTATTTCCCTTGTTTACCTCATTAATTTGTTTCTTTTGTTACTGATGTTTATACTATTCACATTAATAGATATACTATTCACTGTGTTCATATACAGACAAGTATAAGATAATAAAATAAACCTGTAAAAGTTTGTTGAAAATATTATTTATCTTGTAGCTCATTTTCAGTTTCATTTTAGAGAACTGTGCTTTATTTACAAACAGAGATAAACAGCACATTTTCTTTTCTAGGAAATAAAAATGAAAAAAGATAAAAATGAGTAAAAAAATCTGATTTTTTTCAAGAGTAAACTGTATACAAGTTTTAACCCACAAATCATGAGCACAACCATTCTTAGTCTGTCTGCTGATCTAGATAGATTACTTATTACACACTTCCTTCTTACAGACATCAATATAGTAGATACTGTAACTAAGTTTTTAAACCCAACAATATATTTAAAACTTTGGAAACAAATACAATATTAAAGTTCACATAAAGTTAAAATTAATTTTACTAATACATTTGTAATGTATATAATCAATATATATATTACATATGAATTAATGTATTATGTAATAACTATATTTCTCATTATGTTATATACTTTAGAACAAGTAACTTTTTAAACTATAATCCATGGATGCCAATGACAACATTTTTGCAGTTCTCTAATCACTTGTACAAAAGTTAAGACTATTCTCATTATTAATTAGCAATAATCTTGTTCTGATTTCTGCTTAAACCAATTATTTGCAGGTGATAGTATTTTGTATAGAAAAGCATCATCCTCTATATTGTTATAAAATTAACTATAGAAGGATTTCTACATATTTTACCATTGGCTAACTAGAAATGTATACATTATTAATGTCAGAAAAACTGCAGCCTTTCATATGTAACTAAAACTTTGTATAGTTAAACACACATGTACATAAACACAAACATGTATATAAACATGCACATATACAAAATTAGCAAATATGAAGTTCAGAGATTGTGTCACCATAAATAGTTTCACTTCATCTTTCATCATGTCTTTACATTTGCAACCCACATGAACTTAAATATTAAGTATTACTAAATTCATATTATAGTTTAATGTTACTCATACAGACTTATATTGTTTGATTACTGAAATCATAGAGCCAAAAATTAATGTATTCATTTTAAGTCACATATATGCCTACCTTGTTAATTCATACCATTCATATATGAAAGTACCAAGTATTTGGATGGTATATGTTTTTTATTTATCTTCACTTCACCTCAGACAGCATCACTTCATCTTCTAAATATCTACTTATTATAAGATGTTTAAGTTTCTAACTATCTTCCAGTATTTAACTGTGTATTCTTCCCTCTGCAATAAATTTCAAATAAATGTAGCATTACTGATTATTTACTTATCACAACTTTCCACTAGAATGATTTAATAATATTTGTATTATTTATTAAGGTTCATAAAATTCAAACAAAATCCTAAAATACAGTAAATGATTCATTTGGGAACAATAATTCAAGCTAAACAGTTTACAGATTATTCCTCTTTAATTAGTGAGGACATCTATTATGTGTTGATTTTATCAAATATGTAAAAAATAACTCCTATAAATTAGTATTCATTTTTAATAAACTCTCTCAAACAAAAACGTTTGTTCATTTAATGTTGTATAAGCATGTAAGTAACAAATAGTATTTAAAAAAACTGAAAAACAACCTTTGATATTAGTGAATTTGCCTGTTTAATCAATAAACAAAACTAAAATTGTAACATTTTACATTGTGGTTTATCAGCTGGAGCATAGTTTGTGGTAATAAACAATACTTTAAAGTAAACACACTATTACATACTCATTATCAAAGTCTTTCTAGGTTTATAATTATGTAACACCTTAATGGAGCGGCTAGACAGAGATTACTATATATAGGCCATCAGTTAAATCAGAACTGTGATATTTTAGCATTTATTAATGTATTACATTACATTAATAAATATGCAACTATAAGAACTATAATACTGATGAAGACAAGTAATCAGTTAAAAAGAAAGCATTGCTGCAATAAAGATCTATATTAAGAAACATATTTGCCTTTACTAATAACTATGTGGTAGACAAAGAAAGGGAAATGTAAATATAAACATATATATATATATATATATATATATATATATATATATATATATATATATATATATGCAGTGCAGGATATACTGCCTTATATATTGAGAACAAAGTAAGGGATTCATCACAGAATGATATAACTTAAGATATAATAACATTTTTCAACTTCATATCTATTAATTAGAATTAGTTGAATGTCACTCATGTTTATTCAAGTAAATCTGATTGAATAGTTCCCCTTTCGACTCCAATTATGCTTATGTCATAATGTTTGCTGAGCTGACATGTTGTATCTCACTGGCTATTTGTGCTGATGATGTTCTATGATGTTTTACAAATATAGGAAATTAGAATTCTTTTTTCTTCCTTTAAATGTTTTTATTGTTTTTCATAAATATAATAACTTACAAATCAACAAAGAAATATTACAAAATATTTAACATCAAACAATGTAAACATACATGGAAGAAGATGAAAATGTATTGCAATAAATCTAAAAAAGACAACATAACATATGAAGCAAAACTATATACAAATGTCTCTAACCAGATTTTATAAGACGTTTGATTTATACAATTTACATAATTTATTAATGTATGTTTTGTTTTTATCTAATATTTCCATTACTTTCAAACATGTATTTTAATTAGAAGTGATTTTATTAGTCCTAGACTTTAAGGTAGCAATTTCCATATGACCAACAGATAATGCAAGATTCTTAAATTCACTAAAAGAAGGAGAAGAAAGATGTTTCCACTTAATAGTAATGATCTTTTGAGCCATGTCTAATAAAGATCAGAAAACTGAATATTTTTCCTTGGAATATCTTTTGGGATAGGTGCATTAAAAAAAATAAAGCTTTGGTCAATTGCAAGTTGTCACTGAAGACAGTCTGAAGGACATCATTAATTTCTTCTCAGTAAACACTGAGAATTTTACCATCATAAAACACACATTGCCAATCTGCCCTTAATTTTAATGCACATCTCCAACATCTTTCTTCGGTTTCATACATCATTCCAATTTTATGAGGTGTAAACTAAATTCTATGTAGAAATTTCCAGGAAAATAATTACCAATGTAAAGATAATGTACTTTGCTTAGAGGACATAAGTATGACTTTTTTAGCATTCTCTGTTGGAGGATGATAATTAACTAGAGTAAAATAGCCTCAGAAGTTCTTTTTGTGATATATTTTTGTTTTCTTAGTAACTTTATATATTTTAGAGAAATAACCATTCCCTTGAACTGGCTGATTTGTTATAAGAATAATAAATTCAATACATTTTGAAAAATCTTGTTTATTTGATAGGTGTATTAACTCACTCTTACTAATAACATAGTGTCTTAGAGATTGTAATGTTAACCACATGTCTTTATCTATATAACATGTATTCATTATTTGATTAATCAATAAAACCTTACCTGAGTCTGTTAATTAATGCCAAAATATTAAGCTTTTTATTTAATGTTACTCATTTTATTGATGTCAAAGGTATCTGCATTATAATGCATTGGCTATAGGGAGAAGCAAGAAAGACCAAGCTTTAATATTAGGGTTCTTATTCAAAAAATCTTAAATATGGATAAGGTATTAGTGATAAACTGGTATAATACTTTTATCTTTTTGTTCTCTAGTATATAATCCTTAATCTCCCAACAAAAGTAATTTGGTAAAATTATTGAAAAGTTCTGATTCAATAGCTGAATTGACTCTAAACAAATCTGTTCCTGTAATTGTCTCCAAGTAGAAGAATATGCAGAGTTTAACAATAATGTTATAGTTTAATAACAGAAGACAAAACATAGATCTCTATATCTGGGAGGTTAATTCCTCCTTCCTCCCAATTCAACAAATAGTTATTTAGAGCAATTCTAGATTTATTAGGGAATCACAAAAAATAATATCAATTTATTATATTCTTGTATAATGTGTTTAGGAGGGGGAGAGATAACATTTGTATAAGATATAATATCTTGGGAAAAGCAATTGTTTTGATTAAATACAGCCTATCTTCCATTGTAAAAATGAATCTGTTCCAACCAGTCATCATCTGATTAATTTTATTTAACATAGTGTTATAATTTAATAAAAGGGTCTCATTCAAATCTTCTGATATTAAAATGCCTAAATAATTAATTTTACCATCCAGTACAATATAGCTGGAAAACGTTTTATCTATAGATTTCCTTTTATAATTGACAGGTAAAATCCTAGTTTTATTTTTGTTAAAATAAAGACCACAGATGTTTTGAAAGTTAACCATAGTGTTGAATAATGCTTCTAAGGAATGATTTCTGTTAGTTAGGGTCAACAGAATATCGTCTGCAAACAAATGAAGTTTCAACTCTGGTCCTTTTTTAAATTGCATACCTTTGATATCTGCATCAAGTCTGATACAATTTGCAAGGGGTTCAATCACTAAAGCAAATAATAAGGGAGACAAGGGGCAGCCTTGTTTAGTTCCTTTAGTAATTTCAACAGATAAAGAATGAAAGGACCCTAATTTAATGTAAGTTGATGTATTTTCATATAATGCTTTGATTATGTTAGTAAAGGCTTTTGGAAATTTCTATTAATCTAAAACTAGGAATAAATAATTCCAGTTTACAGAATCAAAAGCACAGTTAATATCTATACTTACTATAGTCAAGTCTTTCTGTTGAAGTTTAATATGATCTATTAGTGTTAAAACTCTTTTAATATTATCATAAGTTAAGTATTTCTTCCTTTCATAAAACCTGTTTGATCTTCATGTATATAGGGGGAAGAAAGTGTTTAATTCTATTTGCATAAATTGCCATAAACATTTTGTAATCTATATTTAGGAAGGATATAGACCTGTATGAAGAGCATAGTTTTTCATCTTTATAAGATTTTAAAATTAGGGATATTAAAGAATATTTCCATGAAGGGGATATTTTTATATTTTGTTTCGCTAATGTATATACTTTTAATAATAAAGTCAGGGCTTTACCTGTCAATAATTTGTACATTTCAGGTAAAATATTATCCATACCAGGGGCTTTATTTGTTTTCAATTTATTAATTTGTGATTTCAGTTCAGTCATTGTAATTGGTTTATCTAAAATGTCTATCTGCTCCTGGGTTAATCTACTAACAATATGTTTCTTAAGAAACAGTTTAATACATTTGGAAGCTGTTCTGTCTGTGTTTGGTATATTAAGTGTCTTAAAATGAGCTCTAAACACCTCCAGAATGTCATTTATATCAGTGAATTTTTTTAGAACCTATTGTTTGTTCAAGTTCTGCTTTTAAATCCATATTTCCTTTTTGTATTTCTAATTTTAAATTATCTAGTTTGTTTTGTAACACCAACATTTCTGTGTTCCTCTGTTTCTTCTTATTAATACAACAAAATAAAGCTTCACCATAAATATAAGACTTTAAAGAATTCCAGATATAGATTTCTGTTATATCCTCAGTAATATTAAGTCCAAGAAAGGTCTTTATCTCATTTATGTAAAAATCTTTAAACTCTTTTAAATGTATTACATATACAGGTATTCTGATGACAAGCAGGGTATGTGTATTGACAGTTTCTAAATCAAAGATAATTACATTGTGATCAGACAGTGGCCATGTTATAATTTTCACTCTAACTAGTTTTGTTATTATATCATTTGACACATATACCCTATCTATTCTAGAGTGAAACTTATGTTGATGTGAATAAAATATAAAAAATAATGAATTTGGCACAGCAAATTAGTTAATGTCTTTAATAAATGTTGAATCAATGAATTTCAATAGTGCCACTGAAGTTAGATTTTTTTATGTTTGCAATTTGCATCAGTATCTTTACCATGCATAATGCAATTGAAATCACCCAGCAGTATAAAACTTCCTTTAGCATTATAAATCATTTTTTCAAATTGATGTTTAACTGTTTTGCTCCTAACCTGGGTGCCCAATAAAGGTTAATCAGTGTATAAATTCTTCCATTTATTCCAAGGGACACCAAACACATCATACCAGAAAAATCATAAAATGTATTAATGATTTTGTAACTTGAAGTATACTTTCTCATTAGTATTGTTACTCCCCTTTTCTTCTGTTTGTAATGAGAGGTTACTAAAACTGTGTAATTATTAAAATTTAGTTTATTTACATCCTCTTTTAACAGGTGTATTTCTTGAAGAAAAAACAGTTGAGGTTTATGTAAATTAAGATATTTAAATAAGCTTTTACTTTTGACATTATGTAGTCCATTTGTGTTAATAGATAAACACTTCATGCTCATATTATGATATAAATGAAGAAAGTTCTATATACTTATAATTGTGAGGAAATTACATACAAATTTATAGAAAGTTTTAGGAATCAGTGTACTAAAGTAATGGAACTAGCCCTGGTATACACCACACCGAAAAAAATTAAATCTACAAACTTAGTAAACTGATTAAAAACCCCAATGTCCAACACTATGAGGTATAAAAACCCAAGCTTGAATAGAGAAGCTACCCAAGCAAACCCTCTAACCATGTCTTCTATACACATCTACAACTACTCTATCTAAATTATTATTGATATTATTAAACATTTACATACTTATAAGATGTAAGCTCAGCATAACTTAAAACTTCTATAATGTTTTATAATAATGATGATATGAAAAAATGCAACTCATTATAAATATGGTCATCTGTAGAACATAGAGATAAACACCTGTTATAGAAATAAGTGAAGATAAGTGAGTCTAGCAACCACACTCTAATATACTTTGTAACAAATATGTTAATTTGAAATAAGGCTAATGAAAAAAGGAAAACATTCAATATGTTAGGAGTTAGGAGTAATTTTACAGATTGCAGTCTATCTGTTTTAAACAGACTTAAATGTTACATAATGTATATTACATTCTAGTTCAAATTTAAGCATCCTGTTCAGCAGTGTGATTTCAATTTGTTTTATGTTTTATAATCATACAAAAGAAAAAAAGAGCAGCATAAAGAGGTAAAAGTAACACACCTAAAAGGCAGAACTCATTAGCTTCACTGACAACAAGCATCCAAAAGCCCTTCAGAAGCTCCATACAGTTAACTAAAGAATCTCACCAGCTCAAATGAAACACTGCAGACAACACCATACATGGAGAAAACATAGAACTCATTCCAGACTGCACAAACTGCATCAAACACTACAAAAAAAAAAAAAAAAAGAAACAACACTCATGCCATTTCCATAAAACAACAACATGGAACACAACATCTGAAAGGCTACATGGCAAATGCAGTCAACAAATTCTCCAAATGCTTTCACTGCTACAAAGACGAAGGCAGAAAATAAGAGGGAAGAACATCTGCACTCGCAGTGCACCAGCAAACATACACAAGCTTCCCAATGTCATATCAAGCACAACTTCTTAGTCCTACAAACAAAATTGTAATAACAGTATTCAAAAGCATTTTATAATAAATGAAATCAATGTTAAACATTTAAAAAAATGCAGTACCAATCAGATTGTATATATATATATATATATATATATATATATATATATATATATATATATATATATATATAAAGAAAGGATGGTCCCACTCCACAAAAAGGCGGTGCCTCCACACCACCCTGGAAATTAGTCCCCCATTAGCTTGACAAGCCTATCTGCAAAAAGTCATGAGAGGATCATAATGGATCCTCATAAATAAAGACATAGGGAACTTGCAGACTTTGGATCCAACTTAGTTTGTTTTGTCAAAGGCAGATCATGCCTTTTTTTAAACTTGGTTGACTTTGAAAAACAGTCACCAAGGCCATGTGCGAGGAAAGTCCATACAGCCTACCTCTACCACCTGGATAAGGGCTTTTGATACAATACCTCACTGGGTATCATGCTGGGTTTAGAGCGAAAAAAAACACATCCAACACAGATATCCTTCAGAAGTCCCACAGAAACGGATAACTGGTGCCAGAGCCATGGCTACGGAAAAAAACCCATTACCTGGTTATTAATAGGACGTGCTGAGGGAGATGGATCACCCAAAGACCTCTATGCTGTGGGAACAAAAAAAAAAATTTATGTGAGGGGCAGAGCTTCGCTGATCACCACACCCACCCCCAGGGGTTCTCAGTGTCACTGCAGAAGAGGCACAGCAAAATAATGGGCATAGTTTTCTTTCAAAAAGGTAAGGTGAAGCCAAAAAAACCTATGGGCTAGGCTTATAAATGCCCTCGGGCAGATAGCCTAATATGAACCTATGAACCTATGAACCTATGAACACATTTTGCCTTTCCCTCCTCCCCACCCTCTTTTATATATATATATATATATACATATTTACCCTCCCTTCTTTCTTACCTTTTGTTTTTGTCCCATGTTACATCTGTTTTGGATAAAATTCAGATGTATCATAGAAAATGTAAAAGCATTTAAATTAAAGAATTGAAGTGAAGGTAACATATTTAATTTGGAAACATATAAACATAGAGAATTAATAATTTATTTTTCTTTTAGTTTTTTCTTCTTTTGTTCTATAGTTTTCCTTCCATTCTTTTCAATATGTCTTTTAAAAGTACTTGTAGACTACTCTATAACTTCTACTTGGTCTAATATTTTATTGTTTAAAAAGTGTTGTATAGCCAAATCAACTGAATCAAAGATTTTTATACCTTCAGGGAAGAAAATTTTCATTTTTTTGTAATTGGAAAGTTTCATTATAAGGTGTTAGTAAGTGTTTAATTGTTTACTTGCATTTTATTAAGTAATTGATTGTTTTTATACTATAAAAGGTGTGTATTGTTTAGTGTTTTTTACTCCACTGAAGGCATTGTATGCTGAGGAGCTAGAGAGAAATCATTACATTTTCCTGGTGATTACTGGACTGTCATATTTGCTTATTTTTGCTCTTTTTTGTTGTTCCTAAGATTTTCAGTCATGCTGGGAATAACAGATGTGCTTTAAGTTGTTTCTTCTTCAATGCTTTCATCAGTGGGAAAAATTATTTTCTTTTTGTTACCACAGTCGAAGAGTAATCATTGTCAAATCTGATGATACAGTGTTGAAATTTAATTGGTGAATTTGCCCAAGCAGATTTTAAGACCCAGTTTTTTTGTTTTGACTGCAGGAAAACCTCACAATTATTGATCTGGGTTTATTTAGTTTATCAGATGTTTCTGGTGTAGATGAAGATCTGTGGGCTCTTTTAATACCATAGGAGAGAGATTCATGTAGATTTAAAGCTGAAGGAATTCAAGTTTTAAGCAAATTAATTATGTTGTCTCCTTCGGATTTCTCAGGTAACCCATAGATATGTAAATTATTTCTTCTCGATCTGTTCTCCAAATCATCTATCTTATCTAGTAAGAAAGTATTTTGTTTTAATAAAAACTCAGTTTGATGTTCTTCAGAAAGTCTGCTTTCCATATCATTTAGAGATTCTTCTATG
Source organism: Protopterus annectens (assembly GCF_019279795.1). Taxonomy (NCBI): domain Eukaryota; kingdom Metazoa; phylum Chordata; order Ceratodontiformes; family Protopteridae; genus Protopterus; species Protopterus annectens. The sequence continues at coordinate 641,520,841 of NC_056744.1, read as the reverse complement.
GCTAAAATATAAGATTTCTGTAACAATTTCTTGTAGTTGTTCCAGTTGCTGAGAACATTTATCTTTAAAGGCATCCAGTTTGTTGTCCATCTTATCAATTTTTAATAAGTCCTGTATGTTAGTCAATAAAGACTGCAACTCCTTTTTAAGTGAAGAGTCCTGTGAGGAATTTTTAGTATGACTCATTCTGAATAGCTGAGAAGAGTGTATCTTGTTATGTTGAAAATGACAGAAATTTTAAAATGTCAGAAGATAAAAATCCTTCTGTGGTATTTCATAAAGTATTAAAAGTAGATTAGTGTAATAATATTCAGTCAACTACTACTGAAAACTAATAATTCCTGTCAGAAATTATTTTGATATAGAGGAGCTAAAGAACTGTGCTGTTACCAAGCCATCATCCTAGCCACGCCCCCTTAGAATTATTTTTTGTATGCTTTACCTTCCTATTTTTTTTCCTTCCTCATCTCTTCACATAAATGCTGCATGTCATGTTATATTGTTACTTGCATGACTGAAACTTGAAGTCAGTGCCATGAGAAAAAGTTCATTAAAGGGAAAGCAAATATGAGTTCACATAAATTAACTCGGCCATCAATTAACAACACTCCAAAAATATCACCACCACAAAGACCAGGCTCAAACAGAAACTCCAACATCAAAATAAAAAAAACAAAACAAAACAAAATAAAGTAAAAACATCACCAACCCTCAGCCCAAGATGACCCACCATCATGAATATCTGAGAAACACACATACCAGGCAGTGTATCATCAGAAGCACCAATATAATGAAGAGAATAAAGCTTCTCCTCACCATACCAAAACTGTCAAACATCACAAAAAAAGGCTCTTTAACCCATAAATATCATAGAAAAGTTTCATATATAATATAAGATATGGAAATAGCCAAATTCATCACAGTTCAAACAAATGACTGAAGAAAATGAACAAAAAGGGAAGGAGAAAGTTCATGCTGTCCTATTTAACTCACACAAGAGAATATCTTTCATATATAATTATTAGATGAACTATAAGTGCCATTTTAAAATATAATATAATTAACAAAGACATGCATAAGAACTAATAAGGATTACACTTGACTTACTATAATATGAATGACAAGTGAAGGAGGTTAATAAACATTATTTATAATTCGGTTAGCTTTGACTTGCCATTCTTTTATTTTCTCCATTAAATGGATGTTGCATGTAAAATCAAACTCTTTTTTTCTCTCATATAGGTCTAAACTTGCTAAGCAAACTATGCACAGTAGAGATATAAGAAAACAATTCAGTAGTTCCAGTCATGGCGTTTGTTTTGTTAATTTCTTATTTTTATGGAAAATTTCCAAGTGTTTTTTTTTCACTTTACCTTTTAAGAGATATGGAAGTCCAATCCATATCTTCAGGGTTTTTGACTAGTTTGTTTGTATAAATGACGAAGCTTCTTCTAATAATTCAAAAACTCCCATTCCTTTAGAAATAGTTATTTTAATCCTAGACGAGAATAGTTAATTCCCTACCCTAATAGGGCTTACAGTACACACCTGCTATAATGGTCAGGCAGTTTCCCATCAATATTTAAATATCTAAAGTCTGTCCCTATTTTGTGGCTTTGTCCCCCCCCCCATTCTGTCAGGCTTTGTACAGATTGTTTGTACTAAGAGGTTGAGAGGTATGCTCCTGTGTAGAGGTGTACACAAATGCCCTGTATAAAGATTTAAGCAACTGTATAGACTCTGCTCTACCAGACTGGATTAAAACTAGGTCCTCCCAAAAACACAGGCCACCCTGGTAGACCTCAAGTATAAACAGGTTATATAACAAAAAGAAGAAACTGATGTCTAAGAACAGGAGGGAACTGACTCAGCAGAGAAAGAATTCCCTCCACAGCTTGAACAAGCAAATGAGGAATCTTACAACGTCCTCTAAAGCTAAATATGAAGTTAAAATAGCATCCCTAGCTAAGGATAATCAAAAGGTATTCTTTAACTACATCCAAAATCTAAAAGGGAATGCCCAGCTACATGTCAAACTGGTAGTAGATGGTACCACTCATACCAGAGGAAATTGCCAACCTGTTAGCTGACAGATTTGACACAAACTTTACCCCATGTCCCTACCAGCCATACCCCAAAGCATACCTGACACCAGTCCTCTGCCTAGTACCTCTAGAGATTAGGTCATATATTTACTCTCCAAGGCCAAAAACACAGCCTTAGTGGTAACAGATAACATACCAGATTGCTTATTAAGAAATCTAAAACAGAACATAGTGAAGCTACTTGGCATTCTCTTTAACTATAGCCTGAGAACTGGCTTTGTTCCAGCAGAGTGGAGAACAGCAACAGTAATCCCCTTGCACAAAGGGGGGCCATCAACCGACTCTGGGAACTATAGACCCATAAGTCTAACCAGCCTCATCTACAAGGCTATGGAAAGAATCACCATGGACCTTATCAAAAAGGTCATAGGCAACCTTCAAATTCAAGACTTAATCCAGTTTGGCTGTGTTAAGGGTTGATCATGCTTATTAAACCTAGTAGATTTATTTGAGAAAGTCACCAAAGCCCTTGAAGAAGGTAAGATAGTGTATACTGCCTATCTAGACCTAGTCAAGGCTTTTGACACAATCTCCCCACTCAGGTATCATTGAGAAACTCTCCCAGCAGGAGATTAACCCTTATATAACTAGATGGGTAGAGAATTGGCTTGCCAACAGAATGCATATTATCAAAGTTGGTGACTCCAACTCTACCAGTAGACCTGTTACCAGTGCTGGGCCCTTTACTGTGTGGAATCTATTTCTCAGAAGTCCAGGCTAAAGTAGATGGCCTTTGGTATACCAAATTCACTGATGATAGAACCTGAGTGCAATTATTGAGTCCCCTGTCAATGCTAATATATTACAGGAGGGCTAGCACAGACAAATGACTGGTGGAAAAGCCACAGTCTAAAACTAAATGCAAAAAAATGCATTATTATCCCCTTTGGCAAAGTGGAATTTCCTGCTTATTACAATATTGACAGCTCACTCCTCCCCCAAGTTTAAATCAAGTGGTGTAAGATCTGGGAACACAGGTAGATAGGAATTTGAACTTTGGCCAACATGTTTCCACAGTGGTAAGCAAAGCCTTCTGTGTTCAGCATCTCATAAGTTAGGGCATTATATCCAGGTCTAAAGATGTTATAATTCCACTGTACTCAACCCTCGTCAGAGCATTAATAGAATACAATGTTCCCTTCTACATGTACCTCATCAGACACCTGCAGCTGGTGGACAAACCACACAGGTTTCTCACCAAGAAATACAGGGCCTCCAAACTATGACTTACGTGGATAGGCTGAAAGCCCTGTCACTGTACTGTGTATCACATAGGTTGTTGAGAGACAACTTGTGCCTGGCCTACAGGGTAGTCTCTGACCCTACCCTGATGGGAATGCTGCACATCTGTAAGTAAAATAGCACAAAAGGCACTCACTTTAAAGATCTTAACCTAGCCTGTGGCATTTACAGAACATGCTGGAGAGACAGATACATCTCCCAGAATTGCCACTGTTCTGGAATAAACTTCCAATTCATATGAAACAGAGCTCCTCACTGACCCTATTCAAGCACAAGCTGGATCAATGAATGGGAAACTTCAAATTCACCCTAGGGGTGGCATTCATGTCCCTCATGGACAGGAGTAGTAGGTATTTATCATAGACTCTCTCTGTGAATTACGTCCATCTAAACAAGGACAATTCAGGCAACTTAGGATTAACATGGCTAGGCTTGCAAGGGCTCTAATGCTGCTATCCTAGTAACCTCCTATGAGCCTAACAACCTATAAATTAATTTAATTCCATTTTTCTTGTGTTATTTGATCAAAAGAAGGCATGCTTTCCTTCTACTAATTCCCTTCATTATCAGACCTAATCTGATTTCCTCCTATTTTGATAGGAGCATTAGATCAGGCAGTTTTTAATATTAAGTCTTTTTCCAAACTAGACATAAACTTAACAATAATGAAACATGGGAGGTGTGCTTTCTCTTTTTGAAACAGGAATTAGTGAAGTCTGAACTCTTTCAATTCTGAATGAAAGAGCTTCTGGTAAGTTTAAGTTCTTCTGCAACCATGATGTTAAAAAAATTGATCGTATTGTCTCCCTCATAATTTTATGGCATTCCATAAGCTTGTAGATTAGCAGTTTGAGAGTACTGGACAAATACTTTTTTGCATACCTTAACATGGGCAGAAAAAAGAATCAGATATACTGAATTAAATGAATGTAATTGAAAAAGAGAGTTAGTAAACTTTGACCAGGCTACAAAGGAAGAATAATAAACCAATAAGAACTGAAGTAAACTTTTCAATGTAAATGGCAACTTACTTATTCTGAATGTGCAGCTGCACCATCATTTTATCTTATTATGATAATAAAGTTAGAAACACTGTGAAATTTCATTTGTAATATTTGTATTCATGGCACAAGATATAACAAAGTATGATATATTTTAATATCATTGATAAAGGATTTCATGATGTGTATATTGATAGGGATTTATTTATCACTTTGTATGTCATTTTTAGATATTTGTCAAACATCAATCCACTTTTTATACCAAAGAATATTGGAATAGGTTTGTAGGTTGGTACTAGGCTATCGGCCCTAGGGTCTATACAAGCCTGGCTATTTCTTCCCACAATATTTACTTCCCTGGACCCCTGTCTAGCAGGGCAACTGATGTGATCCCAGGGGTGAATTCCCTATCTCCCATCCAGTTGTCAAGGTTCCATTTGAAGAGGGCCAAAGAGGAGCACTGCTTGACATGTATGTGCAGTCTGTTCCAGATTCTGGGGAGTCTTTGGGTCAGGAACATACCCTCCAGCATGTTTTATTCATTGTGATGACAAGGTTTAGATCCCAGGAGAATGTGGCTCTGAGGGATTGGGATTTCTTTAAGTGTAGCATGTCCAACAGCTCTGGGTTTGACATGGCCTTGTATGTTAAGCAGAGATTGCCTCTGAGTAGATGATATGTGACGGAGTATAGCTTGAGTTTTTTTAGACGGTCAGCATAGGGCATCTGCTTTAGGTCTGTGATTCTTTTAGTGAGGTATTTCTGCGGCCTTTCCAGTTGGTGCAGAAGCCTTGAGAGGTACATACCAAACTGGGCATTGTATTCTATAATGGGTCTAATGAGGGGTGAGTACAGTGGGACAATGACCTCCTTTTTTTCTGGATGAAAAGCCCTTAGTGATGAGGTGTGCCACATAGAAGGATTTCCTGACTGTTGTGGCAATGTGGTTATTGAAGGTGAGACCACTGTCCACTTGTGCCCCTAAGTCTCTTATCACACTTTTGGTGTTTAGTGTACTGCCACCTATGTGGTAATTCATGGATACATGTTTTTTCCCAAAGGGGATAACTATACATTTCTGGGCATTGAGCTTGAGCCCATGGCTCTGGCACCAAGCATCTGTCTCTGTAAGGTCCTTTTGTAGAATATCCACATCATTTTGGGATTCGATAATGGCTCCCAGTTTGCAGTCATCTGTGAACTTTGTTAGCCAGAGTCCCTTAATGTTGGCCTGTACTTCAGAGAAGGAGATGCCAAACAAGAGCGGTCCCAGGACTGAACCCTGTGGTACTCCACTTGTCACTTGTCTGGAGCTGGATTTGGAGTCGGCTATTTTTACAGTGTGGGTTCTGTCAGTAAGCCAGTTGGAAACCCATCGAGTGATGCAGGGATTAATGTCCAGCTTAGTAAGTTTATCTATGATTCCAGAGTGGGGGATGGTGTTGAAGGCCTTGGTGAGGTCCAGATAGGCTGTGCGGACTGCCTTACCCTCGTCCACAGCTCTGGAGACTGAGTCAAAGAAGTCAATCAGGTTCAGGAGACAAGATCGGCCCTTCATGAACCCAAACTGGGTGGGGTCCAGTGTTTGAAGGTTGCCAATGTTTTTTTATAAGTTCCATGATAATACATTCCATGGCCTTGCAGATCAGGCTTGTTAGACTGATGGGGTGGTACTTCCCAGGATCCAAGGAAGATCCCCCCTTGTGGAGTGGAATAACTGTAGCTGTGCACCACTCTGTGGGCATGAAGCCTGAGGTGAGGCTATTATTAAACATGACACTTAGGTGAGGTGGCAGTTCATTTTGTAATTCATGTAGTACACAGCCCAGTATGTCGTCTGGTCCCATGGATGCTATATTCTTAGCTTTAGAGAGTGCATTTTTTTACCTGTGTGGCCATTATTACTGGAATTTGGCAATCTTTCAATATTGAGGTGGTCCCTTTAGGAGGTGAGAAGGGGGGTGTAGTTGGCACTGAATCAATCTGCCGGGATATTGGCAATATCCTTGGGATCAGTATATTTAATGCCATTCTGTTGTAGCTCAGAGCAGATCTGAGCATTGCCATTTAGATTCTTGACATAGCTATATAATGCCTTGTGGCTGTCTTTGGAATCTTTTGCAATTTTATTTTTGTAACTAGCTTTGAAGGATTTTATGAGGGACCTCAGCTTCTTACTGAGGCTGGTAAGGGAGTTTTTTGCATCCTGGGATTTTCTTCTTTTCTGCAACAATTTCTTCCTTTTGTTGTAAAGTTTGTTTATGGCAGGGGACCACCAGATTGGCCTCCTTTTTTTGGAGGAGAGCATCTTGGTTCTATTTGGGATGGCACAATTCATGCACGAGTGGATGTGCTCGTACAGTTCCTTAGTGTAGGATTCAGCAGTCGAACTTTCAGTTCCCATCTGCATGGGTGTCATGAAGTTTGTCACTTCTGACTTGAGTAGCATGAAATTGGCTTTGCAGAAGTTTTTTTATGGAGGTTTCCTTATTGGGGGGTGGGGGAAGGATGTGGATGTCAAGGGTGATTAGCTTATGGTCAGACCTGACCAACAAGGGGGTGACCATAGGTGTGGAGCATCGATTTCTCATGTTAGTAATGACCAGGTCTAGGATATTGTAGCCCCTGGTGGGACTATGGATTAGTTGATCCAGGGCATTGGAATTTATGAATTCCAAGAACTGTTGGGCAAAGGTGTTGGTACATGGATAGTTTTCCCAGTTAATGGCAGAGTAGTTGAAATCACCCGGTAATAGGGTGTTTGGTTATATCTTAATATTTTTCAGTATGTTTAGAAAGGTTTGGTGAGAATCTTGGGGCATGGTGGAGGATCTGTAGCAAGCTACAATTTGGATTGCAGTCTTACCTAGTGTTAGTTGCACCTGGAGAATTTCAGACACATTGTGTTGGGCAACTAGCCTGATGGTATGAATATCCTTGGTGAATGTGGACACTCCTCCACCTTTAGTGTTTTGGTCCTGGTTTGGTGGCCAAAACGTGTGGTAAGAGTTGTAGCCTGGTATTGCAGGGGTGCACTCTGGAGTCTTGAACCAGGTCTCAGTTACTGCACAGATATTGATGTTCTCAATTTTTAGGAGTGCCTCGAGAGAGTGCATTTTGAGGTTTAGACTTCTAGCATTGAGTAGCATTTCCTTCAGATTTTGCATGCTTGTACCTTTTATGGTGGTGGTTTTGTCCTTTGAACTTTGCCTAAAAAAGGCACTATTGTGGTAAGATCCTTAGCCAGTAACCTGAATCCCAGGGGTGAAAGATGCAGACCATCTCTGGCAAAGCATCATGGTCTGTCATTCATGTCGTCCCAGGCAGACAGACATTGGATCCCCTTTGAATGACACCAGAAGCTTAGCCAATTGTTGAAGTCAATCCTTTTGTCCTTATACTGTGGTATCATTCTGGGTGAAGGCAGGATGCTACTCAGGGCTAGGGTCATACCTACCTGGGCCACATGATCTGAGAGCTCTTCCATGTCTCTTTTCATGTAGTCCAGGGAGGTATGTCTCAAGTCATATCACTCCAACATGGACAATGACATAGTCATATTTGTACTTGTTGTGGAGTGACTTGAGTGAATGCATTATGTGGCAGATCCTGGCACCCGACAGACAGTTGACTGTAATTTTCTCCTTGTTCAGCCTGGTGAGTGGGACATCAGTGTGCCTGACTATAGAGTCAATTCACCTATGACTAAAGTGTTGGGTATGTTGTCTTTCCTTAGAGGCTATTGTTGGGTGGCACACTGGTGTTGTGAGCTATGTGACACGTTGTTTGTGATAGGTGTTTGTTTGCATTTCAGCTTTAGAGGTCCTTGTTGCTTGGGCAGGTTACTGTTAAGAGCCTCCGCATATGAGTGTTTAGTGTTGCTATGTGAGGGTGTTGGTGGTGTGGGTTTAGAAGGGCTATGTGCTGCTTGAGGTGTAGTGTGGTTGTTAACCTTCTCCTCTTGACTGTCTAGCACAATCTTGGGTGGAGAGAGCTTTGCTTCCAGTTTGGCTATGTAAGTGCATCTCTCACAGGTTGTAGTGTTGGGTGGTGGGAGGAGAGGGTAGTCTGTGTACATAAGGCAATTGCTGCATTGCCCCAGTATGCTCAGATTCACCAGGTGGACAGAAGAAATCACCGACCCCTGGACATGCCTGGTTTGGTGCTTTTTTTTTGTAAAGTACAGGAGCTGTTTTCCCTTATCTTAGCAAGGTACTTTGCAATTATAGGCTGTTTAGTGCCTACAATTAATTTCTCCTTATTAATAAGGAGAGTTGAGTGCTTGTATCACTTTAAGGCTTCCTAGTGTTTTCTTTAGAGCAAGTGCTAGTCACAGGGATGTTTAAAGGTAAGATGAAAAAATGGTTTATCCTAAACACTGCAGTGTGCACTAGAGGAGTTATATGTGAAAGTAGGTAACTTAAGTTTTACCTGTCTAAAATGTTAAGTTTTAGGGGAGAGTCACTATTTTTAAAACAGCAAGAAAGCTTGAAAGGGAGTGGTCTATTGTTTTGACTGTAAGAATTACTTTAAATGAGGCAAACCAAGCTACTGGTTTGAAAAACAAATCAAAGCACCTGGCCTAGGAGACTATTCTGTGAGTCTTTACATGACTTTCATGCATAGTATCAGTAAGGTTTTACTAAAAGTATATGAAAGCATGTTTATAGATGGAATTTAAGATGCCTTTATTTACCAGTCATGCATGATAATACCATCTAAGCCAAATACGGATCTAAAAGCTACAAAATCTGTAGACTTATAGCTCTTATAAAATTAATTTGAATATTAAAATTTTGGCATCTATTCTAACTCAAAGATTACAGATGATTCTGCCTCTAATAAGATCTCTTTTTCTACCAGGATGTATGGTCTCCTAGAAAAGACAGAACCGTTCTTACCTTATAAACTGTAATGCTGACTTAATTTAAAAATGCCAGTAGTGTGTACTAATCATTCTGTCATACCTTTTGTAACTAGAATAAACTCTCACTCCACTAATTTTAAAACGAACCAGGCATAGGTTCATAGGTGTGTACTAAGCTAATGACCCTGGAGCCTTTATAAGCCTAGCCCATAGGATTACCCTGGCATTGTGCTACCCAACCTTAGTTTCCAGTGCCTGTATCATGTAGAGCCACTGGAGTGATCCCTGGGGTGAACTTTCTATTACCCATCCACTCACCAAGATTTCTCTTGAAGTGAGGTGCTCTGTTTGACATGTATGGAAAGTCTATTTCATAGCATGGGTAGTCTTTGGGTTATGAACCTGTCCCTCCAGCATGTTCTGTTGAATGTGGTAATGAGGTTGAGGTCTCTGGAGTGTGTGATGTGGAGGGATTGGTATTTCTTTAGATGTAGCATTTCTAACAGAGCTGGGTCAGACATGGGTTTATAAGTCAAGCAGAGATCGCCACTAAGTAGGCGATATGAGACAGAGAATAGATGGAGTTTTTTGAGTCTGTCCATATAGGACAAGTGTTTAAGGCCTAGGATCCTCTTTGTGAGGTATTTTTTGTGGCCTCTCCAGTTGTTGCAGGTGTCTAGTGAGTTACATGCCAAATGGGGCATTGCACTTGATGATTGGCCTAATGAGGGCAGAGTAGTGGGAGACAATGACCCCTTTCTTCCTGGATGCAAAACCCTTAGTAATGAGATGTGCCACATAGAAGGACTTTCTGACCACAGTGGCAGTGTGGTGGTCAAAAGTGAGATTGCTGTCAACCTGTGTTCCCATCTCGTATAACGCCTTCTGTGTTCAGTGGACTACCATCAATGTAGTAGTTCATGGGAACTGGGTTTTCCCAAAGGGGATGACGACACATTTTTTGGCATTGAGCTTAAGACCATGGTTCTGACACCAGTCATTGATCTTAGTGAGGCCTTTCTGTAGGATGTCAGCATCATTTGGAGAGTTAATAATGGCTCCCAACTTGCAATCATTTGTCAGCCAGAGTCCCTTCATGTTGGCCTGGACTTCTGAGAAGTAGATACCAAACAGGAGAGGAGCCAGGACCGATCCCTGTGGGAATCCACTTGTGACAGGTCAGCAGTCTGACTTGATGTCAGCTACTTTCACACTATGGGTTCTACCTGTGAGCCAGTTTGCAACCCACCTAGTGATATAGGGGTTGATGCCTAGCTTAGTGAGTTTTTCTATGATTCCTGAGTGGGGAATGGTATCAAAGGCCTTGGCTTGATCAAGGTAGGCTGTATGAACCACCTTGCCTTCATCCACAGCTCTGGTGACTGACTCAAAGAAGTCGACCAAGTTGAGCAGGCATGATCTACCCTTCACAAAACCAAACTGTGTGGGATCCAGAGTTTGGAGATTCCATATATCCTTGTTTATTAGGTCCATGATGATGCATTCCATAGCTTTGCATATCGGACTTGTCAGGCTAATGGGGTGATAGTTCCCAGGGTCTGTAGTTGTTCCTCCTTTGTGGAGAGGGATGACTGTAGCAGTGCACTATTCAGTAGGGACAAAGCCTGAGGTGAGGCTGTGAATGAACAGAGCACACAGATGAGGTGCCAGTTCACTCTGTAGTTCATGTAGAACATAGCCAGGGATATTGTCAGGTTCCATTGAAGCTGTATTCTTGGCCTAGGACAGTGCTGTTTTAACCTGTGCAGCAGTTATACTGGGTACCTGGCAGTCTACTGGTATTGTGATTGGTCCTTTGGGGGAGTAAAGTTGACACTGAATCTATTGGCCAGTATATGGCAATATCTGTTGGCTCATTATAGGAGGTACCATTGTGAAGTAGCTCAGAGCAAATCTGGGTATTGCCGTGGAGGTTCTTTACATAACTATAGAAGGCCTTGTGGTTGTCTTCACTATCTGCAGCAATTCTGTTTTCATAACTAGCTTTAGAAGATTTGATGAGGGATCTCAACTTTTTGTTGAGGCTGATAAGGAAGTTTTTCCAGTCTTGGGACTTCACCTTATTCCACATTAGTTTCCTCCTTCTGTTGTAGAGTTTGTTTATGGTAGGTGACCACCATATTGGCTTCCTTTTTTTTGGAGGAGAGCGTCTTGGTTCTATTGGGTATGGCGAGATCCATGCATTTGTGTATGTGTTCGTACAGTGCATTGGTGTATGATTCGGTGGTCATGCAACTATTCTCCATTTGCATGGGTGCCGTGAAGTTAGCCACCTCTGTTTTTAGGAGCCCAAAGTTAGCTTTGGATAAGTTTTTCATGGTGCTTATCTTTGCAGGGGGGGGGAGGTGGGAGGGGTGTGGATTTCCAAGGTAATTAGTTTGTAGTCGGATCTAACCAGGGAGGAGTTGACTATTGGTGTAGAGCAATGGTTACCCATGTTAGTAATGACCAGGTCAAGGATGTTGCTACCTCTAGTGGGGGTAAGAACGAGCTGGTCCAGGGCACTGGAATTAATGAATTCCAGGAAATGTTGGGCAAGTGTATTGGCACATGAGTAGTTTCCCCAGTTAATGGAGGGGTAGTTGAAGTTGCCCAGTATGAGAGTGTTAGGTTGCACTCTAATATTCTCCATGTTGCTTAGGAACGTGGAGTGAGTGTCTTGGGACATGGTTGGGGACCTATAACAGGCTACGACCTGAATCACTGTCTTACCCAATGTTAGCTGTACCTGAAGTATCTCTGATGCGTTATGTTGGGCTACCAGTCTGGAGGTGTGCGCATCCTTTATAAATATGGAAACACCACAGCCTTTGGCGCTCCAGTCCAAGTTCTGGGGATGAAAGGTGTGGAATAAGTTATAGCCTGGTAGTGCAAGGGTGCTTTCTGCTGCCTTGAACCAGGTCTCTGTTACAGCACAAATGTTGATGTTCTCCATTTTAAGGAGTGCTTCGAGCAAGTGAATTTTGGTATTTAGACTTCTAGCGTTGAGCAGCATGACCCTCAGACTGCATTTGTTTGTAGCTGTTATGGTGGCAATGTGGTCTTTGGAGCACCACCTAAAAAAGCACTATAGAGGTGGCAAGAGCCTTGGCCAGTACCCGGAAGCCCAGGGGTGACAGATGCAGGCCATCTCTGGCAAAGCATTGAGGTCTGTCAATCATGTCATCCCAGGCAGACAGATACTGGATCCCCTTAGAATGACACCAGAAACTTAGCCAATTGTTGAAATCAATCATTTTCTTCTTGTACTGTGGTATCATTCTGGGTGATGGTAGGTTGCTTCTCAGGGCTAGGGTCGTACCCGCTTGGGTTACATAATCCGAGAGCATGGATGCTCTTTATTTCTCTAGCTATTCAAATTTTATTGGAGCACCTGTTTTCTCATTTAGTTCAGTTTAGTTCTGTTCATTGCAAAGTTATGTAAAACAGTTTAAAGTCTCTGCTCTCAGAGGTGATTTAATTGTTTATTGTTTTCATCCAAATTTTGTGGCACCAAAAAACTATTTGAGCAAGAGAAGAGTTCTCAGAAATATTCAAGTCTAAATTAAATGTATGCAAATCCCTTCTATTCCAATGTGATAATATTTAAAATTCTTTATAGAATTAGCAGTGCAGCTTATTAAAGTGCTAAATAATTTAACCAACTGGGCATTAATTTATTTTTCAAAACAAATTAAATTTTACTGAACTACATTGTTTCAGGATGTTAGATGATTTTAAAATAGATGTGTAATGGTGGATTAGCCAAACATGTTCACTTTTTAATAAACTATCTGTTAAGAAGTTTTTTACTACTATTAGATATTAGTAAAATCCACTAAGACATAAAAGCAGTTTGAACCAAAACATTTATTTTTACACTAGATTGACAAAACTTTTAAATTAGACTAGACAAGCCTAGACAAAGTAACACGACAGAACTACTACAGACTCTTATTTACTTGAGACAAAGAACAGATAGGTTCTGAAATACTTCTTTCAATCATACTTATATCCCTCATTCAGAGTATAAATATGCAATTATTATTAGGGAGACTGCTGGCATTCATTACATTTTTTTTAATATTTCCATTACAGTACCATGTTTTCATCATGTTAGCCATGCAGTCACAGAAACAAGGCTGTATTTAATACAAAACTTGTAACAAAACAAGGCCAAAATGTAGAATCATATGATTTATCTTTCTAACTGCTTCACTCAGGTAAGCAATGTTCTATAATATTCCTTGTTTTATAACAAAGCAGTCCTATGAGCTTTATCTAGCTTGCATCACACAGTTAATGTACACTTGCTTTTAGTTTGACATACAAAAATCATCTGGTCACTTGTAATGTCTGAAATAATTATTTTACAAAAATGTATTTTGCCACTTGGGATATTAAAATCTTGGCATTTATTCTAGCTCAAAGATTACAGATGATTCTGCCTCTAATACTATCTTATTTTCTACCAGGATGTATGGCCTCCCAATAGTACCCACTTTTATTTATTTTTATCAATAAATCAAGCTTTTTTATTTATTTAAGAAAATTATTATAAAACATTTGAGTCTAGGCAACTTCAGATAACTATCTGATTGTTTTATTTTTAGATTTACACTGAGAAATAACTGATTGGGATAGACATACGTTCATGAAAAATGCACCCCAGGTTAAAACAAATCATACTGGCTAGGTACTTGAATGGTAGTGATCACTCCATGTATTTATATGCAAAAATTTTCAGTCATCATTATCAGGTTTTAGCATCTATTTTGTGCTATTTTATTCATGTCTTACACGTGAAGCATAGCAAGATTAGTATCATAATTACTACAACTAAGAGCTTTTTAAAAAAATCTAATTTCCAAAACTGGAAACAGATTACTTACTGAAGACATTAGCTCCTTTGACAAATAGAAAACTTACAACTTTAAAGTATACCCATATAACCTTAAAATCTTATTTCACTACCTGAAATGATTTGTAATAATTTTATCTCACACATTTTTTCTTTCTCACTGACAATAAATACATTTTATTTAACTGTGCTATCTCCAGAAACACCTGGCTATTTGACATCATATCACAAAGGTCAGGACTTGATCGCCATGAATCCTGCTGCATATAAGAGCTATTTCGCATTTTATTCACTTTCACAAGCCAATCTGCAATGAGCATTTTTCCTCTTTTATCCTGATATGCATTAAAATCATCAGTCAGATTCACTAAAGCCTAGTCCATTTACACCATATAGTGCACCATTTGGCTTCTTTAAGCTGTGTGCACTGCTGCACAAACAAGGTAAACACTGTGGCATGCAAATTACAGCATAGGCACCTGAATTGTGTGGTAATCAACCAATCCAAGATGCAGGAGCTATTCAACAAGCTATAAAGCAACCGTGTAGACTCACAGCCAGGGCAAACTGAGGAGAACCCATCCCAGTGGAGATAATGGTATGTGTAACACTTAGAATCTTAGCTACAGGTACCTTACAGAGGCCAACAGCATACTTGCTGGGGTGTCACAGGCATCAGCATCCAGGATCCTCCATCAGCTCTTGAATGCTATGCTCCAACATGCCAGTGACCACATATATTTTCCCCATACTCCTGAAGATAGGGCCAGAAATATGCAGGAGTTCTACCCTGTAGCCCACTACCCTGAATTATTAGGTGCTATAGATTGCACACATATAAAAATTAAGGCACCATCCAGGTAACAGGAAAGGCTGTACATGAATACAAGGGGCTTCTACTCTATTAACTGCCAAGTCATGTAATGTCAATGTACAATTACCAGTTCAACATCACAAATGCAGATATACTAAGCATTAAGTCAGCTATGCACCCTGAGAATCAGACAGAAAACTTATGTATCCCTGAATCCAAAAGATACAAAACAAGGATATGGCATAGTTATCACTTGCACAGGGTATTGTGTGGGAGGGCAAGAAGCCTAGGCTGACACAAAAGGTCAGCAAGTGTGTGTGAGTAAGAAAGAGAAGCAGGCAGGCATTTGGATAAACCAACAAATGGCCAGTAAGATAAAATGAGTTTTAAGCTGTATGGCTGAACGATGTAACTGTTATGTGTGTGCCTTTAGGGTCCCCCAGGTGAAATTGGTGTGTAAGTGTCTGCATGAACACAGCCAAGCTCTGTTATAGCTCTACGTCTTGGTATGTCAGACAGGTATGAACTGTGCATGGTAGAGGTGGTAGTTCATTGTTGTCATCCCCAACTGTGAGAACTGGCTCTGCCAGGAGTTACACTGGCATGCAAAATTCAGATGCACTGCTGCTACCTAAATGTGACTGCTGTCTGCTGTATGAGCTCTGGGATCCAGACAGCTCCCAGGAAAGTGCAGAACAGCATGTCCTTGTCATTGGTACTCCATAGCAGACCCCCCTTGGTACCCATATGATCACAGCCCACTGTAGCTGCTCTCCTTTGTGCAGATGTGATCATGTTAGTGGTCCTATGACTCACATGCTCATATGTCCTACCATGGCTACCCAATATATTAACATCATCAAAAAATCTGCTGCCAAAACTGCATTCTGTGTGACATATCTCCCCATCAACCGGAGAGACAAAAAATGGTCTAGAGAGTTGAAATATGAACAGGGTGGATGCAAAAAAAAAAGAGAGTAACAATAGCAACATATCCTTGTTTGGTGCCATAACAGAAATGCAGCTTTGCTCCCCACAAGCAAATGACACATTTTGCTGACAAACCATCTTTGAAATTCTAAAAGTGCTATCAAGTGACCTGTCCCTGAAACATGTTTACAGATTTATCACCAAACATTCAGTTTTAAGGTATTGACAATCATGTATACCTGTGAGATACCTTGACAAACATGCCTATGACATCAGTGCACTACTAACTAATGCATACAGGTAAAAGTGTAAAAACCTTTGCTTCAGATTTTTCATAATTACGTTCCAACATATGCAGTATGTAGCTGAGAAAATGCAAGCATACCTTCTCCAGTTCAATAATCCTTTGTGCAGATACATCCCAAAGTAATAGCCTCTGTTCTGTGTTCTCCACATAAACAAGTCTCATCACCTTCAACTTTTCTAGCTACACAGTTGCCTTTTTATATGGTATAGATTCAGGGTTGTCAACACAGTGAAGATGCAAATCAGGGGTGAACTGATTAGAATTGTTAAATCCCAAGTACTTGGCTCCATGTATCAGATGTAACATAGTGCAGGCACTACTTCAGTGTTTGTTTTAATGGTTTGCAACTGTGAATGATTACTGACTGGCAGAAGGAAAACACAACAATGCTACAGGCTGTCCTACATCCAGTGGGTATGTCAGGTTAGACTTACAAAGTGTTAGATGTAAGGTTGGAAATGTAAGCAAGTACCACACATTTCACAAGTTCTGTTCATTAACATCCAACTTCCCTTTCATTTGTTCATAGGTTCATAGGTAGGTACTAGGCTATTGGCCCTAGGGCCTATATAAGCCTAGCCAAATGGTACCCTGGCTTTTGCCACCCAAGAAAATGATTTTCCTGTGCCCCTGTTGAGCAGAGCCACAGACGTGATCCCAGGGTTGAATTTCCTATCTCCCATCCAATCATCAAGATTTTTCTTGAATAGTGCTAATGAGAAGCTGTGTTTGATATAGATGAGTAGTTTGTTCCAGACTATGGGAAGTCTTTAGGACAGGAATCTATCCCTCCAGCATGTTCTGTTTATTGTGGTGACAAGGTTTAGGTCCCTAGAGCATGTAGCTCAGAGGGACTGGGATTTCTTTAAGTGGAGCATGTCCAACAGCTCTGGGTTTGACATAGCTTTGTATGTTAAGCAGAGATCGCCTCTGAGTAGGTGATATGCGACAGAGTAAAGCTGAGGTTTTTGAGACTGTCTGCATAGGGCATCTGTTTGAGGCAGGTAATCCTCTTTGTGAGGTATTTCTGTGGCCTTTCCAGTTATTGTAGATGTCTTGTGAGGTACATACCAAAAAGGTCATTGTACTCTATAATGGGTCTAATGAGTGACAAGTAGAGGGGAACAATGACCTCTTTTTTCCTGGATGAGAAACCTTTTGTGATGAGGTGTGCCATGTAGAAGGATTTCCTGACTATTGTGGTGATGTGATTATCAAAGGAAAGACTACTGTCCACCTGTGTCCCAAGGTCTCTTATCACACTTTCAGTCTTAAGTAGACTACCGCCTATGTGGTAGTTCATGGGTACAAAGTTTTTACCAAAAGGGATGACAATGCACTTTTTGGCATTGTGCTTGAGGACATGGCTTTGACACCAGGCATCTGTCTCAGTGAGGCCCTTTTGTAGGATGTCCACATCATTAGGAGTTTTGATTATGGCTCCTAGTTTGCAGTCAGCTGCGAACTTCATTAGCCAAAGACCTTCTGTGTTAGCATGTACTTCAGAGAAGTAGATACCAAACAGGAGAGGACCCAGTACTGAACCCTGTGGTACTCCACTTGTCACTGGTCTGAAGTTGGATTTGGAGTCTGCTACTTTCACAGTGTGGGTTCTGTCAGTGAGCCAGTTGGCAACCCATCTTGTAACATAGGGATTTATATCTAGTTTAGTGAGTTTATCTATAATTCCAGAGTGGGGGATGGTGCCGAATGTCTTGGTGAGATCTAGATAGGCTGTGTAAACCACATTATCCTCATCTATGGCTTTGGTGACTGCTTCAAAGAAGTCTATCAGGTTTAGAACACATGATCTGCCTTTTACAAACCAAAACTGGATAGGGTCCAGAGTTTGGAGATTATCAATGTCATTGTTTATAAGTTCCATGATGATACGTTCCATAGCCTTGCAGACCAGGCTTGTCAGGCTAATGGGGCAGTAGTTCCCAGGGGGTGTGGTGGCTCCCCCTTTGTGGAGTGAGATAACTGTTGATGTGTGCCATTCAGTGGGCACAAAGCCTGAGGTAAGGCTATGCTTTAACATTGTACTTAGATGGGGTGCCAGTTTGTTCTGTATTTCATGTAAAACGCAGCCTGGGATGTTGTCAGGTCCCATGGATGCTGTGTTCTTGGCTTTGGAGAGTGTGTTTTTACCTGTGCAGCCATGATTACAGGAACTTTGCATTCTTCCGGTATAGAGATGGGTCCTTTAGGGAATGAGAGGGGGGGTAAAGTTAACACTGAGCGTATCTGCCAGGATGTTGGCAATATCAGTTGGTTCTGTATATTTAGTGTCATTGTGCTATAACTCAGAGTAGATCTGAGTGTTGCCATTGAGATTCTTGACATAGCTATAGAATGCTTTGTGGTTGTCTTTAGAATCAGTGGCAATTTTGTTTTCGTAACTAGCTTTGGAGGATTTTATGAGGGATCTCAGCTTCTTACTGAGGCTGACCAGGGAGTTCCTCCAATCATGGGATTTTACTCGTTTTTATAACAGTTTCTTTCTTGGCGACTGCATATGATATTATTGCCATTTAATATCCTCAAACATGTTAAGGTCAATGATGTAGAATGCCTTACAGACTCTATGTCTAAGATTACTGGTCAGATAAGAGAAGAATGACCAACAAACACAGAGAGCTAAGACAGGGCTGAATATTTGCAAGCAATAGTCATAATTGGCTGTGTGATCACTTAGTGTACTACATCCAAAAATAATAAATGTACAAATAGCAGTTGTATGGTTTCATATTACTGTAGATGATGTTGCAGTTCATTGTATGCAGAATGATTTCAGTTCCTTGCTGCAAGGCTGTTTGTGTGGCAAAGAGGGATGAGGCACCCTTCCTGTGTTCTCAAGGTTCATTGGAGTGAGAGTTCAAATCCAGATCTATGTAGAACTATCTCATGCAAACCAACATTTTCTAGTGTGTATGTCATAGATTGTTTTTCCTCATCTTAACTACTTGTCCCTTTTTTCTTTTTTGGGGGGAGGGGCAGTGTTTGCTCAATGTACCACTTAGCGCAATCATGGGAAATGGAGGCAACTGAATGTCAGGTTTCGCTGTGTTTATCTTGTTTGCGCAAAGTGTGGCAGTGTGCAAACTGGACAACTGTCCCACCCAGGAAGCAGGCAAAGCACCTGCAGACATGACTCAGACAGCCAATAATTTAAACTGGATGCATTCAATTAATTCTTTTGGGCACTGTGCAAACCCACTAAGAGGCTTTGTGCAGCAGTTAACACAAAGACCTTAAGAATGATTAGCAAATTAGGGAATGTCATGTAACTAGTCCTGTGGCAGCAGGTGTACAACCTTTTTTGTTACTGTTGTGACAGCGCAGTTTATAGCAATGAACTGAAAAACAGACAGGTGTTATTTCAACATTCTTGGTGTAACAGGTGCAAGTGTAGGACTGCCATACGCATTGTCCTGGGCTCTAATACAGGATCTTCCATATAATTTTACTGTTGTTCAACTTCCCATTATATTCATTCTCACTTATAACACTTTATTAGATAATGGAGCTAATATGAATTAAAAGGTATGAGGGATGAGACACCATTATTGTGTTTTCAGATGTATGGCTGAGGGTATATTGTGTGCTATAGTTCTACAAGTATAATTCTGCTATCTGGACTTCCATGACCTTCACAATTACCTAAGACACATACACAATTACCTAAGACACATACACAACTGAATTTATATCCAATAACCTTCTCAGGTCTCACACATACATTTGTAACAGCTTATACTGTCACCTGTATTTATGTATGATTCCTGACTAAGTTTGAGCCAGCACTTCTTCTATGCCAACTATGGAAAATCAACAATGTGGAAGAAATTTTGTTGCCCCTTGTGCCTCAGTTTTAATCCCACAGTGTAAGATAACAAATGTGTTAGGTCATCACATTTGTGCTGCCAGTGCAGGTGTGCAAACCTAACTCACCTAACAGTTACCTTCCAATTTGCAATATATATTTTGATGCTACATCAGTAGACACCCCTCAAACTAAGGCCAAGTGTCAGATTAAGTTTAAAACTGCAATTATTGAATTCCTCCCTGCTTGGTACTGCTGCTCTCCACTTAACATCTTGCAAATGCAGTTGCCATCATTGCTCAAGTGTGCTCACAACCAGTAAACATGATAACTGGAATTGGCAGGAAAACATTAGTCTCCATTGCTCTTAGTTCAGCTGGTAGACATGGCTGGTTTAGGGCACAGATGTGGGGTGTCCAGGAGTCCAGGATATTTACTGAACTCCTGGTAAAGCACCACAACCAAAGGCTTCTGCAGGGGTACAATTCTGGCTCCTAGTACAAGTCTGAGGTGTCGAATAGTTTGGCCCAGGCTGTATCCAATGCCACTGGTATTCCATGCACTGGACAGCAATGTAGGCATCATTTTAATGATCCACACAGGAGAAAAAAAGATACTCTTAACCATTGGTTGGAGGAATTTAAGACTGTAGACACCCCACATGTGCTTATATGATATTAAGAGAGTACTTGTAAGACTTAAAAACTAAATATTGGCAAGACTGGTATGCATAATGCTCTTCTGTTCTTTCTGTTCTTTCCTCAGCAGCCACTGAGCATGAGTTCAGTAGACAAGCTCATGTTGCTTGACTGGAGAGACTGAGGGAAGCAAGTGGCATGTATGTGCAGAAGAGAAGTGTTATTGTAGCATTAAAAGTTAAAGATAGCGTTTTTGGTCTTTTATAGAGTTGTATCAAATTGACCATGCATAATCCAACTGTAAAAGCAAGTCTGCATGTATTAGTCTGTAGCACAAACCAATTGTAAGAGTCCAATATTAGACTGTAGTCAGAGGTTGTGGGTTCAAATACCACAATTCTCAACTATACAATACTGTTATTTCTTCAATAATATTTGCACTAAATTAAAAACCCTATACCAGTGGCACAAATGACCTTCTGTAAACTGTAATTTGTATAACTGGAAAAATGCAATATATGCACATTTCAAGGATTACTTTCAGCAATCTGTAGTATAGTGCATCTCTGTTAGGACATATACTTAAATGTAATACTTCAGATAAAAGTTTTGTAATTGTATTAATGCAATGTATGTCACATATAATGGTATTAATTGTATCTCTTTTTTTTTCTCTCACCCTAACCCTTATCTTTCTTTTTTATTTTCTATTATGTGTCTTTAAAATGTCTTCATGCCATCCATATGTACCACATCACTAAATGCTACACAGCACAGTGAGGTAAGCCAGCCTTAGTGGATCAGCCTCCCCCTGCTCCACCAGCTCCATCACCAATGTCCAGCATGTCTGGCAGCCAACCTGGAAGCACTGCTTCTGCTGCCCTTGTACTACCTGTGCCCACAGGTGGTTCTGCCCTGGAAGTTGATACCCTCTGGAAACAGTGGTGGAGGTGGTGATTTCATCACCTGCAGTGAGTTGCCAGGGATGGTGTGTAGGGTCATGTGCTGCACCATTGGTGTACACCTATGCTGGATGGAGAGGTTGCTGTCCCTCATGGGCATAGGAGGAGGAGGAGATGTCAAGCACTCCATACACTAGCTGAGTAAGGTGACAGTGATGACAGTCCAGTGGGTGAGGACTCGATTCTCACCATCTCCAAGCTTGATGGGCATGAGCCTGTGTTGTCCCCTCATCACCCAAACCATGGTGTCTCCCAACCTTTTATGTCCATCACCATCCCTGTCTCTTGTCTTGTATGTTTGCATTTGCTTCCCCACCTACTCAACATACCTGACCCAGACATACCTACGTGCCTTAACCAGCAGACCTCTCTTACTGAATTAAAAAAAAATGGGCACCTGTCCCACAAAAAAAAAAATTGTCTCATACATAGCTCTCCATTTTGCAGACATGTCTACTTGACACACTTGATTTAATCCATTTGGCAATACAGTATGATTGTATTGTCACCCCTCTTTGTGGAGGTGACAGTCCAAATTCAGTTAATATTGTGCACGTATTTTCAATTTACAATGTTAAAGTAATAGATAGTTATGGTTCTGTCCTCCCTCCTTTCTGCACATTTCTGTACTGCTTTCCCTTTGTTCTTCCCCTGCTTGCTGCCCATTTCACCACTTTTCTATCTATACCATTTTAATACCTATAATCTGGTCAAAAATAGAATCACACACCACACATAAGTAGTAGAAAAAGCAATGGATCCCTTCACTTTTTGGACTCTATGTTTGCACGGAGGTGAACATCATGCACCAATGTGTAGCAATGGTGAGCGGTGTCACATTGCTGAGGTTACCTCTGCTCAATGCCGCTTAATCCCACTGCATTATGCCAACACACAACACATGTACTATAAATAATTCATGTCATTGCATTACCACTATTTATTTAAAAGTATTAGATACTTGTGATTCAGGCAGAAATTAGAACTGGTCAATTAAATACTCATACATAAGGCAGAAGAGGTCACTTAAGGTTAATCATTTGTGAACTGAGGGGGTGGAGCTAGGAACTAAACCTTCTATTTAAGGGGTAAAATAAAACTTTTCAGAGCTTTATTGGAAAGGCTCACCCAGACTCTGCTACACTTTGCTGTGAGGGAAAGTTTGGTTTGCTTTTTATTTGTTGTATTTTGTATTAGTTTATTGCCTTTTTATATTTTGAGTGCTGTGATATGTTTTCTTTACCTTGTGTTTTGCTTGTGTTCTGCTTTTAACTGCATATTAAAACTTCAAAAGACACCAGAGCTCTGTCTCTTGTGAGTCAGGCAGAAATTTTTCCCCACCCGCCCCTACCCTGTCACTGTTGTGTTCTTAAATACCACTGTCTTTCTAGTTGCCTGCCTCTTATGTTAATTTGACCATATATTTCATTTCCTCTCTGCTTTTACTGGCTTGTTTGAGTAAGCACAAAATTATCATTTTGTGAAATCACTCCCCTTCAACTATTTAAATTTATTGGCCATTCTACTGTTTTCCATAGTACCAGAATACAAAAGTGATCACCCTCTTTCAATCTATCTTGCTGTTTTAAAAATAGTGACTCTCCACTAAAACTTAACTTTTTAGACAGGTAAAACTTAAGTTACCTACTTTCACATCTAACTTCTCTAGTGCACACTGCAGTGTTTAGGATAAACCATTTTTTTCATTGTACCTTTAAGCATCCCTATGACTAGCACTTGCTCTAATACCTGCTGGAAAGCACTATGAAGCATTAAACTGATACAATCACTCAGCTCTCCTTATTAATAAGGAGAAATTAATCATAGTCACTAAACAGCCTATAATTGCAAAGTAACTTGCTAAGGTAAGGGAAAACAGCTCCTGTACTTTTCAAAAAAAGCACCAAACCAGGCATGTCCAAGGGTCAGCTTACATTGATTTCTCCTGTCCACCTGGTGAATCTGGGCATACTCGGGCAATGCAGCAATTGCCTCATGTACACAGACAACCCTCTCCTCCTATCACCCAACACTACAACCTGTGAGAGATGCTCTTACATAGCCAAACTGGAAGCAAAGCTCTCTCCAGCCAAGATTGTGCTAGACAGTCAAGAGGAGAAGGTAGACACCTACACTACACCTCAAGCAACACATAGCCCTTCTAAACTCACACCACCAAAACCCACACATAGCAACACTAAATCCACATATGCGGAGGCCCTTAACTGTAACCTGCCTAAGCAACAAGGACCTCTGAAGCTGAAACACAAACAAACACCAGTCACAACCAAAGTGTCACATAGTTCACAACACCAGTGTGCCACCCAGCAACAGCCCCTAAGGAAAGACAACGTACCTAACACTTTAGTCATCGGTGACTCTATAGTCAGGCACACTGATGTCCACCTCACCAGGCTGAACAAGGAGAAAAATACAGTGACCTGCCTGTAAGGTGCCAGGATCCACCATATAACTCATGCACTCAAGTTACTCCACAAGTACAAATATGACTCTGTCATTGTCCATGTTGGAGTGAATGACTTGAGACGTACCTCCCTGGACTACATGAAAAGAGACATGGAAGAGCTCTCAGATCATGTGGCCCAGGCAGGTATGACCCTAGCCCTGAGTAGCATCCTGCCTTCGCCCAGAATAATACCACAATATAAGGACAAAATGATTGACTTCAACAATTGGCTAAGCTTCTGGTGTCATTCAAAGGGGATCCAGTATCTGTCTGCCTGGGACGACATGATCGACAGACCACGATGCTTTGCCAGAGATGGTCTGCACCTGTCGTCCCTGGGAATCAGGTTACTGGCTAAGGCTCTTGCCAACCCTTTTTAGGCAAAGTTCAAAGGACAAAACCACCACCGTAACAGGTACAAGTATGCAAAATCTGAAGGTAATGCTACTCAATGCTAGAAGTCTAAACCTCAAAATGCACTCTCTTGAGGCACTCCTAAAAATGGAGAACATCGATATCTGTGCAGTAACTAAGACATGGTTCAATGCGCCAGAGAGCACCCCTGCAATACCTTGCTACAACTCTTACTACACATTTTGGCCACCAAACCAGGATCGAAACACTAAAGGTGGAGGAATGTCCATATTCACCAAGGATATTCACATCACCAGGTTAGTTGCCCAACACAATGCGTCTGAAATTCTCCAGGTGCAACTAACACTAGGTAAGACTGCAATCCAAATTGTATCTTGCTACAGATCCCCCACCATGCCCCAAGATTCTAACTACACCTTTCTAAGCATACTGGAAAATATTAATATGCAACCAAACACCCTAATACTGGGTGATTTCAACTACCCTGCCATTAACTGGGAAAACTACTCATGTACCAACACCTCTGCCCAACGGTTCTTGGAATTCATAAATTCCAGTGCCCTGGATCAACTAATCCATAGTCTCACCAGGGGCTCCAATATCCTAGACCTGGTCATTACCAACATAGGAAATCGATGCTCCACACCTATGGTCACCCCCTCGTTGGTCAGGTCAGACCATAAGCTAATAACCCTTAACATCTACATCCCACCCTCACCCCCCAGTAAGGAAACCTCCATAAAAAACTTCTCCAAAGCCAACTTCATGCTACTCAAGTCATGAGTTACAAACTTCATGACACCCATGCAGACGGGAACTGCACATTAAGGCACTGTACGAGCACATCCACTCATGCATGAGTCCCAAATAGGACCAAGATGTTCTCCTCAAAAAAAAAGAAGCCAATCTGATGGTCCCCTGCCATAAACAAACTTTACAACAAAAGGAAGAAACTGTTGCAGAAAATCCCAGGATGCAAAAAATTCTCTTACCAGCCTCAGTAAGAAGCTGAGATCCCTCATAAAATCCTCCAAAGCTAGTTACGAAAATAAAATTGCCAAAGATTCCAAAGACAACCACAAGGCATTCTATAACTACATCCAAAGGAAAACGTGGTCCAAAACCGAAAATAATTTATTCAATAAAACAATGAATTGAAACAAACAGAATTGACCTAGGTTTCGTCCTTGTTAAAGACTTCTTCAGAATACATACCGAATCCATGCTAACCTATTTATATTAACACAAGCCACACTCCTTAATGAAACAATTATATCTTAAAATTCACTTCTTACACATTAAAAATATAAAAATATAAAAATAAATGTGTGAACAATGTAATACGCAAAATGTGTTAAATATTTAATCTAAAAACATTAATATATATGAATAAAAATTAAATAAATAATATATCTATATATATATATATATATATATACATATATATATATATATATATATATATGTATATATATATATATATATATATATATATACATATATAGATATATATATATATATATATATATATATATATATATATATATTATATATATATACTTGAATTTTTACCATATTGAATGCAACATCACACAAAACTACCCTGTGATGTATTTTAACCTTAAAAAAGGTTTAATAGAACAATAATCATTTAGACCAGGGTATTTGTGTGCATCCAACCTAATCTGCCATCTAAGTTCACATAAATCAAGATGAATATCCAAGATTTTCCCCTGTTTATCATATTTAATTTGTTGCACCACACAAAACTTGAATTCATGAGTTAAATTACTGGCTACATGCCTGGCTAATGCATTAGTGGATTTTAAATGCTTAATATCCAAAAGATGCTCTCTTACCCTTTCTCTAAAATTTCTACATGTTTTACCTATATAAAATGCCAAACATTGTTGGCATTTAGCAACATAAACCACATTTTTGGAAAAACAATCATAATGGCCTGAAATATAAATATTGTATTTATTAATGGTAAAATTATTACCTGTGGCATGTAGCCAGTAATTAATTTTTATTCATATATATTAATGTTTTTAGGTTAAATATTTAACACATTTTGAGTATTACATTGTTCACACATTTATTTTTATATTTTTATATTTTTAATGTGTAAGAAGTGAATTTTAAGATTTAATTGTTTCATTAAGGGGTGTGGCTTGTGTTCATATAAATAGGTTAGCATGGATTTGGTATGTATTCTGAAGAAGTCTTTAAAAAGGACGAAACCTAGGTCAATTCTGTTTGTTTCAATTCATTGTTTTATTGTTTTATTGAATAAATTCTTTTCGGTTTTGGACCACATTTTCCTTTGGATTTTCTTAGCGTTCCTTTTCCTTGGTTGGTCATTCTAAAACTACGTCAAGAATATAAATGGCAATGCTCAGATCTGCGCTGAGCTACAACAGAATGGCATTAAATATAGTGATCCCAAGGATATTGCCAATATCCTGGCAGATTGATTCAGTGCCAACTTCACCCCCCCTCTTACCCCCTAAATGGCCCATCTCAATACCGGAAGATTGCCATATTCCAGTAATAATGGCCACACAGGTAAAAAATGCACTCTCCAAAGCTAAGAATACAGCATCCATGGGACCAGATGACATCCCGGGCTGTGTACTACATGAACTACAAAATTAACTGGCACCTCAAGCAAGTGTCATGTTTAATCATACCCTCACCTCAGGCTTCATGCCCAATGAGTGGCGCACAGCTACAGTTATCCCACTCCACAAGGGGGGATCCAACTTGGATCCAGGGAACTACCGCCCCATCATTCTGATGAGCCTGATCTGCAAGGCCATGGAATGTATTATCATGGAACTTATAAACAAAGACATTAGCAATCTTAAAACACTGGACCCCACTCAGTTTGGGTTCATGAAGGGCCGATCTTGTCTCCTGAACCTGATTGACTTCTTTGAATCAGTCTCCAGAGCCGTGGACAAGGGTAAGACAGTCCACACAGCCTATCTGGACCTCACCAAGGCCTTTGACACCATCCCCCACTCTGGAATCATAGATAAATTTACTAAGCTGGGCATTAATCCCTACGTCACTCGATGGGTTGCCAACTGGCTTACTGACAGAACCCACACTGTAAAAGTAGTTGACTCCAAATCCAGCTCTAGACAAGTGACAAGTGGAGTACCTCAGGGTTCAGTCCTGGGACCTCTCTTGTTTGGCATCTATTTCTCTGAAGTACAGGCCAACACTAAGGGACTCTGGCTAACAAAGTTTGCAGATGACTGCAAACTGGGAACCATTATTGAATGCCCAAATGATGTTGATACTCTACAAAAGTACCTTACAGAAACAGATGCTTGGTGGCATTGCCAAGGGCTCAAGCTCAATGCCAAGAAATGTATAGTTATCCCCTTTGGGAAAAAACATGTACCCATGAATTACCACATAGGTGGCAGTACACTAAACACCGAAAGTGTGATAAGAGACTTAGGGACACAGGTGGACAGTGGTCTCACCTTCAATAACCACATCTCCACAACAGTCAGGAAATCCTTCTATGTGGCACACCTCATCACTAAGGGCTTTTCATCCAGAAAAAGGGAGGTCATTGTCTCCCTGTACTCAATGCCCCATTTGGTATGTACCTCTCAAGACATCTGCAACACCTGGAAAGGCCACAGAAATACCTCACTAAAAAAATCACAGGCCTAAAGCAGATGCCCTATGCTGACTGCCTTAAAAAACTCCAGCTATACTCTGTCACATATCATCTACTCCAAGGCGATCTCTGCTTAACATACAGGGCCATGTCAAACCCACAGCTGCTGGACATGCTACACTTAAAGAAATCCCAATCCCTCAGAGCCACACGCTCCAGGGATCTAAACCGTGTCATCACAATAAACAAAACATGTTGGAGGGATAGGTTCCTGACCCAGAGACTCCCCAGACTCTGGAATAAACTGCCCATACATGTCAAGCAGAGTGCCTCTTTGGCCGTCTTCAAAAGGAACCTTGATGATTGGATGGGAGAAAGGAAATTCACCCTGGGGATCACGTCAGTCACCCTGCTAGACAGGTGTCCAGGGAAGTAAATAGGGTGGGAAGAAAGAGCCAGGGAATTGTTATGGCTAGGCTTGAATAGGCCCTAGGGCTGATAGCCTAGTACCAACCTATGAACCTATACACCTGGATTTGAACCCAATATCATCTGAGCTTCAAATGAAATGCATTAATGCATTTACACCTGCTGCCACAGAGTCAGTTAAGAAGCAGGTGTGTTTCATAGACCCAGTACTAACTCTCAGACATTTGGCAATGTGGCACACATTTGTGCACTGCTTAACTATGTGCAAACATGGAGAGTATTTGAAATGTATATGTTGCATGCGCCAACACTTGGCCAACGATGATGCAAACCAGCTGCTTATTGAGCTATGGAAAAGAAAATATGTATTACTGCTGTTTACTGTCCATTTCCTGTCTATGACATGAAATTACATGTAGAAACATAACAAACTGAAGGCCCTATTTAACAATATATCACATATTTACAATACAGCCATGTGTTGCCTCTCCACTGCAATCCTGGTGTCTCAGTACTTTTTCCACACATATATCACCTACACTACAGAAATTAATATCAAATGATGTGTGATACACAATGCACATCAATCACGTAACATGCAGAATTAGAACTACTTGACCCATAAACCTTAAAAGCCTTATCTGCAATAATAGGGAAGGAATCAGCATAGACCTTATCCACAGGAACATATGTGACCTTCAACACAGTTTTCTTAAGGGTAGATCTTCCTTATTATACATAGTGAACCTCCTTGATACTGACCCCAAAGACTTGGATGAGGGATAACAAGACATACCACCTATGATGAGCTATCCAAGGCCTTTACCACTATCCCCATTTAGGTATCATAGAAAAAAAAAAACTCCCATTTGGGAATTAACCCATACATTACTAGATAGATAGCCAACTGTCTCACCAACAGAATACACAATCTCAAAGTTGGGGACTGCACCTCCACTACTAGGCCACTTGCCAGTGCAATACCACAAGGATCTGTGCTCGGCCCTCAACTGTTTAGCAACTATTTCTCTGAAGGTCAGGCAAAGGTAGATGGCCTGTGGCTTACCAAGTTTACAGATGACTGTCGGATGGACACAGACATATAGAGTCCCCCAACAATGTTAACATATTACAAAAGGGGCTGATGCAGACAAACAATTGGTGCCAAACTCACTGACCAAACCTTAGAGCAAAAATTGCCTCATTGTCCCATTTGGCAATAAAGTACCCCTGCTAATTATGATATACATAGCATGTCTCTAAGCTCAAACACAGTGTTGCAAGACTTGCAAACATATGTTAATAGCAATCAACACATCAATCACTATGTATTCATAATGGTGAGACGCACATTCTACATTGCACAACCTATAAATAAGACCACTACAACCAAGACCAGGGAGGTCATAGCTCTGCTGTTCTCTACCCTAGTCAGATCACTAAATGAGGAGAATGCTTCCCTGTGTCTGTATGTCACCAGACACATACAGCAACTGGAGAAAAAAAAGAGGCCTGTGATAGGAAGAATCCAGGGCCCCAAAACATGACATACATGGAAAGACTGAAAGACCTGTCACTGTACTCAATATCATGCAGACTGATGAGAGATTACTTTGCCTGGCCTACAGAGCAGTCTCAGACCCTGCCCTACTGGAAACGCTGGACATCTGCAAATTACATGGGACAAGAACAACTTGCTCTAGGGATCTCAACCTAGCCTGTGAAATAAACAGAACATGCTGGGGAGACAGATATATCTCCCAGCAATTGACACTCCTCTGTAATAAATTCCCACTGCATGTGAAGCAGTGCTCCTCCATGACCCTATTCAAGCTCAACCATAACAACTGGATGGGTGATTATAAATTCATCCCTGGGGTGGCACCTATGTTTCTCATGGTCAGGGTCAGTTGGTGCTGATCACAAAATTGCTCTGCTAACATCACCCATCTAACTATGCTCAATAAAGGTACTTGTGTTTTTACACAGCTTTTTTACAAGGCTTGTAAATGCTCTAGGGCCATTAGGCTAGTAACCTCAAACCTATGAACCTCTGCAGGCCTCCCAGCATCTTCTCTCCAACATATCCTGCTGATGTCTTCCACTATAAGTTGACCTGCAGTAATGTAAAAGTCAGACTTGTGCCATGGCACTTGTGTAAAGTATTGAGTTCTGTAGTCTGTGTACTTAGATAGGTAGGGGTTCAGTTCTCCCTGAAGTCAACAATGTGTGTGTTTTTGTGTCTAGACAGAAGAGCAGAAGTGTTTATCCTACAGTTACTGCTCCAATTCCATGGCTTGACAGTATTTTGATGCTTGCACATGCCTACACATCCATTTCATGCAGACCTCCCAACATGTTCTCTCCAACATACCCTGCTGATGTTATCCACTATAAGTTGACCTGCAGTCTGGTAAAAGTCAGACTTGTGTTGTGGTGCTTGCATAAAGTACTGAGATCTGTAGTCTGTGTACTTAGGTAGGGGTTCTAGTCTCACTGCAGTCAAGTGTGTGTGTGTGTGTGTGTGTGTGTGTGTGTGTGTATGCTCTTGCTTGACATTACAGAGAGTCTTTTATATTGGCATGTGGGATACTGTTATTGCCATATTCTTTCAGACACTGCTAATGCTGATGTCATCAGCTATAAACTGTTGTCTGAGATACTCCAAGTCAGACTTGAGCTGTGGTGCTTGCCTTAAATATAGATATATGTAGTCTTTGTACTTAGGTAGGGGTTCTATTCTTACTGCAGTCAAATGTGTGTGCGTCTTTGTGCTCTTGCTTGACATTACAGAGAGCCTTTTACACCAGCATGTGGGACACTGTTTATTTTATTATTTTTTGCATTTTACATTTGATTGCTGGGAAAGTCTGACTGAACACAAGTTCTTTTTCAGCTGAGGTCTGGGGAGAAAAGCTTCCCATGAAACATGTACATTAACATAAGCAAACACTATACATTTTGATTTAGGATACATTTTGCATTTACCAGCTACATATGCATAGAAAACAATGTACTTTTGCATATGACTATAGAGTTCATCACTTACATTTGCATTAAGCATCATATAAACATGTCCATTAAGCTAAGCAATCAGTACACTACTGCATTTGACAGCTACATTTACATAAATGACAATCTATATTTACATAAGAGTACAATTTGACTTCAGCAGCTACGTTCATTTTAAGACATTGACAAATAAAGTCAGCAAATAAATCATTATTTACAAGAGACTTGAGGATGATGAAAAGTGGTGTATGGATATGTTGAACATGGATGGATAGGACCATTCAAGTAGTTACTGGGGATATTACTGTAATATTTGAGTTAGATGATAAGCCTAGTTAGGGTGATAGGATAAAGGTTAAATTAAGCAGGAGTGGTACAAGAACAGAGCCAAGTATTATTTGGGTGAGTTTTTAGTAATTTGTTGAACTGTACTGTGGCAATAGAGGTTGATATGTTGACAGACAGTGTAGTCCAGATTTTGGGGATAAAATTAGAGAAAAGGGATTCACCAGCAATATTATTGGCTTTAGTTCTATCTAATAGTAATTTGTTACTGGAGCAGAGGATCCTATTGCGTGAGTATGGATGTTGCAGGTTTGGAAGGGCTGGTGTTTTTTCAGGCTGATTCAAGATTTTATGGGCTAGTGTATGTTGTGTATAGAGTAGGAGCTGAGGCAGTTTCAACCAGTTAAGTTGCTTTAGTGCTACACAGTGGTGTGACCTATGATCTGAATCAGTAACAAACCTAGCTATGTTATTGTAACAGGTGTCCAGTTTAGCTAATTCAGTCTTTCTCTGGTTAATAAAACTGTGTGAGACACAGAGAAGTGTTGAAATATGATGTGCAATAGTGGATTTGCTGTTTTTTGTAAGAAACTGCTTATTTCTGTATAGAACTCCAAGTTTTTATGTACATTTTTATGGTTTGGGAGATGTGGATATCAAATCTCATATTACTGTCAATTACTACTCCTAGGAGTTTGGTGTGGGTTATTGGTGAGATAATGGTCTTGCTGTGGACAGGATATTAAATTTGGGGCAAAGTGCATTGAGTCTAGTAGGATAGAAAAGCATACATTTTGTTTTATTAGGATTCAGAATCAATTGGGAGTTAGTGAGCCAAGCTTCAACTGAGGAGAAATAGGTGAAAGAGTGGAGATCTTTTAAGGATGTATCAGCACATATTAGTGTGGCTTACATACTGGATGACAGAAGCACATTTTGTAGAAGTATGGAGATTGTTAGTAAATAGAGAGAAGATATGGAGTCCAAGAATGGAACCTTGTGGAACACCTAGAGTGACTGGGAGAAGAAAGAGATCATGCTGCCATTGGGTTGTCTGCTGGCATCCAGATAAATAGCTTTAGAACCAGGAAATGGTGTTTTGATTTAAATTTAGCTTAGACAGAACTTTAATGAGTTTAATATGTGAAACCATGTTGAAGGCTTTAGAAAGGTCAAGAAAGATTGCAGATACAAATTTGCCATTGTTTCCATGATGGTTAACTGTGTTGGTGAAGGACATTACCACAGTGGTAGTGCTGTGAGAAGCTCGAAAGCCATGTTGTGTTTGAAAGAAGTTTGTGATTGTGATGGTGAAGGACATTTACCACAGTGGTAGTGCTGTGAGAAGCTCGAAAGCCATGTTGTGTGTTTGAAAGAAGTTTGTGATTCTGTAGGTAAACCATAATTTGTTTATGGATACAGCTCTCTAGAATTTTAGACAGAGGGGATAAAATGGCATTTGGTCAGTAGTTGTTGAGTTTTGTGGAGTTACCCCCTTTGTGTAGGGGAATAATATGTGATATCTTCCAAATTTCTGGGACTATATTTTCAGAGCTGGATCTATTAATAAGGATAGCTACAGAGTAGGCTATAGCATCAACAGCAATTCTGAGAAAATCTGCTGGAAGTTTGTCTGCAGCCAATGTTGTAGGTTTTAGTCTTTGTAGCAATCTTTTTATCCTGTCTATTGGGACTAACTGATAAGGAAAGGTGGTGGTGTTATCATGACACTTGAGTGGATCTACTGTAGGCGACAAGTTCTGATGGTTGGAGAGACCTAGTACTGTCTCAGTAAAGTATTTATTGAATAGAGTGGCTATGTTCTCTGAGGTGTTAGTAGTAGTTGGGGAGGATGCACTAGATTTTCCTGGTAGGAGTATGTTGTTTATAGCTGCCCAGAATTTTTGTGGGTTGTTTTGATGCTTAATTTGGGTGTTATGGTAGTAGTTAATCTTGTCTTGTTTAACTAGTCACT
The DNA here is from genome assembly GCF_019279795.1 of Protopterus annectens. Lineage (NCBI taxonomy): Eukaryota > Metazoa > Chordata > Ceratodontiformes > Protopteridae > Protopterus > Protopterus annectens. Next base: position 641,487,102 of record NC_056744.1, on the reverse strand, counting down.
TTGCTTTGCTTCTAAGTTTGAGAAATGCTTGTTTGGAGGCTTGGGCTCTAGTTTTATGCCACTGATACCTGATCTTAAGTACTGACCTGGTTTCGTTGGTTAACCAAGGAGTGAAATTAGCTTTAACCCTTATAGTTTTGGAAGGGGCATGTAAGTTCAAAATATCTATGAGGGTAAAGTATTTAACTGCATCTTCTAGGTTAAGCAGTTTCAGAAGTTAACAGTTGCATCTCTTAAGGTCAGATATGAAATTGGTGGGGTTAAAGTTTCTTTTGTCCCTTATTAATTGATGAGTAGGACATTTAGTTGGACTCAGTTGATGCCTAATTAGAAAGGTTGGTTATTATTACCATGTTCTCCTCAACAGACACTGCTGATGTCATCAGCTATATCTGATTTGTGGATATGCACTATTCCAACCAGGGCAGGGACAGAGACTGGCCTGGAGGCTATGAAGAAGACACCTCATCCTATATGATACAGATTGCAGTGACATGCCTTTCAGTCTATCCACATACATCATGGCATGGTTTGTAGGCCCTGTGTTTTCTTGGTGAGAAACCCCTGTGGTCTCTCTAGCTTCTGCATGTGTTTGGTGAGGTGCATGCAAAAGAGAGCATTATACTCCATTAGTGTTCTGATGAGGTTCAAGTACAGTGCTGTCATACTGTCTTAAGATCTGAATATGATGGTGTGACTTATGATGTTGACACTTTGTGATCGAAGTTCAGATTGCCATCTACATGTGTTCCCAATGCTTGCATCACTGGGTTTCAGCATAGCAGGACTGTTGTTAATGCTGTAATTAGCATGGAATTCCATTTTTCAGAAGGACAAAATAAAGACATTTCTACATTTATTTGTAAATCATGTGACTTCGTCACCAGTCATTTGTTGTGATAGCTCCTCCTGTAGTATGTTATCATCATTGGAGGACTCAATGATTGCACCCAATATGCAAGAATCAGCAAACCTGGTAAGCCAAAAGCTATATTCTTTAGCCCGAACTGTCATGAAATAAATTCCAAACAATAAAGGGCCAAGCACAACACAAATCACTGGGGTACGCCAATTGTGATAGCTCTACTGGTACAGGTTGATTCACGAACCTTCACAGTATGTGTTCTGTCAGTGAGCCAATTGGTTACCCAACTAGTGGCATAAGGGTTAATCCCCAGCTGGGAGAGTTTCTTAATGATACCTGTGTGGGGGGGATTGCATCAAAACCCTAAGCCAGATCAAAATAGGCTGTATGCACTGTCTTACCTTCATCCAGGCCTATCACACAGAATCAATGGGCTGCAATAACATCATAGAGTGCCAGTGGCATGACTCAGCACATACACCTTCATGATACAGATGAATACACACTTCAACACACCCTCCATACACGCTATGTTCCCTTAGAAGGGTGTACATCAAAACGCATCCATCTGAGTTGGGGGGACAGCATCTGATGCATGCATGTATAGACACATCCTGAATCTCTTCAGTTGTGAGGTATACCATCATGTCATAATGTACCTTTCCTAAATGGACAGTGGTAATATCCTGGCTATGTGCAACAGATATGTGTGAGTTATTAATGCTACATCATGTCTGTTACATCTGATAGATGTCCTCAAAGAGGTCATTGAGGGAATTCATGATGACAACACTATCATCCTGTGGAGCTTGACCAGGCCAAGGCATTTGACACAAATTCACACTGAGGTATTTAATCAATACTGTCAGATGTAGCCATAAACATCTATATCACCAAGTGGGAGGACCAGTGTATCATACACCTGGCATCTCACTATGTTGAAATGTGTGAAGTGGCCTATATCTCAGGTCCAGTGATCAGGTCTATACATCAAGGCTATCTGCTAGGCCCTTTCCTGTCCATTACTTAAGTGATGGAAATTCCTGATGACATACACATCCTGTGTCCAAACAGCTGCCTGAAGGACTACAGATTGTGGGCAATCATTGACTCCAACTGTGATATTAGTATAATACAGATAGTATCAACACACATCAAAGATTGCTACCACAGCCATGACAACACCTGCAATGACAAGAAAACATGGGGGGATTTGTTATTTCATGAAAAGAAACACACAATCCATGTATAATGTGGACATCACACCCTATAGTCAAAGCAATAGGTATGTGACCTGTGTCCTGGAGTAGATGGTAAGTGGAACATCCACCAGCATGTGGTCATAGTGCTGACTACTCCCCTGTATGTAACACAAGTACTGAGTATGTGAAGGACATCCATATCAGAGGACATAATGCCACCATAGTTCCCAGCCTTCATCACATCAATAACAGAGTATAATACACCCTTCTTCATGTACCCTCCCTACACATCTTCCACCAATGTGTAACTGAAGTGTACCACCTTTGTCACAGTGCGCTGTCACACAGCTTATTGGCCATACCTAGGAATTCTTTTTGTTACATAAACATCACTGTCTGATGGTGCGGGACTCCCATCAAGTTGTTACATCAGCTGCATGTGTGCTACCTGTTCTGGTGATGCACACAGTATATACATAGGTGTCTGACAACATTAATGCCTTGGATAACATTTGTGACAGTGTGGATTGTGCTCTCTCTCTCTCTCTGTATATATATATATATATATATATATATATATATATATATATATATATATATATATATATATATATATATATATATATATATATATATGGATTCACTATCTAATCTCAAAATACTGAAATCCTGAATTTCAGTATTTCAAAATCACATAGCTGAAAACCTAAAGTTCTGAAACTGGCAGAAGCGTGAAATTTAAAATCCCAAAGCACAGAGATGTTGAATTTCTGCCTCCACTGGTGCAGTGTGTGGCTGGATGGGTAGAAGTTTATTTAAGTATTTATGTGTAAGTTTGTTGGTTAAGGGCTTTGGTGTGTATAAGTGTGCGTTGTGTGTGTTTGTGTGTGTGTGTGTGAGGGACTGTAAAATCTGTGGGTGTGAGTTTCCTTTGTGTGTCTGTTTGTCCGATCTCGGAGTTAGAATATATAAGTAGGGGGGTGCAGAACCCCACATGGGGGCTTGCCCCCTGCTTATCTGTAGTGTAGTATTGTTTATTTGATTGTGGGAGAGTTGTGTGTATGTTTATGTGTGTGCTGTACATGTAGCGTAAATTCGGGATTTTGAATTTCGCAGTTATGCAGTTTAGGAAATGTGTGTTGTAGTTGGGTTTTCGGCTATGTGATTTTGAAATACTGACATTCGGGATTTCAGTATTTCGAGATTACATAGTGTACTTATATATATATATATATATATATATATATACCACCAATAATCCCATGCCTCTGACATAACATATGCGATTTAGAGTGATCAGAGATGATTCTGCACAAACACACTTGTACAACTATTATGATATGTCCATACTCTATGAGGATAATCTTACACACTGTCCGGGCACTGTAACATCTGCTGGAGGTGTTAGGAGGGACACTGCTATACCTGTATGCAACATTATGAGCAACACAGGCAAGATGATTGGTGTGCACCATGCATACTTGTACAAGTGTGTTTGTGCAGAATCATCTCTGATCACTCTAAATCGCATATGTTATGTCAGAGGCATGGGATTATTGGTGGTATTCTTCTGATATTGACCATGATTGTGGTTGGTTCTTTTAATGTTGTTCATGAGCCTTTACCTATGTCCCGTTTGCTGGAGACCCCTGTTGAGTGTACACTCATACTCAGGCATATCAGTTTGTACAGCTTCACAATATGCACCCTCCCCCAATTGTATGTCCGACCCCTGATAGATGTCTTCTGCATTATTCATGTAAGGATGCTTATCTCACACATACATCCTTACCTTGTGTGACAGACACATAATGCACTTTTTCACTGTGTAGTCCTTACTGTACCATACTTATATGTGATTAATGTTGCTGCTACAACCATCTTCCATTGGCATGCCCTCATCTGCTGTACATTTGGTTATTTCACCTGTCCCTTTTCCCTGTGTTCATTCCTACAATTTATCTGTGTGTCATTACTCAATACACACACTTCCCCTGAGTGTCTATTTTACATGGCAGTCCAGGTACCATTACAGATCATTTGCACAACTTCAGTACAGAATGCCAGGAACAGGATTTCACAACACTCTGCACTGTAGACACACTGTTCTGTACTGTGTTTGGACCACATACTTAACATTCATACCTTTTAATTGTCCATATATTCACAGAATGTCCAGATGTGTTTCTTATAAAATGTGTGGCTTTCTGCCATATCACTGGTATGATCTCACGACTGATGTGGCTCAATATTACACACATTTGAGTTTTATACTTCAAATCCTTCAGAACATGTATTTTAAAACAACCCCCTGGTTATTCTAGTACATTTCTATAGGGCAAATATGTCAAATATATCCCTATGTCTGAGTCATTGTACCCCCATTTTGTTGGCCTTTGTCCAGATGGTTTGCACTAAGAGATTGAAAGCTGTAAATCCCTGGTAATCACTGTGGCCTTATGCACAAAACCATGGACCGTCAGTGCTCTGATTTAAACAGGAGTGCTATCTATGTTCACTTACATGGTTTCCTGGCTGACAACACTGTTGCCAACCACAACACTTTGCTTATTTACATTTAAAAGTGGTATGTGGCATGAATATACAATGCTAGCTGCTGCTCATCACGCACCACTACGCACACATGTAAACTCCATATAGGTTCCACGCAAATCCTGATGTTTTTAAACCAAATCTGCAAAATTCTATCAGCATTCTTTTATACCCCATATTCCATGATATATTGTTCATTGAAGCCTGGTCTATAGCATTCTGAATTTCATTAAATAACCTTTACTTCTTGTTAGCTCAGGTAGTAATAAGACATTTCAACCAACATGCTACAATGAACATGTTGCATTACCCTTTAAACTGATGTCTGAACACTTTCATCTATAAAGCTGTTTGGTCACATGCCACTGCTGCACATATCATGAAAACCATATGCACATTCTGTACATACTGCAAAAACATATATACATATTGTGCATATCATGGAAATCATATGTAAATGCTGTGCCTATAGTGAACACTGTCCAAGTAAATGAAAACATGAAATAACTGCATTTCCTTTTAATATAATTTCCACAAAATGTTGTTGTGCCATAGTAGCACCCAATTTGTTGACCAGGTAGGGTCACTGGGCACACAGTTTCTTTTCAGTAAAAATTATATTTACTAAAATATTTTCATACCAATGTATCACTGTACTCATTTTCAAAATTTGGATTTCAAAAGCTTTTTTCACTATTCCTCTGAAAAAAAATAGTGGAGTGGCTCATTCATGTGTTAAAATCTGGCATAGTTACTTAATAATAAGCAGAAATAATGTTGACATATGTCCTCATTTTCAGGCCAATTAAAATACATTAGAGATATTTTACCTAGATTTTAAAACATTTAATCACATAGTTCAAAGTTAATTAGAGTCAATAAATCTAAGGAAAACCAGAAAGCACCTTCAAACTCTCTCTTTTAATCATATTTGAATTTATGGTAAGATGATTAAAACAACTGTTTCCTTTGGGTTTCCTACTAATCGGTGAATGACAACTGGATGTGTAGGGAATATTCAAGTTGTACTGGCCGATGTGATTCAGTTGCCGAAATACAAATCAGTGAACTGAACTGCATGAATGGGAGGGGGAGGTTCAATAGTGAATAAATAGGAGAGAGTGGAAGGTCATTAGGGAGGAGGTGGAGGTGTTATTAAGTGGAAGGTATGAGAATAAAAAGAAGAAAACAAAAAACAAACAATGATATGGCGCTTAGCCAACACAGGAATTCAGGGAGCTGTTCAAACACAGGATGGCTGTGCAAGGTACTCCATGGATTCTTACTGTGAGTTAGTGACCATCTTACCACACAACTGTTTCCAAGTCTATAGTGCTGATGGTTATATAGGTTTCCACACTTCAGTAGGTCATAGAAGTAAGGCTTGGTAATGATAATATGCTAGTTCCCATGGTCCATAGTTTGGTTACCACAGCCTTCTTTTCCTCCAGTGTGACTTTGATCAAAGTATTCCTGGCTGCAGTTGATAGAGGCACACAGAGAGCGTATCTCTTCCCTACAGCTCAGTATTACCTAAATAATGAAATAACTACACTACACTAATCCCACATATCATATTCCAATGTCCATAACTCTCAACAACTTCACTGAAGAATTCCATACAGTGACAAAATTAATGGGGGACCACAAGGACAATTTGTAAATGTTAAGCAAGTGAACTTAAGAAGTTTCCATAACATGTTTTGTGCTACTTGTATTTTAAGAAACAAGGCATGATACTCTAATGTTGTCATTATTACCTGACTGTAGTCCTCAGTGATGTACAGGGTACTCAACCATTTTCTAGGATACAGTAAATTATCTGGTGAAATCTCGGATGTTCTATAAGATTCTGGACAATGGAGACGTATGATTCACTGTACGGCTGCCCTATCCATATCAGTAGCATGAGACAACAGTGGTTTACCCCCCTCCTGTTTGGGGGAAGGGATGCCTTAGTGCCTGTGAACAGCACAACCCATGTTCAAGGACCACCATCCCCTGAGGTGGTGAACCAACAAAAATGCATTCAACTTGCAGTGCACGCCCCCAAGGAGCAAAAGACATGCTGCAACAGGCCAAGGTAAAACCATTCATAGGGAAACCATTAAGTCTGACTGCATAATGAACAATAGAAAGGAAAAACAAAGGAAGTAATTTTCCTCATTAGGGGTTTTCAGAATAAAATAATCTTTATTATACTATTTTGCAATGTCATCTGTAAGTTTAATACAGGACTCAATCTTGTTTTATTTTATTGTTATAAATGTTTTATAAGATCCCATTACTTTTTGTGGAACTGGCTTGTGATCATATGTTATGTAAGCTAGTTCTATTAAATGTTTTGATATTTATTATGAAACTCAGCTAAAATAATAAAGATGGTAAGAATTGAAATTCAGTTTACTAATTATTACTGATTTTAGTTTCTCATGAACAATTAGGATATCATGAACATTTACGTTTTTTTTTACATAGGATGCCATATCACAACAACAAGAAAATAAAAGCTACAATAATGTACCTAACCTATTTGAAAAAACATTCATATTTTGGGTCTTCATTAAACAGTAAATAAAACTATTTCACTAACGTAAATCAATAAAACAAAAATGATCAACTTCTTCATTCCCATTTCTTCTTCTCGTAGTTGTGTTGTAATTACAGAGCTGAAAATATAAATACTTCTGTTTATATAATTAATATTAATTTTCATTTTCATGTTTGAGCCATATCAGTGGTAGCACAATGAAATAGTGCAAACAATGTTATTATAATATATAATTATTATTTCTAGGTAATGCCCCAAACAATCTACCAGGATATCTAATCTTCAGATGTGCAGATCCTCGATTTTGGATTTTTATTGATAAGAAGTGCAATGGTATTAATGATTGTGGAGACTGTTCAGATGAATCAGGACAAGGTAAATATTATGGAAGAAATTGTTTCTTTGTATTTACAATATATGAGTCTGTCCAGTGTTTAGAGGGCTAAAATATGGCAGCCTCTAAAATCATATGCTTAATCATTTTCCTTATATTTTGTAGAAAAAGAAAATCAAAAAAATATTAAAACCTAAGATACTATATAATGGTCTGAATTAATTTTTGAATGAATTATAAATGGCACTTCTCAGAGTGTTTTCAGTGGCCACAAGTGCATTGTAAATGTTTTTGTTGTTGCAAGGAATTCAATTTATTTTACTAATGTGATCATTTGAGACCCAGTACTTTGGAAAAGCCCACACAGACATAGAGGAACAACACACATAACTCTATATAGATAGTGACAGGAGTTTATGGCTGAACTCCAGACTCTGAAAGCATGTCAAGTAACCATTGAGCCACACTGCTGACATTTATATAGGTATATCTTAAGGATGTGCAAGTATCAGTTCTTACTGTGGCAATCCATTACTGGATCAATAATCAAGGAGCCTCATCCTCACCACTGGTACCAGTGGGGGGGTCGTACACTGAGAGGATGACAAGGTACACACACAATATTACCAGATGCAGCTCTCTGCATCTGCAACTTCCTTTAAAAGCACACAGAGACCATAGTGAGTCTGGGGCTGGTTTCTCCCTCTTTCTCCAGATCCCCAATAAGACTTCCCACTGGCACAGCTATAGAGTTGAGATCTCAGCTGAGTGGCCAAGCCAAGACCTCCAGCACCCTCTCTGTCCAACCAGTACTTTGTGTCCCTGCCCAAGTAGCTGACACTCACATTCTTTGAGGTTTGATTTATACACACACCTGGGAAAGGCTGGCACAGGTTTACTAGCTATGTTCCCTTTTGCCCAGACTATAAGGTAGTTATGACTGCCACCAGCCAGCTCATTATCAGCTACATTAAGGCACTTAACAAAGGGTGTCCAATCTTACTGTGTAATGTTACTATTAATACAAATGGTAGTTTGACCAAGAGCAAGGCTATTAGGAACGGCCCACAGTGTCACCAAATAAATATGCAAGTACTCTCAGAACTTAAATATCTCTAGACAGATCAGCCACAATGAAATGTTTAAATATATTTAATAATTAGTAATAAAAGAACAAGACAATACAAAATATATATTTACAGTGACACCAGAGTTCAAAATCACAGGAAATATTTAAAACAACATTGCAGGACAGTCTCATGTAAATGAAAAAATATCTAAACTAAGTTTTGCTATATTCGACTATATTTAAGAGAGTTACTATTCCTTAGAAACTTACAGAGCAAGGCAGATGTGGTGGATGGATCTTCTCTAGTTGACAGGTCAAAAACAGAATACAGAATGCTGTGTTTCAGAGAGTTTTCAAATCAATATCTCAAATATTACTGCTGGGCTAGCTTGCAGAAGGACATCATTTCTTGCCATCTGACTTCTAGTCCTCAGGCTCAAAACAACCATTGATGGCAGCTGGTAGAATTTAGCATCTACCTGTAAAAATACATAGACAAGGGCTTATCCTCAAATCTTTGCCAAATACTGGAAGCCATAAAACAATAAAACACTTCCAAGACAATACAGAAAGCCTCTCAGCACAGACTCTGTGTCTCTGGCCTAGCCTATAAAGTAATTTAAGTTCAGCTATTTTTCTAAAATTTACTAGACTGATGTTAACTTCTTGTATCCCAGTTTCCCCTTTTAAAATACATACATCTAAACAGAATAGTACATGTACATTTCTGTTCTTTTCCAGTAGGGTATACTGTGGATACATTTCAAGTACTTTGCAAAAACCTTTTCAACCCACACTTCTGTACCAGCAGTTTGATATACACATGACATACAGTTCTAATACATTTGTAACACAAGCATCTTATATAGATCATGTTGATATTCACACATGACATATAATAATTTACAAAAAAAGGGGTTGGGAGGGTGGCATAATGGTTAAGGTGTTTGCCTTACAAACACAAGGTGCAGGGTTTGAGTCTCACAAGGGATAATTGGCTAAGCTTAAAATGGCTCACAAGGGCAGTTAGCTTAGTACTAATCTATGAACCTATGAACCTATGAACAAATCTGATGTCAACTCTTATTTTTATGCACTCAGAATGTGCTGCAGTTATGTTTGCATTGTGCAGTAGTGTAGTTAGAGCACAGCAAGAGGGACAACTGCCCAGCCACAAAGTGTTAGGGGGCATGATAGTCCGTCAATCATATTTACTGCTCTTTAGTAAAATACCAGCTTTTGAAAGCCTGTATTGCATTTTGTGGTCCAATATGAACACTGTAGAGCTTCATGTTTGTTTAAATTGTAGCAGCTGCTTGGTACATTATAGCAAGCAGTCTGCTACAGTTTTAAAAGCACAACAACATTTTTTTAACTAAAACCTAAGCTATGTAGCAGTCCATACTGGCAGGGTATAAACTGTAGCAACTGTTTGTTATACTTGTAGCAATCAGTTTGCTACAGTTTAAAATAAAAGAAAAGATTTGCTTTATTTATTTATTTTAATAAAACTTGAGCACCATAGCACTCTCTGTAGGCAGAGTATAAACTGTAGCAAATGACTGCTACATTGGTAGCAAGTAGTTTTCTACCATTTAAAAGAATAAATTGTTTTTGTTTTACTACTAAAGTGTGAGGAAGAAGGGCCGGGGGTCATGGCACAGAAATGGGACCTGAATAGCTGGGGCAGGAGAGGGATTGCAGAAGTAGCAAAGTGACTGGGTACTGTTTGAAAGACCTGCTCTTCAACTTGAATACATGAGGGGGCATAGTACACTGTTTGAGCCACCTATGAAACTGGTATTGTGTATGCACCATGCACCTGTCCATCAGAAGATCTCTTGCTTTGCATGAAAAAAAATCAAGTGAAGTTTGTCAGTCTATCAGTAAGTGCCACATTTCTGTTTTATGTTTACATGTCAGTCTGTGTAAACATGTATGAATGTGTGTGTGTGTGTGTGTGTGTGTGTGTGTGCGCATGCATGTGTGAGTGTGTGTGCATGTGTGAATACAGCTATACATATAGATTTTTTTTCTGTTTAACTTTTTCTCTGCATTGCTTGTTGACCATCAACTCCCTGAATTAAGACCATCATCTAGGCAGTCATCTGGCTTTCATATATTTTCACCTCCATTACCTCAACATCTTGGGCATGTGGTAGTCCAACAGTGCTGGCTATGAATGCTTATACACTCCAATGCAAGTATGTATCCTACAGTTAGCAGCATTTAGCTGACTGGTGGGTACATATCTTTGGACTTCTAATGCCTGTAGCAACACACAGCCTCTGTTACATGCCAGTTCTGCGGTGGATGGAACTCTCATCTCTCCTCTAGAATGAGCGAAGTGTTATTAACCACTCACTTATATTCCCTGGCTAGCTCCTACACTGTCTGCCACCAATCAAACTCAGGTGAGCCGGGTCACAGTAAGGGTTTTATTCTTGTATGCAAAATATCTTGAATATGTCATTTTGTATGTTTGTTATTCTTCTAATAACAAAACAGCATACATAAAGTACATGAATCATTCAATACATCAGCAAAACCGGTTTGCAAAAATAATTTACCTGCAGGCACATCTGTTTTTCAAAGTATTCATTTATTAACTAGTTGGGTGACCTGCTCTGCTCTTTAGCTATAAAGTTTAAGCCATGATCCGTGTTACTCAAAATATAGACATACGCCTTCATGACTGTGAGATGGTCCCCTTCCTAAAGTCTGACTCTTGGGTCATTGGACGTGAATGGGTAACAGATCTCTCACCTAAACTGGGAATGTATGGAATATGGGGTTATTAGATAGTTAAGGGAACAAAAGGCCTGGTTCTCATCGTTATATAGAAGGAAATAATGGGTTAGTTGGGAGCAGGGTGGGGTATTTGATGATGGTTATGTGGGGTTATATATATATATATATATATATATATATATATATATATATATATATATATATATGGGTTCCATTCAGAATTTCGAAGCTCAAAACTTCAAAGATCATATGTTTGATTTCAAACCTTCAAAATCCTGAATGGAGATTGGCATACAGCGTGGACTGGGAGATTTCCCTTAGCCTTGCTGTAGTGCAATCTCGGAGTTGAGGGGGGGTGCAGGGGGGCTTTCCCCCTGCATACACGTTTTAGTGTGTTGGGTGGTGTTTTGTGGGGGGTTCACAATTTTAAGATTCCAAGATCTTGAGATTCTGAAGTCGATATTCTGAAACTCGAGATTTTGAGATTTCGAAATTTCGTAGTGAACATATATATATATATATATATATATATATATATATATATATATATATATATTTATCTATTTTATATTTGTTTACCGGGAACAGGGGAGGAAAAACTCCATACAGCAATAAAATACAGTAACAGAATACAGTAATAAAATACAGTAATGAAATAGTAAGTGGTGGTAACATTTACACTACCACACAATAATAATACAAAGGGCAATACAGACAGTATAAGATTACAATGGTAACAGTTGCACTACATTTTGTAGTAACATGAATTTATAGAAATAGTTGAGATTATACATGTAGTAAAAATAGTGTCAAGACACTTCACTAGTTTATATTTCTATTAAATATAGTCAAGTCTATGCATTCAGTGGTGAATATATATGATGGTTGCATCAATAGGCACACACAGTAAACTGTAAGAGTATGCAGTACTAATAATACTAATATGCATTCAGTCTGTTTTAGGGGGCTAGAAGTACTGAATGAGATAGCTTAGTTGAGAGAGAGGAGGTCTGAGTAAGAGGATTGGTAGTTATTACCAAGGGCTAGTACAGGAGCATAAGTGTGACTTAAGAAGGCTCTTAAAGTCATGTGTGTTTTCTCGTGACTGGATATCTAGAAGAAGTGTGTTCCATGTTTTAGTGACAGCAGTAGCATAGGGGGAGTCCACAGAGTTATATCTACTTTTAGAAATTTCATCCAATGATTTGTTGGTACTTCTTGGTGGACAATTGCTGCTGTAGTAGTCCCGGTAGGGCAGTTTTATTTTTGGGGTGATAGAGGATTTGGTGAGCTATTGTAAGTTGTTTAAAAGTTAGTAGGTTTGGTAATTCTAGCCAGGATAGTTTTTTAAGGGATTGACAATGATGGGATCTGTATGAGTCAGTGACAAATTTTGCTATTTTGTTATAGGTTTGTAGGTTCATAGCTGTATACTAGGCTAATGGCCCTGGGACCTTTACAAGCCTAGCCATAGGATTATCCTGGAATAGTGCCACCCGACCTTAGTTCCCAGTGTCTCTGTCAAACAGAGCCACTGGTGTTATCCCCGGGGTGAATTTTCTGTTTCCCATCCACTCATCAAGATTTCTGTTGAAAAGGGTCAGATGGTGCTTTGCTTGACATGTATGGGAAGTCTGTTCCATAGCATGGGCAGTCTCTGGGTTATGAACCTGTCCCTCCAGCATGTTCTGTTAATTGTGGTAATGAGGTTGAGGTCTCTGGAGCATGTTGTGTGGAGGGATTGAGATTTCTTTAGATGTAGCATTTCTAAAAGAGCTGGGTCAGACATGGCTTTGTAAGTCAAGCAGAGATCGCTTCTAAGTAGGTGATATGAGACAGAGAATAGTTGGAGTTTTTTAGTCTGTCCGTATAGGACAAGTGTTTAAGGCCTAGGATCATCTTTGTGAGGTATGTTTGTGGCCTCTCCAGTTGTTGCAGGTGGCTAGTGAGGTATATGCCAAATGGGGCATTGTACTCAATGATTGGCCTAATGAGGGAAGAGTAGAGGGAGACAATGATCTCTTTCTTCCTGAGTGCAAAACCCTTAGTAATGAGATGTGCCACATAGAAGGACTTTCTGACCACAGTGGCAATATGGTGATCAAAAAAGAGGTTGCTGTCAAGCTGTGTTCCCAGATCTCTTATAAAGCCTTCTGTGTTCAATGGACTACCATCAATGTGGTAATTCATGGGAACAGGGTTTTTCCCAAAGGGGATGATGGGGGATTTTGGCATTGAGCTTAAGGCCATGGTTCTGACACCAGTCAGTGGTCACAGTGAGGCCATTCTGTAGGATGTCAACATCACTTGGGGAGTTAATAATACCTCCCAACTTGCAATCATCTGGGAACTTTGTCAGCCAGAGCCCCTTTGTGTTGTTCTAGACTTCAGCAAAGTAGATACCAAACAGGAGAGGACCCAGGACCGAACCCTGTGGGACTCCACTCGTGACTAATCGGCAGTAAGACTTGGAGTCAGCTACTTTCACACTGTGGGTTTTACCTGTGACCCAATTTGCAACCCACCTAGTGATATAGGGGTTGATCCCACGCTTAGTGAGTTTTTCTATAATTCCTGAGTGGGGAATGGTAGCAAAAGCCTTGGCCAGATCAAGGTAGGCTGTATGAGCCACCTTGCCTTCATCCACAGCTCTGGTGACTGACTCAAAGAAGTCGACCAAGTTGAGCAGGCATGATCTATCCTTCACAAAACCATACTGTGTGGGATCTAGAGTTTGGAGATTCCCTATATCCTTGTTTATTAGGTCCATGATGATGCATTCCATAGCTTTGCATATCAGACTCATCAGACTAATGGGGCAATAGTTCCTAGGGTATGTAGTCGCTCCTCCTTTGTGGAGAGTGATGACATTAGCAGTGCGCCATTCAGCAGGGACAAAGCCTGAGTTGAGGTTGTGATTGAACAGGGCATACAGGTCAGGTGCCAGTTCACTCTGTAGTTCATATAGAACACAACCAGGGATATTGTCAGGTCCCATAGGAGTTGTATTCTTGGCCTTAGACAGTGCTGTGTTAACCTGTGCAGCAGTAATACTGGGTGTCTGGCAATCTACTGGTATTGTGATTGGTCCTTTGGGGGTGAGAGGGGGGTAAAGTTGGCACTAAATCTGTCAGTCAGTATGCTGGCAATATCTGTTGGCTCGGTATAAGAGGTACCATTATGCAGTAGCTCAGAGCAAATCTAGGTATTGCCATGGAAATTTTTTACATAACTATAGAAGGCCTTGTGGTTGTCTTTACTATCTACTGCAATTCTGTTTTCATACCTAGCTTTAGAGGATTTGATGAGGGATCTCAACTTTTTGTTGAGGCAGATAAGGAAGTTTTTCCAGTCTTGGGACTTCACCTTATTCCACATCAATTTCTTCCATCTGTTGTAGAGTTTGTTTATTGCACGGGACCACCAGATTGGCTTCCTTTTTTTGGAGGAGAGTGTCATGCTTCTATTGGATATGGCAAGATCCACGCATTTGTGTACATGTTCGTACAGTGCATTGGTGTATGATTCTGCAGTCACGCAACTATTCTCCATTTGCATGGGTGCCGTGAAGCTAGCCACCTCTGTTTTTAGGATCCCAAAGTTAGCTTTGGAGAAGTTTTTCATGGTGGTTACCTTTGCTGAGGGGGTGGGAGGGATGTGGATTTCCAAGGTGATTAGTTTGTGGTTAGATCTAACCAGGGAGGAGCTGACTATTGGTGTAGAGCAACGGTCACCCATGTTAGTAATGACCAGGTCAAGGATGTTGTTACCTCTAGTTGGGGTAAGAACGAGCTGGTCCAGGGCATTGGAATTAATGAACTCCGGGAAATATTGGGCAAGTGTATTGGTACACAAGTAGTTTACCCAGTTAATGGAGGTGTAGTTGAAGTCGCCTAGTAAGAGAGTGTTAGGTTGGACTCTAATATTCTCCAGGGTGCTTAGGAACGTGGAGTGCGAGTCTTGGGACATAGTTGGGGACCTATAGCAGGCTATGACCTGAATCACTATCTTACCTAATGTTAGCTGCACCTGAAGTATCTCTCATGCGTTATGTTGGGCTACCAGACTGGAGGTGTGCGCATCCTTTATGAATATGGAAACACCACCTCCTTTGGAGCTTTGGTCTAAGTTCTGGGGCCAAAAGGTGTGGAATGAGTTATAGCCTGGTAGTGCAGGGGTGCTTTCTGCTGCCTTGAACCAGGTCTCTGTTACAGCACAAATGTCGATGTTCTCCATTTTAAGGAGTGCATTTTGAGATTTAGACTTTTAGCATTGAGCAACATGTCCCTCAGATTGTATTTGTTTATAGCTGTTACGGTGATAATTTGGTCTTTGGAACACCACCTAAAAAGGCACTATAGGGGAAGCAAAAGCCTTGACCAGTATCTGGAAGCCCAGGGGTGACAGATGCAGGCCATCTCTGGCAAAGCATTGAGGTCTGTCAATCATGTCATCCCAGGCAGACAGATACTGGATCCCCTTAGAATGAAACCAGAAACTTAGCCAATTGTTGAAATCAATCATTTTCTGCTTGTATTGTGGTATAATTCTTGGTGATGGTAGGATGATGCTCAAGGCTAGGGTCATACCCACCTGGGCCACATAATCCAGGAGCTCCTCCATGTCTCTTTTCATTTAGTCCAGGGAGGTACCTCTCAGGTCATTCACACCCACTTGTACAATGACAGAGTCATATTTGTACCTGTTGTTGAGCGACCTGAGTGCATGTGTTATGTGTTGGATCCTGAACCCGACAGGCAGTTGACTGTTACTTTCTCCTTATTCAACCTAGTGAGTGGGACATCAGTGTGCCTCACTATTGAGTCACCTATTACTAGTGTGTTGGGCATGCTGTTTTGCCTTAGGGGCTTTGGTTGAGTGGCACACTGTTTAGGAGAGTTATGTGTCTCATGATTAGTGTTGTGGTGGTCGAGTGCATTTCTGCCTTGGAGGTCTCTGCTGTTTGGGTAGATTTTTATTGAGACCCTCCGCGAAGGTGGGTGTGTGTTTTGTGTTTTTATGTGAAGGCAGTGCTGGTGTATGTTCCAGAGGGCTATGTGTTCCATGTGGTGTGTTGCAAATGTCGACCTTCTCCTCTTGACCAGCTATTCCGGCCTTGGCTGGAGAGTGTGTGGCTTCCAGTTTGGATATATAAGTGCATCTCTCGCAAGTCTGAGTGTTGTAAGGTAAGAGGAGAGGGTTGTCAGTGTACATGAGGCAGTTGCTACATTGCCTCAGGATGCCCAAGTTTACCAGATTAATAGGAGAAAGCACAGGGAACTGACCTTTAGATATGCCTGGCAGTGTGGGCATTGATAAGTACCAGATCTGTTTCCTTGTAGAACGTTTAGTGCTGGTAGCACTTCTGTGCTACAATAATTGCTACAAAAAGTGTGATAGCAGATAGTTTATTTAATTCATCTTTGTTTAGATTGATTAGTACTGGGGAGGTATACAGTAGTGTGGAGTGTAGGTGGGTTCTTGCAATCATGACTTTACTTTCAGAGGTTAGGCCATTTTTGCATCTATAGAGGATACCTAGTTTTTTGTGAACTTTTGTAATGGTTTGAGGTACATGTTTGTCGAATTTCATACTGTGATCTAGGATTACACCTAACCGTTTCATTTGGGTAATGGGTGTGATAGGGGTATTGTTGGAGGATGTTATTTTAAATAATATAATTGGGTCAGTAGCTTTAGAGGGATGGAACAACATTAGTTGTTGTTTTTTTGGGGGGGTTGAGTATTAGTTGTGAGTGAGATAGCCATTTTTCTATTGCTATAAATGATTCTTGGGTGATTTGTTGCAATTGTTGGAGTGACAGAGCAGAGCATACTAGGGTAGAATCATCAGTATAGTGGACTATGTTGGCATGGAGGGTAGTTTTGTGTACATTGTTGGTGAATATGGTGAAGAGAAGGGGTCCAAGGATGGATCCCTGTGGAACTCATAAGTTTATAGGGAGAAGGGGGATAGGCTGTGTACTCATTTTATGGCTTGTTGAGGGTTTGAGATAATATTTGAACCATGATGTTGTGGAGTTGTGTAGTTTGAGTACTGAGATTACGGTTAGTAGTTTGGAATAGGCAACTGTATCAAAGGCTTTGGAGGGGTCTAAGAATATGGTAGAGACAAGATTGTTTGTTCTGTTGTTGATTTATGGTATTGGAGAAATGGATAAGTGCAGTAGTGGTAACATGGTTTGTGCGGAATCTGTGTTGTGTTTCAGCCAGGAGATTGTTAGTTATAAGTATAGTATTTGGGAATGAATGCATTTCTCACGGATTTTTGATAGGGTAGGATAGTATGGCAATTAGACTGTAGTTAGTCAATTCAGTAGAATTGCCACATTTGTGTACTGGCATTATATGAGAGATTTTCCAGAGGGATGAAATATGTTGTTCGGCTATTGACCTGTTAATTGGTATGGAGATGGTATATGAGATTGCTTTGGCTGCAATCTTGAGGTATTCACCTGGGGGTTTGTCAGCTACAAGGGTAGTGGGTTTTAGTTTTGTCAGATTTTTATATATTGTATTGGTTTGGACTGGTTGTAGGCAGTAGCCGTTTTGGTCTGTGGTTGGTGCTTTGGGGATTTTGAGCTGTGGGAGAGCTGTTATTAATCAGATTTTGAATGGAGTTGGTAAAGTATTCATTAATTTTAGTAGGGGTGTTGCTGGTGTAGGTGTCAATATTAGGGAGAGGAGTAGTGGTTTTACCTGGTTGTAGTATTTTATTGATGGCTGCCCAAAAATGTTGAGGGTTTGCTCTGTGTTTGGCCTGAATCTCAGTGCTTTCTCTTGTCCACTCCTATTTGTTTTTTGGACTTGTTTCTTAGCGCAATGTAGTTTTGCCTATTTTTGCTACTTTTGTTTTGCTGCCATGCTTCCCAAGCCTTATCTCTCTGTTTTAGGAGTTGTCAGGTATTTTTGGTAAGCCAGGGGGCATAGTTGGATTTTGTTCTTATTGTTCTAGAAGGGACACGCTGGTTGAGTATGTTTAAGAAAGTAGAGTTGAAGCAATCCATTGCTTTGTCCAGGGGGAGATTTAATAGGAGTGACCAGTTACAATGATTTAGAGCAGTTATGAGGTCCTGAGATTTGAAGTTTTTTTGTGCAGTATATTTGTTGTAGAGAGGATGTTTTTGTGGGTTTAATGTGGTGCTTTAGGGCGAAAATAGGTTGGTGGTCACTGAGACTGTCAGGTAGTCTCCCACAGTTGTAGGGTTGAGAAGGCCGATTGGTGCGAATCCAGTCTAAAATGGATTCTTTCTTGGATGACTTGTCAATTCTGGTAGGGGTTTGGATTAGTTGAATAAAGCCATGTAGGTTATGTGAGCAGTGGGGAGGGGAGAGAGACATGTAGACAAGTCGATATTAAAGTTGCCTAGTATGAGTGTTTCTTGGGGGAAGCCTGGGATGACCAGTGGAGAATTGCTTCTTGTGGGTCTATATATATATATATATATATATATATATATATATATATATACGTATATATATATATATATATATATATATATATATATATATACATATATATGTATGTATATATATATATATATATATATATATGTGTGTGTGTGTGTGTGTATGTGTACACACACACTTCTGCCCAAAAAAGTTATCTTACAACAGCTATTCTTCAACACTGTATATTAAGATAGATTTGGGATCCAGGAAATTACAGCTCAAAAACAACATTAGCATAACAGTTGCATAAACATATGGTGCAATAAGAATAATTTAGGAGAGAGGCAGATAATATATGTTAATCCCAGATATTTGCTACTTCTGAAGTTTTTTAAAAGTCACATTGTGTTATCCAGTAAGAATATTGTTCAAGACATCCCATTGTTGGTAAGGAAGTCAGGAGATGCCACAGTTATCTCTATAACTGTGAACATGGAACTGAAAGGCACAGATATATCTGAGAGAGAGTCAAGGAAACAAAACAAAATGAAGTGCAAGAATCCTTTACAAAGAGATATACACCCTAATCCTTGCCCCACCTATCATAACTGAACACAAAGATAATTCTCTCCCTCACAGTTTTGCAACTCGATAACAGCCAATCTGCAGCTTTGGTGATCTAATTTTTGTTGCAACAAATATTAGAAGTATAAGAAATAAAACTGCTGAACTACATGCCTGGATTACCAAACATAAACCTGATATTCTCACTGTAACTGAAACGTGGCTTAAACACAACATAAACAACTCCAGAGTTATACCTCCAGGCTATAATGTCATCCATAATGACCGTATAAAGAGGAAAGGTGGTGGTATTGCTTTAATAATTCTCAATACCTACCACATTTCCCCTTACAGCAAACCAACACCAACATTCTGTTCAGCAGAGTTTCTTATTGCTTTCTTGAAAATAAACAATTATAAACAAATATGTATTACTGTCCTTTATATCCCTCCTGGCAACAATACAGCTATACTGAAAGATATCCTACATTGGATATCCATAACATTTCCAGAAGAAAAAATATTACTAGGTGATGTGAATGTCAACTGGTTGGACATAAACTCTGACTCCCCTACATCTAGCATGAACTTATATGGTTTAATACAACTAATTAATAGCCATATACATTATAGCAAGACATCAAATTCTCTATTAGACTGGATCCTACTATCAGACCCTAGAAAATACTCTGTGAAGATAGGTGAAGGCTGCCAGCCTAGTTAGACAGAATTTTGTAGATAATTCTGTCATTTGCAAATATTAACATAAGCCACAGGCTTGTTCTCTTAAATGGAAGAATATGGTGTTAAATGTGGAACTGCAAAAATGTAACAACAGTGCACTCTGCTGTAAGAAAGCTAATAAGTCAAGCATTTTATGACTGTCTGATCTCAGGGCTTGGAACCAAGATGTCTGGATGAAGGAATGCTGGCTATTGTTTTGAGACTAGAGTTAATTGCTAGAATTTGCATGTATAATTTATTTTATTGCTCTGGCTTCCTGACCAGCTGCAAGATCAAAAGGGCTATTAACATCTGAGCTTCTGCTAACCTGAGAAAACAGAAAATTAAGAATGATGTAATGTGAAGCAGCACTGTGTTATCAATTTAAAGAGTGAATCAGAGAGCATTTAGTATTTGTCTTGAGAACATCCACCTGCCAGCACTGCCTATGCTCTGTATGTAAGTTTATTTTAGAACTGTGTTTTCTCTTAGATATAGCTAGGAAATAGGAAAATTAGATTAGTCTTTTTTCTGTATTGATGTCAGAACTATTCTACTGTATTATTTTATGCATTATCCTGTGTCTGAACTCTTGACTAGCAGGGTGTAGTAAGAAGTATTGTCATGAGTTTTTATTATTTATAATTAAATATATTTAAACCTTTCAACTGTGGCTGTTTTGTGTAGAGATAATTTAAGCTCTAGAGTACATTGCATGTATATAGTGATAATGTCCAAGTCACTCCAAATAAGCCTTGACTGTTCAGTTGCACTTAGCATTTGGATAATAATATTGCACAGTAACAATTGGACACCCTTTGTTAAAGGGCCTTTTTAGTAGCTGATATTAGTGGGTGGTGGCAGCTGGTACTACATTTTAGACTGGGCAGAAAGGGGGCACAGCTGGAGAATCTGAGCCAACCTTCCCCAGGAGTGTCTCTGTATTTGCAGATAACTCATATCTCAAAGTGTGTGTGTCAGCTACTTGGGTAGGGACACAAAGCACTGGTTGGACAGAGAGGGTGCTGGAGGTTTTAGCTTGCCCACTAGGCTGAGATTTAGACCCTATAACTGTGCCAGTGGGGAGTTGTATTGAGGATCTGGAGAGAAAGGGAGAAAATAGCCACAGACTGACTGTAATCTCTGTGTGCTCTTAAGGGAAATTGTACTTCACTGTGTGTGTATTTGTTATCCTTCCTAATGTGGACACCTCCCATTGGTATTAGTGGTGAGGACTGAGGCTCCTTGATTGCTGGGCCAGTGCATGGGCATCACATATTAATTGTTTGGCAGTGGCGGGATATCCACATTACATATTAATTGGTTGGCAAATACTAATTGGCTTGTAGTGGTGTGGGTAGTGTGAATTCCTATAGCTTGTGTACAGTGATCTCTGAAGGTGTTTTTATACTCTAAATCAGCCATGCAGTGAATACTCAGAGTAGATCACAATTGTTTTATTTCTTTTGTTAGCTTAGTTAGAAAGGGAGAGCAGGCAGGCATGTCAGCAGAGGAGTATTGAAAGCTGACAAGGAGCCAGCTGGCTCACTGTAACAACCTTAAACAACTAAACTGGCTAGAACTAAAGAACCACCTATTGTATCAACAATTACTCATCATACACAAAACTCTTCATCTCCCCGAAAATACTCCCAGCCTTGTAGACTTCATTTCTCCATATAAGAACCTAACCACACTTCGTTCTGCAAATAAGTTCCTTGTATCAATAACTAAATCATACAATAAAGCTGGGGATGCATTATTTTCTAATTCTATAGGTAAAGTATGGAATCAACTTCCTCAAACTTTAACTTGTCTTGAATCTACCTCTCTATTTAAAAAACAAATCAAAGAACATCTTATTTCACATTGGCTATGTCCCTGTACCAATCCTGACTGAAATATAGTCGAAATACAACTAATTTTGCCTTCTCACTAAGCCCCTACCTGATGCCTTCTGGAGATGAGATTTATTCTTAACTTATGCCACAAACTATTTTATCCTTAGTTTTTTGTTTTTTTTTACATCCTTCTATGTTACTAATAGAACTAGACATTGTACATTTTAAATGTTTTTGTTATCCTCTCTTATAATGTAAGACTGATAAGTTTCTGAAATGTTATTGCTCTGCCTCTCTTGTACCTATTAGAAATCTTTGTTGAAAAATTGTTAAATATTTGCTTTAATCATATTCATTACTGTAATTTGAACTGAACTGGAGCTTTTCTCCCCGGGCCTCTACTGTAAACGGATATGTATCCAGCTAGACTAGCCCGGTCAACAAATGTAAAATAAAATAAATAATAAATAAATAAATAAATGTGCCAGGCTAGGGGACTGGTGCATGGAAACCTGACTAAGGCAGACATGATTGCAGCTTTGGTCACAGCTGCATCAGAAAACATCAATCAGGAGGACAATCAGCCTGGCAGTGGAGGTGTAAAACACTCAGAGAATGGAAAGCTCAACCTTCCTGTAGAAGACTTAAAAATCCATCTGTAGCTAAAGAGACTTGAGTTGGAGGCCAGGCATTTGGAAACAGAAGCAGCAGAGAGACTGAGACATCTACAGGCTGAGGAGAATGAGAAACTGCTATGCCTGGAAGCTGAGGAGAAGGAAAGGTAGAGGCAACATGAAAAGGAGATGCTGACTCTTTGCCAGAGTCATGGAGGTAATGAGGAAGGGAGTAACTGGACCCCAGAAACACAAAAGGTCAGTAGATTTCTTCCACAGTTTACAGAGGGGGATAATTTTGATAGTTTCATTAATATGTTTGAGAGGGTATGTAAACAGTATGATGCTGACAAAAGGCTCTGGGTACAGTTCCTCACTCCCTTACTCCATGGTAAAACTGTAACTGTTTTGTCCAAAATGTCTGATGTTGACTGTTTTAATTATACTGCTGTTAAGAATTGTTTGTTAGAATTGTTTAAGCTAACACTTGAAACTTATCGGAAAAAGTTTTGTGAGCATAGACGCAAGGCAAATGAAAGTCCGTGTGAATATGTTTCTGAACTGAGCACTTATTTTCATAGGTGAGTAAGTGGATGTCAGGTCACCACTTTGAAGAGTTGGCAGACTTTTGGTGAGGGAACAAGCCCGTAGCACTTTGCTTGAGGATCTGGTTATCTGATAGACAATGTGCTACTTTGAGGAGCCGGGGAAGAAGGGAGACCTATACCTAGCAAGCAGGGCATCCCCGCACAGGAAAGGGACCCCCAGTATTGCTCATGGGTCTAAAGGAACCCATGGTGGGCAGCCTAGACTGCCCCAACAGAATCTGTCAGTAGCAGGGGAAGCCACTAGTTCAGGTACACATCCAAGACCTAGGGTTAAATGTTTTGAATGCAACCAGTGGGGCCATGTGGCATACAGATATCCATGGAGGCAAGGTGGGGAACAAAAGCTGAGGGAGCCAGTAAGTGGGAAAGGCAAAATACCAATAGTAGGTTGTCTTGAGACAACAGGGATACCAAACTACCATCCTGCAGATGTTCTGATGGGGAAGGATTTTGATGAGGCAGTACTATGTGTTAATGCAATTACATGCAGTCAAGCTTTGAGACAAGCATGTGGGTCTGGCAGCCTGGGATAGACCCAGATAGACCACATACATGCAGCGAGGACTGGTGAGTTGGCTACTTCAGGGAGCAAGCTACTCTGTAGCAGTCAGAATGAGTGTGAGCCACAGCTGCTTGTGGGTACTGATGTTCCCTTGGACAGAGTGACTGCAAAGGTAGAGGTGAGTAGTAGTACCCAGGCAGACAGTGAGGCACCACTGTCAGAGGATTCCGACTTCCTGTGGAAGGGGAGCTAGGAAGGGTTACAAAGAGAGAGTTGAGACAGGTTCAGCTCTCAGACCCTACATTGTAAAGCCTGAGGCAGGTAGCTAGTGAGGCACCTGATTCTCAAGGGAAGGGGGAATCTGTATACTAGGACAAAGGGTTATTGTATACAGTGGACACTTGAGGGAGGGCTAGAAGGTGAGAGAATACAGCAGTTGGTAGTGCATAGAGCCTACCGTCTGGTGCTTCTAGTCATAGCCCATGATATTCCCTTTGCAGGCCATATGGGCATAAAATGTACAAAGAGACGTATTATGCAGAACTTCTGTCGGCCTGATATTTCCGGAGATGTAACAGGGTACTGCAGGACCTGTGAGCAGTGCCAAAAGGTAGGCAAGGCAGGAGACAAGGTAAGAGCTCCTTTGATGCCTTTGCCTGTGACTGAGGAGCCATTTCAGAGGGTAGCTATGGATACTGTAGGGCCTCTGAGTACCCCAAGTTCCACAGGGAAAAAGTATCCTAGTGGTAGTAGATTATGTTACAAGATAGCCTGAGGCAATGGCTTTGTCCTCCATTGAGGCAGAAAAGGTGGCAAATGTGTTGTTAAAGATTTTCAGCAGGGTAGGTTTCCCAAAAAAAAAATACTGACTGACAGAGGTGTCAATTTCATGTCAGACCTGCTGGCTTGTCTGTGGAAGGACTGTGGGGTGAAGCACCTGAAGCCTACACCTACAATCCCCAGACTAATGGTCTTGATGAGAGGTTAAACTCTACAATCAAGTCCATGCTATGGGCATTTGCAGACCAGTTTAAGAGGGAGTGGGACAAATATTTGCCCCATCTGTTGTTTGCTTAAAGATAGGCCACCCAGGAATCCACAGGTTTTTCACCCTTTGAGTTGCTGTATGGGCATAGTTTGAGGGGACCTCTAGATTTAATTTGTGATAAGTGGGAAGGTGAGTGTGAATCTCACAAGGAGTCTGTTGTGGCATATGTGCTAAACCTCAGGACAAGGCACAGGGAACTCATGGGCTTGGCCCAGGAGAACCTGGCAGAAGCCCAACAACAGAAAAAGGTATGGTATGACAGGAATGCTCAAGCTAGAGAGTATGCTGTGGGGCAGCAGGTAATGGTTCTCATTCCTGTCAGACACAACAAGCTGCATGCAGCTTGGGAGGGACCCTACAAGGTGGTAAGAAAGGTAAGTGATGTTAACTACTTGTAGAACTCCTAGGCAGGAGCATAAATTGTACCATGTTAACATGATGAAACCTTACCATGATAGGGAGGCCCTTATGCTGAATATTTGCAGTGGGTTGCAAGAGGAGTCTGAGGAAGATCTGGTGACTGATCTCCTCAGTGAGGCTCGGACTGACACCTCAGTGGAAGGGGTAGCAATGTCCCAGCAGCTATCTCCTACCCAGGATCAAGAAATCTGAGCAGTGCTACAGCAGTTTGTAGACATGTTCATTGAGAAACCAGGGTGCACCCACCTGGTGCAGCACCAGGAGGATACAGGCCCCAAAATGCCTACTAGGCAGACCCCTTATAGGGTGCCTGAGAGAGTCAAACAGACTCTGAGGGAGGAGATTCAGGAGATATTAGAACTAGGAGTAATTCAAGAGTCCAACAGTCCCTGGGCCTCCCCAGTGGTGCTGGTGCCAAAGAATGATGGTAGTACCAGGTTCTGTGTGGACTACAGGAAATTAAACAGTCACACAGAGTCAGATGCTTACCCCATGCCCTGGACAGATGAGGCCCTAGAGCAGCTGGGTGGGGATAAGTATCTTCAAACCATTGATCTTACCAAGGGTTACTGGCAAGTGCCCTTGACTCCCAGTGCTAGAGAGAAGTCAGCCTTTGAGACTCCTTTTGGCTTGTATAAGTTCACAAAGATGCCCTTTGGGATGAAAAATCCCCTAGTGACTTTCCACAGGCTGGTAAATCACATCCTAGTAGGAGGGTTTGCCCTTGCTTATCTAGATGCTATTGCCATCTACAGCCATTCCTGGCAAGAGTACCTTCAACATGTCAGGGAGGTACTGGGCAGACTACAGAGGGCAGGGTTGACTATTAAGCCCAGCAAATGTCAGGTGGGTATGGCAGAGGTCTCCTACCTGGGACATAGAGTGGGGAGTGGTAAGATCAGGCCAGAACCTGCCAAAGTGGAAGTCATTCAGGCATGGCTTGCACCTGCCAAAGTGGAAGCCATTCAGGCATGGCCTGCATCTGTTACCAAAAAGCATGTGAGGGCATTCTTGGGGACAGCAGGGTACTACAGAAAGTTCGTCCTCAGGTACAGTACCATAGCTGCTCCCCTCACAGACCTGCCAATGAAAAACAGGCCAGATAAGGTAGTGTGGACCCCAGCATGTGAGCATGCATTCCAGAAGCTTAAAGAAGCTTTGGGAGTACCCCCTGTGTTAGCCAGTCCAGATTACATCAAAGAATTTGCTGTGCAGGTGGATGCTTCAAACCATGGGGTAGGGTTGTACTTAGCCAGATTTCTTCAGAGGGAAAAGAGCACCCAGTGGTTTATCTCAGTCATAGGCTCCAACCCAGGCAGGAATGCTATGCAGCTGTAGAAAAGGAATGCCGAGCCATAGTGTGGGCACTGCAGAAACTTTAGCCTGATCTGTATGGAAGAAAATTCACTGTAGTGACAAATCACAACCCCTAATATTGTCACACAGAGTCAGCCAGCAAAATGCCAAGTTGCTAAGATGGAGCCTAGGGCTGCAAGCATATATGTCAGTGCAGCACTGCAGTGGGATTAGCAATGCCAATACAGATGGGCTCTCAAGACAGGGAATGGAGTAAGGTATATGACCAAAAACTTTCAAGCAACGTTTCTCAAGGGTCACTTGAAAAACTAGCTTGAGTTCTCCAGGGGGGAAGATATATGAAGATAGGTGAAGGCTGCCAGCCTAGCAAGATAGAATTTTGTAGATAATTCTGTCTTTTGTAAATATTAATATAAGCTGCAGGCTTGTTCTCTTAAATGGAAGAATATGGTGTTAAATGTGGAACTGCAAAAATGTAACAACAGTGCACTCTGCTGTAAGAAAGCTGGTAAGTCAAGCATTTCATGACTGTCTTTGATCTCAGGGCTCGGAGTTGAGATGTCTGGATGAAGGAATTCTGGCTATTGTTTTGAAACCAGAGTTAATTGCTAGACTTGGCATGTATAATTTCTTTTTTTGCTCTAGCTTCCAGACCAGCTGCAAGATCAAAAGGGCTATTAACCTCTGAGTTTGTTCTAGCCTAGGAAAACAGAAATTTGTTAAGAGTGATGTAATGTGAAGCAGCACTGTGTTATCAATTTAAAGAGAGAGAATCAGAGAGCATTTAACATTTGTCTTGAGAACATCCAACTCACCAGCACTGCCTATGCTCTATATGTAGGTTTATTTTAGAACTGATTTTCTCTTAGATATAGCTAGAAAATACGAAGAGTAGATTAGTCTTTTTTCTGTATTGATGTCAGAACTATTTTACTGTATTATTTTATGCAGTTTCCTGTGTCTGAACTCTTGACTAGCACCGTGTAGTAAAAGTATTGTCGTGTGTTTTTATTATTTACTGTGGCTGTTTTGTGTAGAGATAATTTGCTCTAAAGTACATTGCATGTACATAGTGATACTGTCCAAGTCACTCCAAATAAGCCTCGGCTGTTCAGTTGCACTTAGTAATTGGATAATAATATTGCACTGTAATAATTGGACACCCTTTGTTAAGGGCCTTTTTAGTAGCTGATATTAGTGGGTGGTGGCAGCTGGTACTATGTTTTAGACTGGGCAGAAAGAGGGTACAGCTGGAGAATCTGTGCTAGTCTTCCCCAGGAGTATTTCTGTGTTTGCACATAACTCATATCTCAAAGTGTGTGTGTGTGTGTGTGTGTGTGTGTGTTTGTGTGTGTGTGTCTGTGTGTTTCAGCTACATGGGCAGGGACATGAAGCACTGGTTGGACAGAGAGGGTGCTGGAGTTTTTAGCTTGCCCATTAGGCTGAGATCTG
This sequence comes from Protopterus annectens, assembly GCF_019279795.1. NCBI lineage: Eukaryota > Metazoa > Chordata > Ceratodontiformes > Protopteridae > Protopterus > Protopterus annectens. Next base: position 641,459,275 of record NC_056744.1, on the reverse strand, counting down.
GACCCCATAGCTGTGCCAGTGGAGAGTCTTACTGGGGATCTGGAGAGAAAGGGAGAAACCAGCCCCAGACTGACTGTGATCTCTGTGTGCTCTTAAGGGAAATTGTACTTTACTGTGTCTGTATTTGTTAGCCTTCTCAATGTGGACGCCCCTCACTGGTGTTAGTGGTGAGGATTGAGGCTCCTTGATTGCTGGGCCAGTGCACGGGCATCATATACTCCACCACAGGTACAATGTCAGGCTGTCTTAGTGATCATCTCCCAATGTATATGACTGGACATCTCACACATCCAGTTAAATAGCATATTTATAAAACAATGCATAACCTTTCCAAGTTTTACCTAGAAATGTTCATTACTATACTATTATCTATTAATTGGAATTTCCTAAAAATTCTCCCCTTAGACAATACTGTAATTAAATTCAATACTTTTTTAAATATCCTAAATAGCCTTGCACCTCCTAGAAGGAAGAGACTGAAAATAAATAATGCAATCTGGCTGTCCAAAAAGTGTAGAATACTAATGCAGGATAGAGAGAAAGCATGGAAAGAATGGCAAAATATAAAACACCTCAATATCTTGAAAACTTCAGAATGCTTTATAATCGTACTAAAAAGCAAAAAAAGAAGACAAAAAACTATGCTATAATAACTTTCAGAATAATACTAAACACAACTTTAAAAATTTTTGGACATCCATAAAAGAAATCCCAGCCAAAAATTCATCCCAACCCCCCTCTCCTGATAACTCATGACTTGAGACTGCAAAACAGTTCAACTCTTATTTTATAGATGGTATATCATCTCTGACCTAGGATTCTTCAACATCTAATCCCAACCCTGCCAAACAGCCACGTATCACCACATCCACTTTCACCTTCAAGCCTGTGCCCACATCCTATATAAAAAAATCTGTTAAATAAATTTAAATAATGCTTTTTTAGCTAATTACCTTCCAAGCAAGTACCTAAAAATAGCAGACAATAGCATTGCCTATCATATCTCAATCCTTATAAATAGGCCAATCCAGGAATACCATGTTCCCTCTCTTTGTAAAAAGTTGTACATTATCTCTCTGAACAAAGGTGGAAATTCAACAGGCATTAATAACTTTAGACCTATAGCAATTTTATCTTCCCTCACCAAAATACTTGAAAAATATACTTACCTGAAGTGTAAAGTGTTCTGGGACGTCGATGTTGTGCAGTCATCAGCCTTTTCATCTCAGTGGTTTAAAAGTTGGGTAAGTGAGCATTCGGGTTTCTGAAGTAGACTTTTATGTATATATATATATATATATATATATATATATATATATATATATATATATACTTCCGTAGACCGAAATACCACTTACTCGAATTACAAATAACCAAGACAACAAAATCGCATTGTAATGAATCACCGAAACTGATTCCCGGGAAAAGAGCCACTTGGCCAACATAAAAAGAAAAACACATCGAAACACATTAAACCAAATGGACATTACAAAGCTGGCTGAAAAAAATAATATGATTCTATATACATTTTTAAAATGAAAGAAAATTAAAGGAAAGGACACACACACACACACACACACACACACACACACACACACACACACACACACACACCTTTATGCAGTGTGTGAATCACATCTCAATAGCACACAACAAAAAGCAACACAAGCCAAGGACAGGAAAATAGGTGTTTTCATCTTCTTTAATTCAAAACTTCATCAGAAATCAAACAGGTGCTAAAATCAAATGATTTAAGAGAGTATACTAATCACATGATCACATGCACAGAGCAATCAAAAAGGCAAAGCCTAATGGGGTCATTAAATTAATTAAATAATGAGTTAAAGGTTAGTAGCTTTCCTTTTTTAAATGTATTTAATATTACCCCTTTATTTCACTTTGGTTGAATACTTTGATTTGTCCTTAATTGATAAAAAAAGTTCTTTGATTTTAAGCAGTATCTTACTACCCTCAGCCAGCTGTGCAGAACTGTTGCTATGTCATCTGGTGCCCTTCAATGCCTTGGACTGATGCCCAATTCAAGTCAAAGATGAGCAGCAAAAATGTCTTCTCAGATTTGAAAATCCCCCAAAATAGCTCTTCTGCTTTAAAACTGTAGCAAACTGCTTCCTACAAATATAACAAGCAGTTTGCTACAGTTTCTCCTTTCCAAACAATGAGTGCTTCAGCACTTCAGCAATGACTGCAAATGGAGTATCAGCACTGCAATCTCCTTGTCAGCATCTGCCGATTATGCATCCTACCTAACATCTTGTGCCTGGGGCAACTGTCCCCTTTGCTATGCCCTAGTTACAACTCTGCAATTGTGCATGCTAAGCATAATCTACTACAAAAAAATGAAATCTAGAGTGATTATATATCACTGAATGCTTAAACAAAGCATTTGTCGTCAGTTGAAAATTAATGCCATATGAATATTTCATTTGTTTTGAATTCTTGGATTAAAGAAGATGAAAGCATTCAACTTCTCGGCCTTAGCTTTTGATTCTTTTTCCTCTGTGGTTAATTTATAAACTGCTCTACATGAAAACTGCACAGTGTTTACACCCATGTTAATGTGCTTCTTTTTCCACAGAGCATTGCATATTTTCATAATAGTATGCAGTTTTGCCTTTCCTTTTAATTTACTGCTCTGTTAACAGTGGCTGAGGATTGTAGGCTCTTGAACTAAGACCCTTATAGTGCAGCTCTCCGGGTCCTTAAAATGGAGAAGGAATATCTTAATGACTCCTTTTCTTCTTTGTTAGTTGCAAGCATCTAGACATAGTTTTATGGTCTTCTCCCTGTTTTCAATGGAAACAGTAAGCAATAATTAATTTGATTTTGGAAAGATCAGGAAAATCTAGTGAATTTTTATATTTCATTAGCTGGGTAAAGTACATCAGACACTGCTGCAGCCTACAAAGAAATGCAAAATAATGCATCGGGGAAACAAAACTCAAAAGCTTATGTAGTTGGCGGGAAGTAATAGCTGCACTATAAAATGAAGGGGACCTTTGCATGATTAAATTAGATGAGTTAAATAGCTAAAGTGACAAAGCAACAATGATGTGTTATGGAACATATTTCCCAAGATAAGGTATTAATAATTACCTCTGTATAGACAGATGCTGACTACTATTTTGGAGTACTGTACATACTTCTGGAGACCTATCACCAAAGTTACAGAAGCATTATCAAGTCAGTTAAGAATGAAGCATCCATTTACATATAATTTCAAGAGCTTTATGCTAATTCCTTCCAAAATAACTTCAGCATTTTTGGAGAGGGCGCAGAGATTATGGAACACTCTCAATTCATACTATTTTAAAAACATTGCATAGGACAACAACATAGACTATAAATTCTTGTTTCATTCCTTCTGGGTAGAAGACAGAATTCGAATGGGATGAAAACAGTGAGGATGGAGCAAGATGAAAAAAATATATATGTCTGTAGTTGACACTATAATTTATTTTTTTCCAAATGGAAACTTACCTGTAAAACATAAAACCAGGGTGAGATGAAAATATTGAGGAAGGGACAGAAGGAAGAAACTCTTATGTACATGGTTGATTATATTTTCTTTCTTTTCTAGGGGCAAACTGCCCAGCATGTGGATCCCAGTGGTGGACATGTGTATCTGTCTTCTACCAGTATTGCAACTGCATTCCCAGGAGCCTTTGCAGAGATGGTATACAACACTGCTCAGACTGGTCGGATGAATTTACCTGCACAAACTAAATACAGAAGCAGAAACAGTAGTAGATGCAAGAAAGTGCACTGCATACACTTTACCTGTATAGTTTATTAACTGCCAGTTTCAGTAATGTCTCATCTTGGTTAGAAAACAAACAAACAAACAATGAAAACACCTGTCTTTTTGCAGAATTTTAAGAAAAACATAATTATGTTTGATAAATGACAGGAAACACAAAGTTATGTTTGATGTAATTTCTAATCATCATTTTTATGGGTATTACTACGTCAGTAATGCCAGTATGTGGCAATTACATTCACAACAAAATGTATTTTGTGCGTTATGTTCAGAGATGGTATTACTGTCTGAATACCTACAAATTCTGATTATTTCATTACTTTACAAAGTATTTCTTGATGTATTACTGTCTTTTTTTTTGGTTCTATAGCACATTTTAATTCACTAGTACTGTACAGTAAAATAAAGATAAAACAACAGCCATAATGGAAGATGAGATTATCAGGGAGTTATGCTGTTTCACGCTTGTAATGAATAACTTGACAGTTACTTTTCTTGTCACAATGTTTCTCCCAGCCAGACTAATCTTTTTGTCCCAGTAAAGCAATCAAGAGTTCTGATTTTATCAATCAGTTGTGCACATAGTTACCATCTATTTGCATTTATTGTCCTGTAATGCTCCAAACTAATGTTATGCAGTGCAATGCTACTGACTTGTTTACCCAAAGAATATCTCAAGGTAGGCAGAAACTATCAGTGTAAACAGACATTGATCCTTGCCTCCTTAGAGAACTATCCATTCCTGTGATTTCCAGTAAACTATGGGATCCTCTGATTTATACAGGTAACATTTACTGGAAACACTGTACAAGGGGAATTATAATTTGGCATCAACGATTATACATTCTAACAGAAAATACATTACTTTTTGGCAAGGTCTTAAATATTTGTATTTGTGCCAGCATGATTATCTATAAAACATCTTTAGACTGGGCTCCTACCCTCAAAGACAAAAGAGCAAACTCATCTTGAATGTAGAGAAACAGAAATCAATTTTAGTGTAATTTTTTTATGCCTCAACCTATACCAAGAATAAATTGATCACTTTTATAAATGAAGAAACACATACTCTTTTTCACTCTGAAATCACCCCAGCATTATCTACTTATGTTTATGTTATTTATTTTACTCTAAAGAGAACTGAAATCTACACAATTGTGTTTCAGGTGACTGCTTTGTAAAAGTTGAACCCTCTGAATTTACAAAGGTCCTTCTATCTTAAATTCCACTCTAACTTCAAATGATATTATCCCTCTGCTGCTTCAAGATATTCTCATGACATTTTCAGGACAAGATCCCACTGTACTTACACTTTACTTGTGTTTAACACATCCTATCAGATATAAGGGAAAGTAGACGACAGAAACTCATGTATGTACATGCTCTGCTGTACATGTAAATTATATGTATTTTGCTATAGTATACAAGTAACAAGACATTACTTTTTCCTAGAAACGTGTGAGTTTTGGCTCTCACTTCATAAAAATATCCCAATGATATGCCTCAGATGCATACTGAGGTTTTTAGCCTCAAGACAGTGCTAATTATATATCTTATTGTGAAAGGAACAATACAAGTAAAACGTGCAAATGGCCATATAAAGATGTTTGGTGGCACCTAGAAATAAAGAACCATTTCTGTGTAAATAGTATTAAGTACTGTAACAAATCTGTAAGGATCATTATCCTCAGCTACAAAGTGTAGTTAGCTGGTGGCCCCATCTGTAAATGTCCACATATGACTTTATCTTCTTGTAATGGACTTTATTGCAGATGAGTCTAATCTGTGTGTGTGTGTGGGGGGTCATAAGTCCAATGATAGAAAACTACATATTACACTGATGTAATGACAACTCAGTGATTAGTTACTCAAGGCAATTATTGTACTCATCAACACAGCACCCAAAAAGAAAACCAAGTATAATGCAAAATGTAAGACTCTAGGTGTAAAGGCATATGAGCTAAAGCTATTAGGACATTGTCTTAGGAACCTATCTCTTTGCCACCCCCCCTTGGCATTTTATTATAAAACTTGAGGTAGTGACAACAATGTGTGTGAATATGAAATTAAGAAACTAAAGAGTGAAAACTAAACTGCAATTCTAACCTCACAGCTACCTGTGCAGTACTCTATTGAATTTGACCTCATAGCTTTAACCACTTGAAAGTATGGGATTGTATTTACAGCATATTACAACTGAATAACATTTTTTTTGGTGTGAGATACATAGGGGTTTTACTTCTGATCTAATCATAGCACAGAAAAGAAGTAATTTACACCATTATGTTGTTCTGTGTACTGAGAAGTTTAAAGCAACACTCCAAATAAAAGCCAGATATATTGCAAAATGTCAGGCAGTGGTGGTAAACACATCAAACCTTATTGTTTTAGTGTCTATTTGTAAAAGCCTACATTTCTCTTCCACTTTGAGATTTCTTTGTGAAACTTCCAGGAAGTAGTAAAAGTAAAATCAGCTAAAAAAACAGATAAGATGCATATACTACCCTTGAGTTTCATTGCATATTTGCATTGAATTTGACCCAATAACTGCAGTTCTCAAACATTTAGCATGTTGACTATAGTAAGTTGCAAATGAAGACAAAACATTTTTGGTAAAATATACGAGTTTTACATCTGATGTAATAAAAATTCAATAAAGAACTATTCAATGCCATTACTCTACTCAGAATGCCAAGCAGAAGCACACTACAGCACTCACATGAAACCTAATATAATGTAAATGTCAGACTGTGGCAGTAAACACATAAATCCCAATGCCTCTGTTGGCAATCTCTGAAAAGCTATGTCTCAATTTTGCCTTTTAGAGTTCATTATGAAATCTTAAGGTAGTAGCAGGCAAGGTGAGAAACTAAAAAATGCACCTAAAATTCTATTCAATTCTCAAGAATTTCAGTGAACCTCAGTGTTTTGCTTGAAAGAACACCCTTAGCCATATCAAATCATGGCACTGTAGTCACAACATTTTATACCTGAAATTATTTTCTCCCCCAGTGAAATATTTTACTTGTAGCATAATTATAACTTAGAACACATATATTCTGGACATCCGTCTTACTGGGCTTTTTGTGCAGAGGTCATATAGCCCCTGTGTTAAGTATTGCGTCATAGTGTGACAACAAAAAAACTACCTGAAACATTGGGATTACTAACAGTATATAAGAGGTCATTTGTCAGATCCTCAAAGGCATTTTTCAATAAAACATCCAGGGAATTCTGATGAGATTCTTGAATGTAAAACAAACTCAAGAATGCCATTCAATTCCTAAGGACTTCACTGGATCTCCATCCTGATTTATATGATACAGACTGCCTATTTAAGTACACAGAATGTAGGTGCATTGCCAAAGTTTTGCCCATGTTACCACCATTCAACTAGTGTCAAGACTGTGTAAATGTAAAACACTTTCCTAAAGTCTAATGTCAAATGCACAACTTCTTTTTGAACTAGTTCTTTTTGAGTCAGTCAAGGAACCTTTGTATATTTTCCTGAAACAACAGCTACCTTAAATCTATGTGCCACAGTGGTAGCCAAATTTTTTGCAGAACTTTACTTCAAAAATAAATCCAAGAATTTTCCTACAGGTCTGATCAAACTAGCACATTCCATCCAAGATGGGGAGGGAGTAGGGATAGGGCTTATAATAATATACATTGAATCTGTCTGAAGGAGAAGAAGTGGCCAAAAACACCTTGGGAAATTTTCTGCATCTCATTAAAATATAACAGAAATAGAAAACACTAGTCCCTAACCTGCTGCCTCCTCCCACAGTGGAAAAACCCAAAGTTCGAAGAGTGTGTGTGTGTGTGTGTGTGTTTGTGAGATTTGCTCACACTGCTGAAAGTCCAGTCGGACAATGGTAAAACATGTGGGATGGAATGAAGGCTACTGAAGTAGAACACATTTTTTTAATTTATTTGTTGTAACTATACTCATACACAATAATGTTAGAACTTGGAACTTAATCATGGAACTTAGTAACAACTAACATGGTTGTGCTACGGTCAGTCTCATACTGGCAAAAGAGCATTTATGATGTTGGCTGCATGATGGGGCTTGCAGCATGTATGCGCCCCCAACACCAGACCCTAGGAATGTGCCTAGGTAACTCTTTAATAGATCTTGCTTAAGAATGTATCTTAAGTATGACATGGCTCAGTACACTTCACATCTGCCCCATTCTCCATTTTTGTGAGAAGTGCTTTATTACTGTGCAGGCAAATGCTTATAGTTTTCTCTGTTACTATTCTAAGGCCATATTTATTTCTTATATTTTAGTACATTTTAATCACCCTTTAATCCATCCCTGAAGGAGACAAGTTCTGTTACTTCATTAGAATGCCTACTTTGGCACCATGGGTTCAAAATCCAGACAATATGCTCAACCAAAGAACAATGGGTTCCAGTGCTTCATCCTGTCCTACTCTAGAAGAGTGAAACCAGCACACTACTGGAAAGGTAAAGTTACATTTTGGCATATATATGTTGCACAAGTTAATGGATTTCCCATAAATGGACAATGAATAGTATATTACATTTTACACTAGACTCTGCTGTCATGAAGATGTACAGTACCTCATAGGGCCGGCTGTGAGGCTGTGCTAATGTTAATGAGATAGTCTGTGGGACACATAAATGCTTATTAGCCATGTGTTCTCTCCCCTAAAACTGTCTCCAGGAAGGCATCTGCAGGGCAAGCAATTTAAGAAATCACTGGAGTGTATATATTAGCATGGCTAGGCCTACCAAGTTCATTTAGTGTACTGGGTGAAAAGGCCATGTTCAACAACCTAACATGACTGCACACAGGGATCAGGGGTGGGGGAGAACACTTGACTCCTGTGATAACTCTACAGTTTAGTACTATAATGACAATGGACAACAGTATGGGATTGAGGGACAGGGGCGAACACTAAATATCAGGGATTCTACAAACGTGGTATAGCAGCACTTCCAGCAGTACAGAGTTTGAGGGATGGAAGCACTAGTCACCATGATAACTACAATTGTGTCATAATGGCATTTCAACTACTATGAGGATCTGGAATGGGGAGGGGCATGGGAGGACAGAGAAGTCAGGAATAGGTGTGTGTGTATTTTGATTATATACTTGTGTGTGTGGGATGACTGTGGTGGGGAATGCCAGTGCCTACAAAAGCAGCAGTTTACTACCAAGATGTGCAGAAAAGCAATAATTTGCATGTCATGGTAGTAATTGTGATTCAGGGGCAGGTAAATTTGCTGATAATGATCTCTTACTTCATTGCAGCTAACATGTTTCTGAATCACAAAATACCAGGTCATGGAAGCAGCGTCATTTTAGTGTGAGCTGTATAGCTCGTGCTATGCCCTTTAATGAATTCCCAAGAATATTTTCTTAGTAATCTTCACAGATTCATTAATAACACACCCATTCTTTTCCTACTTGCCTTCAAGGAACATGGTCTCCTTTACACATTTTTGACCCTGTCTTTCATCTAGTCTTTTGCATTAGATGGTACAACATAGCCTGTTGCATAGAATGGACTGCGAAATAAAAGTATCCTTTCTCTAAGTACCATTTTTATTGTTATTATTATTTATTTATTTATTACAGTTGCATATGAGGTTAGTATAACTGGACTTACCTTTTTGTAGTACAGGCCTTGGGAGAAAATATCTATCAATATGGCTAAATAAAGGTAAATATAATGGAAAAATGAGCAGTAATCATTAATGTATAATTCTGTCTCAGCCATCTTTCATACACTCGGCTATCAAAATAGCTGATCCTCTTAATATTTTAGTATTACATTTAAGTCCATAACATGTATATGCAACCACAATAATATTTATACAGTCATAGAATGTACATGCAGACAATGAGTGGAGTTAATGGGTTAATATACACCATACTGGTCATAAAATTCCCACATAACACCACAGGTAGTGTAGCTTGAGAACTGCTTTTAGAAAAGACATACCTCATTTTTAAATATTGTATAGCAGAAGTGACCTTAGACCTGTACTGGCAAGAGGTTTTATACTTAAGGAACTTCTGAGATAAAGTATCTGTCCCCACAGCACCAAAAGTCCTGAGCACTATCAGCTAAAACTGATGATACCTTGCCATCTATCTTAACAGCTGCCACTAACAAATTTTGAATGGAATACTGCACAAATTTTCAATGGAATAAGCACAAATTTTATTGGAAACAGAGCAACCCAAAGTGAGATAATATACAACAACACTGAGATCAAGGCACATCCTCAGCAAACCTTGCAATGCAATTCCAGGCTCTATATGAACACTAATTATAAATTACCGTAACTGTCAAACAGTAGATAAGGCAGGAGTATATAACATGCAATGCTGCACTTCTCTATCATGGTAAGGTGGTCTCTGACACAGCAAACAAACTGTTGTTGAAACTTTTTTGACAGTGATAGTTCCAGGACTGCTGTAAGCTAGCTTCTCTTTATGTGTGATGCCCAGTTATCAACTTAAACCACAATGAAAATAAGTGTGCAATTTCTGGAGATGAGAGACAGGAGTGGAGTAGAACCTAGGATCAAGTAGCATGGCTTTGAATTTGGAAGGATTCACTAACAGACCACTATCAGATTATAAAGTTTACACAGAATGTAGTGTTTCCTGCCTATCAAGCTGTGTTTATATGCCCTAAAGGCAATATTTACCAAAGTAAAATCATCAGTGTACTTCACCACAGGAAAGGCACATGTAATTTTTAAAAAGAAAAGAAAATTAAATGGCTTAGCACTGATCCCTTAGGAATTCCCATCTCTAAAACATTAGGAACTGTTGTAGTATAAGCCCAACAGACAAACTGTGTACAGTTGGACAGATAGCTCTAAAACCATTGCACACCTCTGATAGTCAGTACCTTCAGACTTCACTCTGTTCCACAGAAGAGCATGTGCAGTTGAGTCAGATGGCTTTGTGACATTGAGAAACAGCTCTAGCAAAGTTACTTTTATCTATAAAGGTTGCAGTCTGATTTATAATTGCAATCAGACCACTGGCTACAATGTTGTTAGTCTGAAATCTGTTTCACTTCAGACAGAAGGGTATAAGTGAATGGACAGAAAACGAGCCTGAAATGGACAGCTTTCTCTAATCCCATTGCTAAGCACTTAAATATGCAATAGATCGTAATTATTAATTAGGTTAGGGTCACTACCTTTTTGGATAGAACAAAACAAAGACAGACCTCTATAAAAGAAGAACTGTAAAATCCATAATATTACATTATTATCAGATAAATGAGTTTGCGAAGAAATCAATATCTGCATGAACATAGATGGAAGATCAACCACTAAAAAGAGTCTTTATTGCTTTGGGGCAGAAACCTAAAAACTAACTTTGTACTGACAGGCTAAAGAATTAAAGGGTGGTATAGGTGATAGCACCCAGCAGTTATGTCTTGAGGAAGATCACTTACAGATAATGAGGATGCTCCAAAGAATGGCTGAACAAACTTTTCTGCAAAAGGCTCAGCTAATATAGCAGTAAAAGGTATCTGTGTTTTGCTAGTTGTCCTGTCCATTGTGGTCTTAAATCCAGTCCAGAATGCCTTAGAATTTGTATAATTTCACTCCTGAAAATCTATTACATAGCGCTTATTTCTTTCTCTTGCCATGGTCATGTAGATGTTCCAGTGGGCTCAGTATGTCTGATGAGCAGAGGGTTGCCTTGTTCCTTATCCTCATGCAAATATATAACACCTTTATCATCTGAGAAGGTGGGTATTCTTAGCTCTCATTTTCTTCATGGGTGCTCTATTACTAAGTACTGAAAAGAAACAGAAAGTAAAGGACCCAATAGCTTGATTTATCGTAGAAAAGAGAAATCAAAGGTGCCCATTAGTATCTTGTAGAACTAGCCTAAGCTTTTGAGGGGAGAAGTTCCATATATCTTTATCTTAGTAGCTTGGGACAATTGAGGCCAAAGAGTACAATTGCTATGCATCCAAATTATAAACACTGTTAAATGGCCATTGAAAGAGACAATCAGACATAGCCCAAGCAAGTCCTTGTTTTTTTTTTTTTTTTTAGCACTTTTAGGACTTGGTCTTTTTTTCTATTATATTTTTTATTGTTTTCCAGAATAAGTAACAGTTTTAAGATAACTTAGAAATTACAATATATAAATTCTGATAAATATTACAGAAAATTTGAAATAGAAGACAATTACAACAGTAATAATATAACATCCATAAAACAGAACTATTTACAAAGGTGTCTAATCATTTTGAAAGAAATGACTGCATGTAATATAAATCATTTCAAATCAATTAGACATGTTATCCATTTTCTATTACTATTATCCAAGTATTCAGGTATGATGTAATTCTGTTAGCTCTTTTTTTTTTTTTTTTTTTTTACAATCTTCATGTCCATTTGACCAACATGGTAATGTTTTTAAATTCCTTAAATGTAGGATAAGTATGTTTTTTTTCCAGTTAGTGGTAATTATCTTTCTGACTATAGACAACAAAGTCCATAGAATTGATAGTCTATTTCTTGAAATAAAGTTAGGTATAGGTGAGTTAAATAAAACCAATGTTTTAGTTAATTTAAAGTTGTCATTAAATATAGCTTGAAAGAAAGAATTTATGTTGTTCCAGTAGTTTTCTATCTTTATACAGTCAGAATGCATGTTCCCAATTTGCTTTTAATTTCTTTTCACATCTTCAACAACTATCTTGTTTATCAAACATTAATGCTAATTTATGTGTAGTGTAAAAGCTTCTATGTAGGAATCTCCATGAGAACAAATGCCAGTATAGTGACAATGTAGTATATGTTGAGGACCTTAAATTTTTTTTCTCATCATCTTGCGGTGGATGTTTCTTAACCTCTGTATAATAGCTCCAATAAGTGTTCTTGTGATAAACTTTCATTTCTTTAATTAATTTGTAAATACTAGACAAGTATCCATTTCCTTGGAAAGGTTAGTTTGTGATAATTATTATGTAGTCAGTGAATTTAGGTATTTTGTCTCTAACAGAAATTTGCATTGCATCTCTTTTATTTAATAGAGATTGTCTCAATGATTCTAATGATAGCCATATGTCATTGGTTAAATTATATTTATCTATAAGATAGGTTATGGATGGTGTCTTGTCTTTGTCTAATAATTGATGCTAGTATATTAATTCTGCTTTCTTCAATGTTTCCATTTTATTAAACTGAATTGTTTTAAAATTTTTAGAAGTATTTTATAAAAATATCCAGGATTTAATGCTGGGATCTGAGTTTACACGTTTTTTTTAAATGTAGTTAATGTATAACTTATATAAGATGATATTTTATTTTGTTTTCTAAACTGTATGATTTTAAAATCTAGTAGAAGATATTTGATACAATAAGTAAATGTTCTTGAATATGACTTTGCATAGTTCTTCTCTCTTTCAGCTGTTCCCATTAGGGATTGCCACAGCGGATCATCTGTTTCCATTTCTTCCTGTTCTCTGCATATTGCTCAGTCACACCAACCGCCAGCATGTCCTCTCTCACCATGTCCATAAACCTTATCTTAGGCCTTCCTCTTTTCCTCTTACCTGGAAGATCCATCCTTAGCATCTTTTTCCCAATTTTCCCATCATACCTCCTCAGCACATGTCCAAACCAACACAATCTCACCTCTCTGACTTTGTCTCCAAACCGTCCAACCTGAGCTGACCTTCTAATATACTGATTCCTAATCCTGTCCATCCTCGTCACACCCAGTACAAATGTTAACATCTTTAACTCTGCCACTTCCAGCTCTGACTCCTACCTTTTTGTCAATGCCACTGTCTCCAACCCATACAGCATAGCTGGTCTCACTAACCTCTTGTAGACCTTCCCTTTCACTCTTACTGGTACCCATCTGTCACAAATCACTCATGACACTGTTCTCAACCCATTCTACCCTGCCTTTACTCTCTTCTTCACCTCTCTTTCACATTCACCATTACTCTGAACTGTTGATCCCAAGTACTTAAACTCATCCATCTTCACCAACCCTACTCCCTGCATCCTCACCATTCCTCTATCCTCCCTCTCATTCACACACATATTCTGTCTTAGTCCTGCTGACCTTCATTCCTTCATTCTTTGCATAGTTGCTAAGCAAATTTGTTCATGTAGTAATTTCCATATAGAAGAGAATGAAGGATGAAGCCAAAATGTAATATTTTTAAGTACAGCAGATAGAGCATAAAGTCCCATGTCTGGAAGATTAATTTCTCCATCCTCCCAGTTTGGTAAGTGATTTAGAGCTATTCGTGGTTTAAGTGGATGCCACAGGAATTTTAACATTATCTTATTATATTTTTGCATTATACATTTAGGTGGTGGTAGAGAAAATACTTGAATGAGATATAGTAATTTGGGGAATATAATTGATTTAATCAAATACAACCTGTTCTCCATTGTAAATAGATATTTATTCCAATTTGTAATCATTGTCTCTATATTATTTATTATAGTGGTGTAGTTAAATACAAGTATCATTTAAGTCATGTGTTAAATGAACTCCTTAATATGGAAGATTACCTTCAGTAACAAGATATTTTGAAAGATTGTTTATTTAAGTTGATATCTGTTTTGGAACTCAGACATAAAATATTTGTTTTTTCTTCGTTAAACCGTAGCCCAGAGACTTTTTGGAAATTAGCCATGGTTTTAAATAATGTTTGTATAGAATGGTTTGCATTGGACAGAGTTAAGAGAATATCATCTGCAAACAGTTGGAGTTTTAAGTTTAAGTTTTTGGTTATTTCTATACCTTGTATGTTATCTTGTGATCTAATATTATTTGTAAAAGGTTCAGTCAATAAGGCAAATAATAAAGGTGACAATGGATAGCCTTGTTTGGTTCCTTTTTTTAATTGAGATAGACCTGATCTATAAGATCCTAGTTTAACATATCTTAAAGAAGTTTCGTGTAAGGTCATCATTAAGTTTATAAATTGTTTGGGAAATATTCTTCTAAAACTAAATTTAAATATCTCCAATTTACTGTATCAAAAGCACTGTTGATGTCTAAGGAAACTAAGGTTTAATATTTGTTTCTATGTTTAGCATAATCTATTAGTGTTAAGATTCTTTTAATGTTATCATAAGTATTTCTTCCTTTTATAAAGCCTGTCTGATCTTCATTTATTATTATGGGGAGGAAATGCTTGATTCTATTTGCAAAAATTGCCATAAACATTTTATAATCTATGTTAAGTAAGCAAGTTCTGACAATTAACTTTCCTTAAGTGTGGTAGTACCATGGCATGGATAAGTCAACTTATTCCCTCCAGTGCAGCTCTTCTGAGTGTGTACCTTTAACTCCCAGTGGATGTGGCTTGAGTCTTTAAAAAAATGAAGCTATCACCTTACAGTTCAAACAAATATTTATTTATTTTATTTATTTATTTATTTTACATTTGTTGACCGGGCTAGTCTAGCTGGATATATGTCCATTTTCAGTAGAGGCCTGGGGAGAAAAGCTCCAAATTATTAGTACATCAATTAATAAAGTGTAACAATAAAAATAAATGCAGATGTAATGGAAACGGGAAAAATTGTTTTTTTTTTTTGAGATTACTTTTTAAGTGAGTAAAAGTAACAGGCTATGAGATGTTCATAACACAGTACTCTTTACACACATGTGAAATATAGAAAATCAGTTACTGTGTGATGTGCTTAGCACAATCCTCATTATAAAAACATATTAAATGAAATGATAATAAATGTGAACAGAGATGAAGGAAAGATAGGAAAGGTATCAGGGATAGTATAGGTAGAGTTTAAGGATTAGATTATTTTCATAGAGGAAGTAGAATAGTTACTGTTATGAAAGAGAGGCAGGGATACTCTTATGAAGGAAAGGGAGAGACATTAGGGTAAGTAGGCAGTGGGTCTTTTATTCCAAATCATAGTGGAAAGTTGAGCAGCTGAGCGTCCCCTACTGAGTTATTGGATGTAATTGGGTTCAGGGGGAAGGAAGGATGACAGGGAAGGAAAAAATATTCATATCACTGGAACTGTAAGTGTTACTAGAAAAATGTAAATGGAAAGCTACTCAGGATAAATGTATCTTTATATTGGTGGCATTCATTCAGTTTGATGCTTTAAACTGGATTTTATACGTAAAAATAAAGACAGTGAATATTCATTTTGCAATGTTGCATACAAAGCTCATGATATTTCAGTAACTATTCAACCAAGGCATATGCTACCATCAGGATTTCCTTCATACAGCTGTGAGCTTTCATATGAGGTTATCTGAATGTTGAGATATTTAGAGAAATATGAACATTATTACAATACAAATAAACAGTATACAAATAATGTTCAATATCTCAATATATCATTTCCCTGCTATAAAACCAGCATTTGCAAGGTTTTTGTGCTAGTATACAGCTCAGCAAGCTCCTACCTGTTGCCCTGCAGAGTTCTACAGCAGCAGAGAGACTTTGGAGTGATTAAGTATCATTTTTCTGCATTTTCTTGCTGCCTTTAGCTAATTCTGCCTAAAACGCTAATTATCTAGAGTTTCTGTGATTTAAAAAACTTGTTTCAGCTACATATTGTACTTATTGTACTACCTGCACTTTAACAAAGTTGTTTTTGTGTTTAAATTACCTGTTTAACTGTTGTAGGCTACACAGTCAAGTGTGATAGCCATTTCTGTGCATTTAAAGTGTTTTTTTTATTGTATCTGCTTTATTTTCTGGAAAAAAAAAAAAATATATATATATATATATATATATATATATATATATATATATATATATATATATATATATATATATATATATATATATATATATATATATATGGGTCTACCTGACATCATCGACAGCGGAAAACACCGACAAGCAATCGCGCCAGAAGATCGACAATGCAGAAGACCGACGCGATGGATGAAAACACCGACGCCGAGGATGCCGACATGGGAAAAGGC
The DNA here is from genome assembly GCF_019279795.1 of Protopterus annectens. Taxonomy (NCBI): domain Eukaryota; kingdom Metazoa; phylum Chordata; order Ceratodontiformes; family Protopteridae; genus Protopterus; species Protopterus annectens. The sequence continues at coordinate 641,442,532 of NC_056744.1, read as the reverse complement.
TGTGTAAGTATGTGGTAGTGACGGACGTTAGGGTGCGAGTAAGGTAAGTGTGGATATTGACGGTCTGTGGGGATAGGGGTGGGTTAAGTGAGTTAGGGTTAGGGACTGGGTTAGGTAAGTGTGCGGTAGTGATAGTCTTTGGGTTAGGGGCGGGTTAAGTGAGTTAGGGTTAGGGCTCGGGTTAGGTAAGTGTGTGGTAGTGATAGTGTTTGGGTTGGGGTGGGTTAAGTAAGTTAGGGTTAGGGACTGGGTTAGGTAAGTGTGCGGTAGTGATAGTCTTTGGGTTAGCGGGTTAAGTGAGTTAGGGTTAGGGCGCGGGTTAGCTGAGTATGCGATAGTGACAGACCTTAGGGTTAGGGTTTGGGTTAGGGTTGTAGATAGTTGTGTATGTGTGGTTTAGTGTGGGTTTGTAGGGATTTTGGTGTGCTTGTGTTGTGTGTGTGGTTTTTGGACAGGGATGTGTTTTGTTTGTTGATTGTTGTTATTGTGGTGTGTGCAGTGTATGAGGGTTCGTGTTTGTGTACCGTCGGTTATTTCGTTGTCGGGCATGTGAGGTTTCGTGTTTTTGCACTGTCGGTTATGTGGTGTCGGTAATTTCGTTGTCGGTGTTCTGGGGTTTCGATTATGTCAGGTAGAACCATATATATATATATATATATATATATATATATATATATATATATATATATATATATACTTGTTTTCCCACCTTTCTAAGCTAGTATAGTCCAGTTTTCAGGTTAGTGCTGAATTCAGGGCTGTGTTACAAGTTTCTGTGTTTGCCCATACCTTACTTGGATAGAAGGAAGTTTCTCTGTTCACTGTGAAAGAGGGAGCTTTGAGCAGCCTATCTGTCCCTGGAGGAGTGGTTTCAGCCCAGAAATTAGTAGTTTATTGGCCATTTTTGGCTAATTTCTCTCTCTTTCATTTCTCTGCTATAAAACCCGCATTTGCAAAGTTTTGCACGCTGGGCAACACCGGTTAGCTAGGGTATATCTATTCCCGGCTCCACAAAGTGTACTCTTCAATTTTCCCCTTGGAACTAGACATACTTTCAACTTAAGCACTCAAACCATTCACTTCTCATCACGGCACTTGCTCAAAACTCATAGCAAGCACTAATAAACCTTAGCACTAGACCCTCCTATACTGTAGAGAAGGACAATGCTCTCTATTCGACCTTGCCAGCTAATCAGTAAAACAGTTCACTGTACCTATCCAGGAATGTACAAAGGGCAGTTTCAGGTGTACTCTCCAGTCCAACTGGTGAATCTGGGCATTTTGAAGCAATGTTACAATTGCCTCATTTACACAGACAACCCTCTCCTCCATCCACCAAACATTAATACATGCAAGAGATGCAATTATACAGCCAAACTGGAGGCTAAGCTCTCTCAACCCAAGACTGGACCAGGCAGTCAAGAGGAGAAGGGAATTACTTGCTTCACACCACCAGTCTCACAAAGACGTATAAAACCAGCACCGGCAAAAAACACATATAAATACACGAAAACATACTCGGTGGCTCTAAATAACAATCTGCAAACCCAACAGAGACCTCCAAAGCAGACATCCAAGCAACCTCCACCCCCCCCCAACATAAACTATAAAATACATACTTCACAAAACCAGTGTGCCACACAAGCATAGCCCTTAAGGCAAAATAACATACCCAACACACTAGTAATAGGTGACTCTATAGTCAGACACACTGACGTCCCACTCACTAGGTTGAACAAGGAGAAGGTTACTGTTAGCTACCTGTCGGGTGCTAGGATCTGCCACATAACTCAAGCACTCAGGTCACTCCAGAATAAGTACAAATATGACTCTGTCATTGTCCATGTTGGTGTGAATGACCTGAGCCGTACCTCCCTGGATTACATGAAAAGGGACATGGAGGAGCTCTCTGATCACGTAGCCCAGGCCGGTATGACTCTGACCCTGAGTAGTATGCTGCCCTCACCAAGAATGATACCATGGTATAGAGAAAAAATGATCAGTTTCAACAATTGGCTAAGCTTCTGGTGTCATTCAAAGGGAATCCAGTGTCTGTCAGCCTGGGATGACATGCTCGACAAGCCACGCTGCTTCACTAGAGACGGCTTGCACTTGTCACCCTTAGGCTTTTGAATAATGGTCAAGGCTCTTGGCATCCCCATAGTGCCTTTTTTAGGCAAGGCTCAAAAGACAAACCCACTGCCATAAATAGCACAAGTAACAAAAAACTGAGGGTAATGCTACTCAATGCCAGAAGTCTAAACATCAAAATGCACACACTCGAGGCACTCCTCAGTAAGGAGAAAATCGACATATGTGCAGTAAGGCTCCAGAGAGCACCCCAGCACTACCAAGCTACAACTCATACCATACATTTCGGCCACAAAACCTTGACTAAAATACAAAAGGTGGGGAAGTATCCATATTCATCAAGGATACTCACACCTCCAGGTTAGTGGCACAGCATGATGCTTCAGAGATCATCCACGTGCAACTAACAGGCAAAACTGCTATTCAAATGATAGCTTGGTACAGATCAACCACCATGTCCCAGGACCCCCACTCCACATTCCTGAAAACACTGGGAAACATAAAGGTCCTACCAAACACCCTGATAATGGGTGATTTCAATTAACCAAACATTAACTGGGAGAACTACTCAAGTACAAACTCCCTTGCCTAACATTTCCTAGAATTTATAAACTCAAATGCCCTGGATCAACTGGTCAACACTCCAACCAAAGGTGACAACATATTGGACCTGGTCATCACCAACATGGGCAACCGGTGTTCCACACTGGAGGTCAACCCCTTGCTGGTTAGATCTGACCATAAACTAATCACTCTGGATATCCACATTCCGCCACCAACCCCGGTCAAAGAAACCTCTGTGAAAAACTTTTCAAAAGCAAACTTCATATTATTTAAGACCGAGGTGGGAAGTTTCAAAGCCCCCATGCTAAAGGATAACACTGTCCAAGCTGCAAAGTCCTTTACTAATGCACTCTACGGGCACCTTCAAGAATGCATGGATTGTGCTATCTCAAACAAAACCAAGACTCACTCCTCCAAGAAAAGGAAACCAGTCTGGGGGATCCCTGCCATAAACAAGCTATATCAATAGAAGGAGGAAACTAGTACAGAAGAGTAAAATCCCAAGAAGGGAAGACATCCCTGATCAGTATCAGCAAGAAACTACATTCCCTCATAAAATCATCCAAGGCTAGCTTTGAAAGAAAAATTGCCATGGACTCCAAAGATAACCACAAGGCATTCTTTAGCTATGTCAAGAATCTAAGCGGCAATTCTCAGATCTTCTCAGAGTTAGTGCGGAAATGGCACAAAATACACTGAACCGACCGGTATAGCCAACATCCTGGCAGACAGGTTCAGTGCAAACTTCACCCCCCTCTCACCCCCAAAAGGGCCCATAACTATACTAGAAGAATGTAGTGCCCCTGAAATCACAGACACTCAGGTTAAAACAGCCCTCTCCAAAGCCAAAACAACACAGCATCAATGGGACCGGATGATGTCCCAGGCTGCATCCTACATGAGCTCAAAGATGAACTAACCCCTCACCTAAACATACTGTTTAAACTCAGCCTCTCCACAGGCTACGTGCCCACAGAGTGGCACACAGCAACGGTTATTCCACTCCACAAAGGTAGGGCCACAACGGACCCCGGGAACTATTGCCCTATAAGCCTAACTAGCTTGGTCTGCAAAGCTATGGAGCACATCATCATGGATCTCATTAACAAAGATATAGGAAACCTCCAAACACTGGACCCTACCCAGTTCGGCTTTGTTAAGGGCAGATCATGCCTCCTAAACCTGGTGGACTTCTTTGAGACAGTTACCAAGGCTACAGATGAGGGAAAGGTGGTCCACACAGCCTACCTAGACCTTGCAAAAGCCTTCAACGCCATTCCTCACTCAGGTATTATTAGACAAGCTCACCAGGCTGAACATAAACCCCTATGTCATGAGATGGGTTGCCAACTGGCTCATGGACAGAACCCACATGGTAAGAGTTGCAGGAGCTAGGTCTGACTCTAAACTGGTTACAAGTGGCGTTCCCCAGGGGTCAGTCCTAGGACCCCTCCTGTTTGGCATATACTTCTCAGAGGTACAGGCAAGCACAGGAGGACTATGGCTGACCAAGTTCGCAGATGACTGCAAACTAGGGGCTATAATTGACTCTCTGGCTGACACAAACATCCTCCAAAAGGGACTCACTGAGACAGATACCTGGTGTCAAAACCATGGCCTCAAGCTAAATGCCAAAAAGTGCATAGTCATCCCCTTTGGAAAAAACAAAGTACCCACAAACTACCACATATGTGGTAGCCCCCTAAATACGGAAGACATAATAAGGGATCTGGGGACCCAAGTAGATAGTAACCTCTCCTTTGATAATGACATTGCCAAAGTAGTTAGAAAAATCCTTCTATGTGGTCCACCTAATCACAAAAGGGTTTGCATCCAGATCAAAAGATGTCATTGGGCCCCTCTACACATCACTCATCAGACCTATCGTAGAGTACAATGCCCCATTTGGGATGTACCTTACAAGACACCTACAACAACTGGAAAGACCACAGAAGTACCTCACCAAGAGGATCACTGGCCTCAAGCAGATGCCCTATGCAGCTCGACTGAAGAAACTCCATCTGTACTCGGTTGCATACCGCCTACTCAGAGGTGATCTCTGCCTGACATACAAGGCCATGTCCAACCCAGAATTGATGGACATGCTCCACCTAAAGAAAACCATATCCCCTCAAGCCACATGCTCCAGGGATCTAAACCTCACTACAACAATAAATAGGATGTGCTGGAGGGATAGATTCCTGCCCCAGAGACTTCCCATGCTCTGGAACAAGATTCCAATCTACATTAGGCAGAGCTCCTCGCTAACCCTCTTCAAGAGAAACCTTGACGAGTGGATGGGAAACAGAAAGTTTACCCCAGGAACCACTTCAATGGCTCTGCTGGACAGAGGTACAGGGAACTAATCTAAGGGGGCATTATTTTATCAATTTCTTTTAAAATGCATACATATTTGCTATTTACTTTGATGTTAACTGTTTCTACAGAGTCAAAGCTGCTAATAACCATCTTTGTTAGAGTCTGAGCTACACTGCAGAACTGGCTTTAGTATAGTTTTATACATTTTCAGTCAAAATAGTGATGGCACATGAAATCATTAATATGTACAGCAAACTGATGTACTTAATTAACTTTGATTTTTGCCAGTATAGCATTCATTTTATACAATACAGTGTTACTTACTGTAATAGCTAAAGTGTTGATTTCATTAGTAATTGCAAGTGTTCACAGTAAGATAAGTACATAATATGGGGGACACAGTACATCACACACTTTTCAAATTCATTTGTATGTAACTCTTTAGACACAGTGAAGACAATAAAGACTGAAGATCTTGGTAGTCTTGTAGTAATGTATTCCTGTATTATTAGATGCTGGTGATGTGAAAAAAATTAAAAAGTAGTGTGCCCGAACCATTATCTCTGTGGTACTCTGTCATTAGCCACAGCTTCATTTGGTAGATGACCATGAATAGAAGCTGTGTTCTCTTTGTTAGCAATATTTTTGAAAACACTGCCTTACTTGTCCAACAATTAACAAGTCCAAAAATACAATAATAAACTCCAACCATATTTAACAATGGTTATTTTCTTCATTCATGCATTTACAATTGATGAACACTCCTTTTTTTCTCTTAGATGTTTACTTCTGATGGCTTTCAACAAGTTATACTGAAATATATGGCTAAATGTTAAATACTTAAATGAACACGAAGTTTCAGTCTTTGAATTCATTGCCCTTTAATATCACATTTTATAATAATCCTTTGTAATTTTGCCATAGAAAGGATTACCCCCCCCCCCCCCCCCCAGTGTAATGTCCTCTCTGGTAAGATCAGACTACAAAGCTGTCTCTTTCATATTAAAAATATATTCTGTGACTCTGGCTAACCCTGTAACATTTAGAAACTATTCTAAAGCAAATTACCTGCTAATAAGTAATAACCTGACAAACTTCCAAGCCACCAATAAACTCTGAGAACACAGCTGCCTATGCAGAATTCTTACAGAAACCCACTAAAATCATATCAATAAATGTATAAAGACATCTGTACCTACCAGAAGAAACAAGCCCAGAACTAACTCAAAAAACAAATCTCTCTGGTGGAATCCATACATAAACAGGTTATACAACAAAAGAAAAAAATCACAGTCAAGATTAGGAAGTGATACACCCAGCATTATAAAAACTCCCTCATCAATCTAAACAAACCATTAAGAGGGCAAATCAAGTCTATTAAAGCCAAATTTCAGGTAAAGTTAGGCTCCCTGGCAAAGGACAACCACAAGGCTTTCTTTAGCTATGTCCAAAATATCAAAGGCAGCACACAGCAGTGCACACAACTGATTGTAAATGGAGCCACCTACACAGAGCTGGAAGACAGAGCAAATCTGCTGGCCAAGAAATTCAGCTCCAATTTTACTGCCCCTTCCCCCAGTCACCCTCCTGGAAATACCATCAAACAAACTCCCCCAAATATCATAAGGGAGTAGTCCTAGATGCGTTCTCTAAAGACAAGAATACTGCATTGATGGGCCCCAATAATATACCAGAATGCATTCTAAATAACTATACTCTGTTTTCTATGGACTGTTGAGAGGCAATCTATGCTTGTCATACAAGGCATCCTTGAATCCCCTTCTGATGGACCTCTTGCATATCCACAAATAAATAGCATATGAATTACTTGATCTAGGGATTTAAACTTTGCTTGTGACATAAATAGGACACTTTGGAGGGAGAGGTATGTGTTTCAGAGAATTCCCCTTCTCTCGAACAGGCTTCCCATCCATGTGAAGCAGAGCTCTTACATAATCCTATTCAAGAGAAGCCTGGACCAGTGGATGTACCTGTGTGTACATATTGTTAAACGAATCTCAGTTTTGTGATAACTCACTGTAATAATTTCACTGTATTTACACTTGTTTTTGTATATTTGGAACTTTTCTCCCCAGGCCTCTGCTGAAAATGGACCTGTATCCAGTCGGACTTTCCCGGTTAACAAATGTAAAATAAAATAAAAATGGGAAATCAGAAATACACTCTGCATCAAGCACCTGTGTCACTAAAGGACAGAGGTAGCCTGTAAATTTTGCTCTAACTATAACCCTTTAAATAACCTGTAAGGTATATAAACTTGCGGGATACAATTGGGATGCTTGGCTAGGCTTACAAAAGCCCCAGCGGTCATTAGCCTAGTACTTGCATTTACAATACTGACAGACAGAAAAAGAATATATAATAACAAATAGTTTCTTATGAATCCAAGGGTCATAGCCCACTACCATTTACATCAGTCTTAACAGTGTCGTAAAGTTTTGAAGGAAACTATTTAGGGTCATATTTTTGCCATGTGTTTTTCTTTACTATTTGACTTTGTTTAGCTTTTAACTCATCCATAATCATTACAACATATTTAACTGATAGAGTCATCCTAGTTAGCTATCTTTAAAATTATTAAAAATAACATTGCCCTCTCCATGCTATTACACTAAATGCATTTATTCCATTCCATTAGCATACGAAGTTCTTCATTCCATGTATCCTTTTGTGCTAAACTCAGTAGTAAGCATACAAAATTCATACTGGAATGTAAACCAAACATGAATAGGGCAAAAAAGTATTTCCCCATGTACCCAGGACACTTTGATCACATTTCACATTTCTGTTGCCACAAGTAAGAAAATAAGAATGTTTTTAAATATGTTAATCACAGGTTGAAATGAATGCCTTGTGCAATACAGTAAACTCTGGTTGTGCTTAGAATGTTCTGTTAACTGGCCATTCCTCTAACATATAGGGATAACGCTTTGACTATGGCCTCGATTAGAGGATTGGGTGACTGATGGAGCAGCAGAGAAGTGATGGGTGTGTCCATCCAAGGTGGGAGGGCATTCCTCGATATGCTCCCTAAGGGGAGGTGTTGTCCAAAGAGGGTAATTGCCCTAAGACATAATCAGTGAGCTTGAGGACCAGGGAAAGGGAGTTGGTAGATCATATTAAAAAAAATTTCCCCCTGGACAGAAGCACAGATAAGCTCAGCCCCCAGGACACCTTCAGGATCCATGACCAGCCCCAGTAAAAATGGAATAAGTCCAGATGGTTGGCGAGTAGATGGCAGATCTGGTGTGGACATTGGGTAATGTGGGCAGGGCTGGTAAAAATGAGGTCTGAGGGGACTAAAAAATTAAGAAAATAATGCTCTATTAACCACAAAATGGCATCAAAAATTGATGTTTCTTCTGAGCATGTTAAAGGCCCCTTCTAAAAGCAATGGATCATGTAAGTACATAAACAAGGCTGGAGGATGATTATTCTGCTGAGAATGTGGAATGCACAGAAAGTATGAGAATTATTTTTGTTGAAAGATATGAAAAGAGATTAATGAATGCATAGGAAGCTGGGAGTAAGAGAAGATTTGTGGCACCACAGTTTGCAACAATTATAAGATGGAAAACCAAGTAAAATATCAATTCTCTCTTTTTAATTTCTCCAAATCTTTTGGGTTTCTAAGACCATGAGGGGAATGGACCCCATTTCTAAGTCAAAGTATGATTAAAGTTCATGAAATTAGTATTGTTTCAATCTTTGATGGGTTAGTGTGGATAGTTGCATGTTATGTGAGTGGTGGAGGAAAACATAAAGCAAGGGATGCTTGGGGGAAATAACAGAATGGATGCTGTATGTACTGTCCCAGGGCAATATTAGGGGGAAAATTACCCGTTTGCTGATACTGGGCATTATGGTATGGAAGTTTGAAGTACCAACAATTACAAATGAAGAAACAAAGGTAAGAATTTTAAGCAGAGTTTTTTTTTTCTCTTTTTATAGGTTCCAAGGCACAGAAAGAAAGTAAGGTTACAATTAACTCATAAGTAAAATAGCATTTATCTTGCTTTCAAGAAATTTAAGGAATGGTATATGTAGAGATGTGAAAATTGAATAAAACTGTGAAATTTGACATGGATTGTTAGAGACAACAGTGCTGAAAAAAATTCCTTGTGACTGTAAAGAATCACTTGCAGGAAGGGGGGAGGTGTTGTTAAATATACATTGAAATGATAAGATTTAAAGACGTACAGTAATTACGCCCATTTTTTTTTATAAATATGTAAATAATTTGTTAGTATTCACACATAACTGATTGTTATAGAGAAAGTATTTTACCTGCACCCAGTGATCCATCTGCAAACCTATATTTTTTTCATCTTCAGAAGTCCTTATAAACTATTCCTCAAGTTTTCATATGTTTTGCTACTAGATTCCACTAAAGAACTGCCTAACCCAATGAATATATAACTATTTATCCTTCCATAAATAGTCACATTCTCTCTAAGGTATCAGGAAAAGGCCATGTTGTTTTTCTTTTGGCTTTTCCCGGTTAGGGGTCGCCACAGTGGAACTCCGGTCCGCTAATGATTGGCAGTAGGTTTTTACGGTGCCGAGGTGCCAGCCCAACGCACAACCTTCAACAAAGGCACGCCCATTCACGCATGCCTTTTGAATGCCACTCGACCACGGGGAGGACATGCAGACTCCACACAGAAGGCGCTCCAGCCGAGAATTGAACGGGAGAACCTCTAGCTGTGAGACGACAACGCTACCGCTGCACCACTGCGGCTGTCAAGAAAAGGGCATAATGTATTAAATGATTGTGTTATTTCATCAAAATAAAAATCATTTGAGTACAAAAAAGAAAAGGCCATAATTTGTCATCACTGCCTTAGTTTTCATTTTATTCACGTTATAACTAGAAGTCTTACAAAGGTCATCTGACATCTGAAATAACCTACCAATATCCTAGAGATAAGGCCAATACACTAGTACATTATGTGTAAACAATGATGTTTTAGATTCTTCCCCACTTATTTTGTAGCCCTTCAAGTTTGACCTTTTAATCATCAAGGCCAGTGATTTAAAAATACATTGCAAAACATACTGGTGACATCTGACTATCGCTCTGAGGTTTTCTTGATATTTTCAAACTTATTGACATACCTAAGTGCAGTGTAATTGTTCTACATGGTTCTGAAAAAATAGTGTTTAGCAGTTCAACATACTGTATTGGGAAAGCAAAATTCGAATAAGGCCTACATCAAATAATGCCATTCTATGCTATCAAAGGCCTTGTTTCTATTAGAACTCACCACAAACAGCATTTGCAATGTTTGCTGAGCTATTTCCACCAACACAGCAGATTTCAAAATATTGTCAAGCATTTTTCTTGCAGCAACAAACCACGTTGATCACTGTATATCAATTTTGTTATTACTCTAGCCATCTTCTTACCAAAATTTCAATAAACAATTCCTAATTATTACTTAACATTGATATCAGCTTATACAATGATGATGTGTTAGAATTTTTACCTTCCTTTGGTATCATTGTCAGCACAGTCCCCCGCTGTGACATATGAATTAGTTTAGTCTCCGATATTACATTCTATAATTCCATACTACTCTAGATTATACCTCTATTAGCTGAATATTCCAAGATATGACTGGAAGACAGTCACTTCCTGTTATATTTAGTCCACCCTCTAATTTATTTAGAATGATTATAGAGTCTCATCAATTGACTTACATGCCATCTTACCTCTGTCTTAGGTCGCACCCTTAGTTACTACTATTCTATCATTCATTTCTGTTTATTTGTCCCCATAAGACCCAAATAAGTTTCAACATATCTTTATACCAATTGATGCATGTTTCAGATTTCAAAAAACAAATAGGGAGCCTCCAACATTTCTCTACACTTGACAGTACTTTAGTTATAAATTTACATTTTATTAATAAACCATGTAAATATCAAATAATACCCTTCTAGTAGTTAAAGGATTAACGATCTTAGGACTATACTTTTAATAATAACGGGGTATGTCATTAAAATATATATAGCTTAAATCTTATTACACACAGCACACAGTGAGTTTAAGATAAACAGATAGGCTTACATTCTCACAAAAGTCAATTGAAATGTTGGTAAAGATTCTCCAGCTGTCTATAACATTTACTGTCCACTAATAACCTCAGCAGTGATTATTCAGAGGATTTCTTTATAAATGAGATGAGGTTAATTGTGCTGCAGTTTTGTTCCAAATATCTTCTTCCAGTCCTGTAAACATATATTATTAGAAATTGATATAACTGATATGAAGCTAAATGTGCTGTGATTTTGTACAAAACATCTTCGTGTCTTATAAATAGATATTAATTTGAACCTGATGCCACCACAAAAAACAATGTTTGCAAGATAAACATTAAATAAAAAAAGGTGATGGCTCAGTAGGTAATTATGTTTTTCATTAATATGCTTGGAATACTACAGTTTTTACTCTGAATAGTATTTATAATCATATCTTTGGTAATGATCTGGTAGTTAACGGTTTCTGCCATACATTTATTATACTGGTTTAGCCCTGGAGTTAGAAATTAAAAAAGATTTTATTAAATTCATTTGTTATATTCTAAGAATTGGAAATCAGTATTTTGAAAGAATAAGCTCTCAAAGAGCAGTAAGGCTTACAAATCCTATTTAGTTTGAAAAGTCTGTTCCAAAATTCCTCCATGTAATATTTCCTTGAACTATTATTATCCAGAGCACACATACTCCTAGAGTGGGTCATATTTTATTTTTTTCACATTATTGTTAATTATGGAAGCAGAGGATGTTTCAGTTCATTCTATTACTCTGCATTTGCTTAATGGCAGAAGGAGGCAATTAGCTTCTTTAATCTGCCCTTTACGCAAATTTAACATTCTGTCTCATTTCCATGCCACATTTTCTCCTTATCGATCATCTGCCTGTCCCCTGACCTCTTGAATGTCTTTGTGGATTCCTTTTCTACAGTCCTGTAGTCCATTCCATGAGTCCACAAACCTCTTTTTTGAAGAAGTATTTTCACAGGGCTACAGCACCTACAATCTGCTACTTTTGCTACCTCCTCCTCATCCGTCCTCTTTATCAAGGGGGATCCATTTACATCTTACTGACAAGATCTTGTACTCAATATAATGTCCTCCCTGCCTCTTCTGGTCTCTCTTGTGAACAACTGCATCTACCTCCAGGCTTTGGTCATCTTGTTATTCCTCAATGTCATGCATTCTTCTGGTGGTTGGACTCCTTCTGCCCCTCTCCTTGTATGGCATCCTGAACAGCATGCACTGTTGAAAGTGTGGCTTGACCATTGGTCAGTAATGTGGAAGAATTACATATTTTCTTCTGGATTCTATCCCCCTAGGGATCTCTTAAGCATTGCTGTTTGCTCCCAGTATGCTTTGTTTGTCCAGTCCAGGTATGATCGGCATTCCCAGGTCATTTTAAGTCTCTCTTGCCATCATTTCCCCCCATTAAGCTGATACTTCTGACTAAGTGGAGTACTTATATAGTTCATTTGTCTGCAATGAACTTCAAATTAAGACTTTCTGCTCATCTTGCTCATTTGGTCAGCTTTCCCAAATCCTTCCTTAGACTCTTCTACCCCTCTAGCCTCTACTCTTTGCCAGAATGGCACACCTATTCTCCAATGGGAGTAAGTTCATAGAGTGTCTTTTTTAATTTCTTCTAATTGTGGCTTGTCACAAACACACATACATATATTATGTGACCTGCCAGTGTGCTACATTTTTGTTTACTTTTCCCTACTGTAGTGTGGCATTGGACTTGGTATATATAACTTAGAGGGCATGGGGAGTAAACCTAACATTTCACTGCAAAAAAAAAAAAAAAAAAAAAAAACATTTCTTTCAGTGTTTATGTTTTCTGAGTTATGCTTATTGAGTATTAAAACAACTGATGATGCATGACCCATTGTAGAATGAGTAAACAGAACATAGCTTTTCTTGCTATGAGTATAATCCCATCGTCTGTTCTGTCAGATACATGTGACACAAGAACACTAAAGAACAGTGAACCCAAGGCTGACCCAAGAAGCAATTTACTAGTCAATTTCTTTATTAATGAGATCATGTCTCTCCCTCTCTCTCCAAAACCCTCTGCATTCTCTACTTTAATTACACACCATTCTTTCCATTACTTTCCCTGTCACTATTGTTACAGTAGCATGCTTACATTTCCACGGATTTTCCTGACTCCCCTCCATACACAATATCGGTTTTATGGCCATCAGAATTGCAAGGCCCAACCCTGTGATCCCTGACATGTCAATAAATAAATAAATTAATTAATTAATTAAAAATATATAAATAAATAAATGACCCAACATTCAGAGATCTCATGGTTCTTTCTGATAAATGGTGTCTTTCATGGTTGCTCAGAGTTTTTAGTTAAACTCACATTCAAAAGTTCATTTTTTTAGCAGAGTAAGGCAAAGTGCATTTAACAAGAGATTAATTAATGCAGATATAACCTAATATTTACATTTTTTATGCCAGCTGTTAAGAAAACATTGTAGACTTCGTAATACTATCATTCTTGAACTTCTCAGTAGATTGTAAGAAATGTTTAAGTCACCAGACAATAGCATGAACTAATTTTGCAGTACAAATCCTAATGTTTGAAAATCCAGGAAAATGTTTAAAGGGCAAGAACATTGAATTTCTATAAATATTTAAACAAGCGACTCTATTTCTTAATTATGAGCTCAGATAACTTTACAGTTCAGCAGCTAGGTATATCAAATTACATAAATGAACCAACATGAACTCATTCAGTCCTGAAGTCACTTATGACAAGACAACACTGGCTTCCTGAGAGGTTTTCTTACAGATCCTCTACTGAAATCATGCCTCATATGATTTGCAATATCTAAGAAACAATGCAATTATAAAAAAGTGCAAAATATAGAAGTTGTTCATTAGATTATGGCTATGTACTGATGTTAGTATCAAAAGCCCAACTGTTACATTGAATTTATAGTGCAAATTTGTGAAAGAAAAATTACATTTTACTTACCAAAACATATTAGTATCATGGACTAACAAATAGTTATATTCAGTAATTATGTAACATATACTCAATATATCAGTGACTTAATTATTCATTCAAAAACATATTAGCTTTCAGATGGCACTGCAGCCCATTATGCATAGCTCATTGCTCATAAGATGTTATACTATGATTAGAATATTGTTAAAATGACCACGGTATACATCAAGCAAATAGTTATGGTTATGTCTCTGCTTGTTTCACCCAAGTCTGTCTAAGTGTCATTTTTCTTCTAACAACTACTGGGTGTGTAACCCCCATGACAATATCACATACCATTTTTTGCTTTCTTGAATCTAATTATGTAAAATATTTCACATTTTTCATAACCTTTTCAAACATTCTTCATTAACTAAACCTTTGTATATCCAACAGTGATATTTTTTATGGTACTTAGAAAATCTTGTCAGAATACAGATGGCACCTTCTTTATAAACCAATAACCTACTTTTCATGATATATTAGTACCAACGTTAGAATAATGTTAATATTAATACAGTGTACTTCATATGGAGAGTAACATTTTTGTTATGTTTTTCTTACTCACTTGTGTTTTCCATCATTTGTTCTCTTACAACAACTGCATGCACAGGTCTTACTTATCACAACATTTTCACACTCCATTTATAACCCAGTTATTGCAAATATAGGAAATATTCCACAAATTGTATAACATTCTGCAAACACTTTACACAGGTGGAAGGGGATGTGGGAGTTACACTGGCAAACATTTATTTAAAATTAAAAAGGTGAGCTGGTAAATTCAAAGTTCCAAACTTCATGGTTTCAGTTTGTTTGTGTCTTTCGGCTTTTCCCAGTTAGGGGTCGCCACAGCGGAACTCCGGTCCGCTAATGATTGGCAGTGGACTTTTACGTACCGGGTTACCAGCCCTGATGCACAACCTTCAACGAAGGCATGCCCCATTCATGTATGCCTCCACACAGAAAATGCTCTAGCTGAGAATCAAATGGGACAACGTCTTACTATGAGGCGACAATGCTACCGCAGCACCACCGCCGCAGTATAAACTTCATGGTTTCAGTAATAATGCACTTGCAAAACACATTTCAGAAAATATTAACCATAGCTTTGTGTTCAACGTTGTGCAAAAAATAACAACAAACCCCAGGGGAGGACCATGGCATTTAAAGCTAGAAGAATGTGAGTTGCTTTGGCAACTAAAAACAAATGCACATATCCACCCTGGGATAAACGAAACATGTTCAATTAAATGTTTATTAAAACAAAAAGCACTTATAAGATAAACAAAATTTTGTCATATAAACAATAACTGTTTTATATTAATATACGTAAGTTGGGGATAGTGTTCACACATTCTGTTCATACATTTTGTTTACACATTTTGTTTATGTATTCATTCATTTATTTGTCTACATAAACAATTTTTGTATATACACACATATATATAAATATATATATATATAAAAAATAAAAAATAAAATAGTGAATTTAATATAATAAGTTTGACTTGCAATGACTAGAAAACATAAACATGATTTCTTGGGAATTATAATATATTTTAACAGTATTTAACAAATTTACTTTGACTTAGGTTTTTAACTTATGTAATAAATTGTTGCAATAACAACACTGGTTTTAAAAAAACTTTGTTTTTAATGTAGTATTCAGTTTTTATTAGGGCAGGAGTTAACTAATTGAAAAATTGGTTTAATTGTTTTTTTATGTAATTGAATAAATGTGGTAATAGAGATGTATATTTAAACTGTGGTTGGAAATGAAAAAAAACTTGTCTTAAGAAGTGTTTGGATACTACAACACGAAAGCGCTTACAAGTTTCCAGTAAAAGCTATTTTGGATTCCACTTCGGCTTCCTGTGGTTTGTTGAACTCACCTCTTTGTTTTGTTCGTTGACTGGGTAGAAGCCCATTATCAGTGGAGGCCTGGGGAGAAAAGATCTAAATTATTACAAAACATTTTAAAAACAATAATTTTATAATCTTTAAAATTAAAACAAAAACATCTGCAGTTTAAATAATTATAACAAATTAGTGATTATATAAAACATTCATTAAGAGTTAATGCAAGTTATATGACAATCATTTAATATTTATATACATTTTAGACAGCTTCTAGAGAAATTAAATGTAAGTTAGTCTAATACAAACAGGAATTCCAATATGAAGTGAGGGAAAAACAGGCTTATGGTACATTTACAGAGAAAGTCAGGGGAAAATAATTTTATGGAAGCAAATGAGTAAGGATATATAAGGAGAGAAAGTCAGGGAGAAGAATTTGATGGAAGTAAAGAAGTAAATGAGTAAGGATGTATAAGGAGAGAAAGACAGGGAAAATAATTTTATGGAAGCAAATGAGTAAGGATGTATAAGGAGAGAAAGACAGGGAAAAGAATTTGATGGAAGTAAAGAAGTAAATGAGTAAGGATGTATAAGGAATAAAACAGCACTTGCACTCACATTTAGGGATATATTTTATCCTAATTTTAGCAAGAACAGAGAGATTTTAGCTAGAAAGTCTTTCAGAGTGGTTTTGAAAGATGGGAGGAAGGGTGTTGACCTGATGGATACAGGTAAGGAGTTCCAGGCCTTAACAACATTACACAAGTACAGACAATGCTCAGCAGATTCAATAGGTTTGTAAACAGACAGGAGTTTTTGGTCACTGTATTGCAATAACCAGCAGGGAACATAGTTGTGTAGAATGGCTTTTAATGCTGGCCAGGTAAATAAATAGATGCTGAATAAATTTTACAGGTGGCAAGAAATTGTGTATATGTTAGTTGATGAGGCTGTTCTAATCAATTTAGGCTGTTTAGCGCTATACAGTGGTGGGTTCCAAAGGGACTATCTGCTGCAAATTTAATGACTTTGTTATAGCATTGTTCAAGTTTCAATTTTTTTGAAGCTTGGAGGTTAGCAAGGATGACAGCACCATAAAACAGTATGGTGAGGAGAAAAGCCTTGGCAATTGTACTTTTAGTTGCATTGGTGAGAAAGGTTTTGGCTCTGTAAAGCATCCCTAGTTTTTGATGAATTTTTCTTATGCTATTTTATATATGCAAGTTGAATGTAAGCTTATCACCACCCCTAACTATGAGAAGCAACTTCAATGGTTGTATTATCATAAGAGAGGACTTTAAATTTTATTTTTTCATAAGAGAGGAATTTGGGGAAAAAGTAGTAGTTTGGTCTTTTTTTGAGTTGGGCATAAATTGTGAGTTACAAAGTCATGTTACAGTGGCTGTCAATGCTTCCTAAGTTTTTGGAGGTGTGCCATGTTGTCAGATGTGCAAATGGGAGTGGAATCATCTGCGTATTGTATTAGGGTGGCCTGTTGTGTGGATGTATAGAGAGTGTTGGTAAAAATGTTAAAGAGGAAAGGACCAAGGATAAAGTACACCAGTGGTGAATGGGGGGTAAGGAAAGAGTGTAGAGTGCCATTTTACTGAGTGATACCTTGGACAAGCAGCTTTTGAACACAGAAGGGTGGGCTGAGAGAGACCTAGTGAGGACATTTGAAGTAGAAGTTTGCTGTGACAAACTGTTTCAAAGGCTTTAGACAAGTCTAGAAATAAGGAAGAGACTAGTTTGCCATTACCTCTAGCTTTGTTGACAGTATCTACACAAGTTAGAAGGGCAGTGCTAGTACTATGGGAAGGATGGAAGTTATGCTGTGTAGTGGATAGGAGTTCTTTCTTCAGGAGATAGTCAGAAATTGTTTTTGAATACATTTTTAAGTATTTTGGTGAGGGGAGATAAGATTGCTATAGGTCTAAAGTTATTAATGTCTATTGAATTTCCTCTTTTATGCAGAGAGATAAATAATGTATGACTTTTTCCAGAGAGAGAGGGAACATGAGATTCCTGGATTGACCTATTTAAGGTTTAAGTTTGTTCAAGAGTAGTTTCATATATGACATGGGCACAACTTTGAAGGTGAAAGTGGATGTGGCGATATGTGTCTGTTGGGTAGTGTTTGGATTAAATGCTGAAGAATCCTTGGTTAGAGACACTATACTATCTATAAAATAAGAGCTGAACTGTATTGTAGTTTTGAGTGGTATGTTATTGGGAGAGGGGTTTGGGTTGAATTTTTGGCCTGGATCTAAGACCTCCTTAATGGATGCACAAAATTTTTACGGTTAGGTTTAATATTATTCTGAAGGTTATAGTATAGTTTTTGTCTTCATTTTTAAAATGATTGCGAAGCATTCTAAAGACTTTGAGATACTGAGGTGTTTTACACTTTTGCCATTCCTTCCATGCTTTTTCTCTAACCTGCATTAACATTTTACTCTTTTTGGATAGCTAGATTACATTATTTCTTTTTAGTCTCTTCCTTCTAGGAGGTCCAAGGTTATTTAGGATATTTAGAAAAGTTGTACTGAATTAATTTATAGTATTGTCTAAGGGGAGGATTTTTAGGAAGCTCCAGTTAATAGATGATAGTGTAGTAATGAACACGTTTGCATGAATACACTCATAAGTTCAAAAGACATAGTACTATATTTTACCTTATTGCTGTCAATTGCATATATTGCAACATGTTATACTCCTCCCACACAAAACCAGATGGGTTTACCAGTTACAGACAGTTTGTTGACAGTGTACATCATAGCTGTCTGATTGTGATCAAATGAATACATGCATAAATAATAGCAATGGTATATTATTTCACTTTATTGCTATCATGTGCATATAGTTAGCTTATTATTAGCACACACACACTCATCAGTACAGTGATCATTCTGCACTGATTTTATCAAATAAAATGCATTGCCACACTGCTCTTGCTACTCCTATCAGTGAATGCTTAGCTGTGAGCAAACAATATGAGAAAGTTACATTCTTCCACAGATGACAACCATAACTATCAATTACAGCCACAGCAAACTATAAAACAGATGTCAAGTTGTGGTGAAAAAATGCCCACAGTAATATATTGCAGGTGTATCTCCAACAAAAGCACAGCAGTCACAGTAAAGTATTTTAACTTACTTCATACAAATACACATTAGTCTTCACAAACATCCCCATACCCAACAATTATATCCACTTTGTTTACTGTGTACACTTCAGATGTGATTAAAATTAGGCACAAAAATATACACAGTGATTGCACATAAACAGCAAGCAAACTAAAGTATTCAGCCTGTGTCACTCAAATGAGTAATGACTGCTTACATGAGAAAACAATGATAGGGTCAGTCACTTTTATTCACATACAGCGCCCTTACTCAGCAGTTATTGACATATTTTGAGTATGTATAGTTCAGCTCTAATGTATGATTTACTGTCATACTGACTTGACTATATACACCCCATGCTGTTTAATTGTAAAAAAAAAAAATGGCCACAGTAATGTATTGCTCATCATTGCTCTTAACCTTTTACTCCAAAATAGTGAACAAATCCAAAAATAATCAAAGGCAAAGCCCATATCAGTGGCACTTTTAAATATCTGTCCTGCTGACATATTAGGCTGATGGAATAAAACAGCTTCAATTCTTGTACATTTTCAGAATTAAAATAGTCCTGTAATTGTACTATTTTCCATTATTTGTTGACAATAAACTGTAATATTTTATGAAATGATCACTTATTTTATGACAGAAGAGATTTCTGAGATCAAGAGAGGTATGCTACTCATTATTTTATTTTCCTCTCACAGATTACAATCAACCACAAGTTAACACACATGCACACACAGCAGTTATCCTAGCACATTCATGTCATCATTCACATTTCTGGCAGCATCCACACCTCTCAGCTGAACTTCTTCTTTATCTTTCGGTGGTACCTGCATTTTACAGAGAATTATTCTATCTCACAAGTTTATTTATTTGAACTTGTTAACTACATTAGAATGCTGATCACAAATGACCAATTTCAATTTCACTCCACAGAGAAGTATAGCAATAAAATTAAATTATGCAATACATACAGAGAGTCAATGCAATACAATGAGTACTACAAGGTTAGAGTAATGTGACAACGCTGTAAATATAGTTAGGCATCCAGTATGAGAATGTCTTTACATTATACAACTGATTGAAGTTGAAATTAGCTTATAAATTGAGTAGAAGTTATATACACCAATGTACAAGACAGCCAAATATTAAGGTTAGAGGGATCAAGAGAGTATGAAAGTTATTAGACAGTAAGAGAATATAGTGAGTTAGGTAATGTGGCCAAGGGTGTAACACTGTCCTTTAGGAATTTTCAGAAAATTAGTTTTTAGTTGTGTCTGGAAGATTTGGCATGATGATATTTCTTTGAGATATGAGGGAATAGATTCCAAGAGTTTTGGGCTAAAAATTGAGAAGCAATGATATGTGCAGTGAAGCTTAGTTTAGGGGTGAATGGTCATGATTCCTGAGGTTGTAAGATCGGGCTTGTCAAACTAGTTTAGCTGCTAAGGAGGATAATGTTTGGTTGTATATAAGTTTGAATATTTGAGATCCTAGCAGGAGGGCAATTCTTTGCTTGACTGGGAGCCAGTTTGTTTTTTTTTTTTTGTTAGGGTTTTGCAGTTGTCTACTCTGCCATTTGGTTTTTCACATATTCCATAATTTTTTTGTACTCCTCGCATTCTATAATTCCATATAGTCTTAAATGTCATTTTCTTGCCTTTATTCTCTATTCCAGTTAGATACCGCTTTAGCTGCTCAATCTATTTTGTACTTCTAGTTGCTTTATCTCAGACTTCACATATTTGCTGTTTAACAGGTTCCATTGCCACCTGCTGGTTTTGCAAGGATTTCAACTATTTCCCCATTTCAGTTGACATTTGCTTCATGTATACTTCCAACATACCACTGCAAGTCCATAGTCCAGTTTATGTAGTTTCCAGGCAGTTTTGACCAGAACAATTTTAAAGCTCAACAGCGTTTTAACTTCTCTAGACACAGGTCACATAACATCAGGACCACCATTGTGCAGCTTACGGTTGATTCCTTCCTCTTAGTACTTTTATTCCACCAGACAATCCATTTCTTCCATTATCAGCCAAAAGACGATAAAGTACAGTTGTGTACACTTACCATAAATGTAGATGTTTGAGTGTATTCACTGTTGCAGTCATCTCATTTGGGTTATCTGCTTGCAGTAGCCCTCAGTCAGCCTGATTATCAAAGTCTTGGGTCCTGCGTCGGTTGCTGTCTCATCTTCCATGATGTCAGGTAGTCAGGGGTATAAAGCATGCAGCTGATGCCATTTTATCAGTTTTTCTTACCCCAGATGTCAGGTGCCCCCATAATGGGAAGCAATTATATGCAAGGTTACGCCTCCAACAAAAAGCAAATACACCAGAAAGCTTTAAGCATAGTAAACAAGAACAGAGGTATAGACAATAGAAGTCAGGGGGCTGGAGGGAGGGTAACCAGGACTGCAACAGTGAATACACTTGAACATCTACATTTATGGTAAGTGTACACAACTGCACTATGTTATTCATGTTTCACTGTTGCAATCATCACATTTGGGTAGATTCCCAAAGCTAAGGAAGGGAGGAGGTAATTAGATAGCATTAGGACCAGCTATAAGACCCTGCAAGACTGCAGTGGCAAAGCCAGCTCTGGATTTAGAAAAAATTGGCAAGTGGTAATGCTTGGTGAAGGTATGTACAGAACTCCAGGTAGCAGCTTCTAGGATGTCTCTGGTAGGGACACCTCTGAGAAAGGCTGTAGAGGCAGATGCAGCCCTGGTTGAAAATGGTCTTATCCCCTGTGGGGTAGGTTTTCCATGGTGCTTATAGCAGAAATGAATGCAATGGCCAATCCACTTAGAAATGGTTTGCTTTGAAATAGCTTTCCCCTCTGCCCCTGCAGCAAATGCAACCAGCAGCTGTTCAGATTTCCTGAGAGGTTTAGTCCTGTCCAAGTAAAATCTAAGTTGTCTGTGCGCATCCAAGGAATGCAGTATTTGTTCCCCTTTGTTCTGTGGATTAGAAAAAAAGGTTGGCAAATGAATGGACTGATTAAGGGCCACACTGGATACCACCGTGGGCATGAAGGAGGGATTGGTCCTGAGGGACACCCTGTCTGCATGAAATATGATGAAAGGCTCCACAGCCATGTGGGCCTGTAATTCAGATACCCTTCTAGCTGAAGTGATGGCTAGAAAAAAAGCTGTTTTCCAAGAAAGGAATTTCATCTCTGCACTTGCAGCTGGCTCGAAGGGAGGTAGAGTAATCTTTTCCAATACAAGGTTAAGGTCCCAGGCTGGAGTAGAAGCTCTCCTAGGTGGTCTTAAGTTTTTGGCCACTCTGAGAAATTGCTTCAGCAGTGAATGAAAGAAGAGAGGTGGTTCTGTATTGTAATGAGTCAAAATGGCTGAGGCATGAATTTTGATGGAGGAAAAGCAAAGGCCCTTTTGAAGCATCTCAGTTAAGTATTGAAGAATTTGAGGTAAATTGGGTGCTGCTGTGCCATTACTGTTTTAAGAATTTATGGCGGGAAATTAATTTGTTAATTGAAGGATTATTGAATAATTAATGGTGTATAAAAGGGTGAAGTAAAATGATAGAAAGTATTCTGAAGAAGTTCGTAAGGACGAAACCTAGGTCAATTACAACAATAAAGCAGTGTTCGATATTAAGTTGGTACAGAGTTTTCTTTGTGGATTATTGGAGTTGGTTGGTACCTGTAAGTCTTTGTTTTGGAGTCTGTTTGGAGCCTGTTTCATCTCCTTATTGGCATCGGCCTCACCTTGCTTATACAACAAGTTACAGTTTATTCTTTGGTTCCTGGTTTATGGCGAGCGAGAGTGGTCCAGTAGATGTCGGGGGTATGTTACAGCATATACAAGAGACACTACAAGAACATTCGGTTCTTATACAACAATTGCTCACCAGAGATACGGTGAATTCTACACAAGTAGGGAACAGTCTGGGGTTCCCATTGACACAACCAACGCCATCCAACTCTAACAATCAAGGTAACCTTTTAAGCAATGATAAAGAACAACCGGTTAAAGATGTTAATAGTTGGAAGAACAATAAATATAATTTTACAAATGGTTCTATTAAACAAACTTCCATTCTGGAAGCCATACAAAATACAAAACCTATGCAAGACATGCTCAAACTATTTGAGAAAAAACTTTTTAAATTAAAACGGCTACAATTGGAAAACAGTTATTTACTGAGGAACATCGAATTGGGAATTGTTCCCAAAGGCTTACGGCTCTGGAGATATCCAAATGGTAGTGCAAACAATAAGAATATGCTTAAAGACTTACATGCTTTATTTGACAACTGTGGCATTCGACTAATGGATATCATAGTCAAACATAATGACATTCAGATTTCAGAACTGTTTGCCCAATTAGAAGAACTCAACGATAACATATCTAAAGATCTTTTATTTGAACATATTTACGAACAGTATTCCTATACTATTACAGATGTAACTACATGCTGTGACAATATATTTCGAAAAAAAAGCAATAAAATCCAACGAGATCTTCAAATGTATGCAAAACATCAAGCATATCCTAAATCGTATAATCCAGGCAGTAGTAACCAAGACAACGGCCATACACCACATCATCCGACCACCATTGATGACGTCAATCCGCCGTTTGAGGGAGATGACGATAACATCCGTACAGAAGGTGAGGACAGCACGGAAGAAGGCGGAAGATGGTCTGAGCGGTTAAGGAATCACAATGAAGTGAACAACCAGCATGAAAATCAAAAAGCAGGCGCAAGACCAAAACAGACTTTTTTGGGACTAACCATGGGCAAAAAACGGAGAATGTAAACCGTATCATTGGTGGAACAGCAAGAGTGCAGATAGCAACGGACATTATACAAGAACCTCATGTACTGTCACCAATGATATATTCGGAACATTTTCACCCAACAGTGAGTAAATCCTGTAATAATGCCACAGTTAACTCTGGTTATCTACAGGACACTTGTAATAACATTACGTCTTCTTCTGATGATAATGCATCGCATATGAATATAATTAATGGTAATAGTGGTACGCAAAAGCAAAATAATGGGTGTTATATAAACACTCAATTATTTTACAAACAAAATGACAACGAGCATGACAATGTTTTGTTAGAATTAAGTATATACCAATATCATGAGGAGGAAATAAGCAACGATGTATACAATGTAAGAGATATAAATGGAGATGAAAATGATGTAGAATGTGTCAACGATCAAAGTCAATTAATTAATTTTTATATAAATCAAAACCCAGATAATTACATTGTGCAAAGTGGGAATAGTGTGCACCCACATGATATAGATAAAGCAGTATGTTCAAATATGAATTCAACAATAGAAAATGAGGAGCAATTTTTAAGTAATCCAAGTGTTATAATGAATACAAAAAAAAAAAAAAAAAAAAGATTATAAAATCTATAATTATTCTTCCAAGGATATTACAACAGCACATGCTGATCTATTTTCAAAAGGACTTAATTATGTCCCATGTATTCAAGGCAATATGGTACAATCTATTCTAGATTTAAAGCTATTTTCTAGAAAATTAAATTTAAAGGTATATTTTAACAACAGTAATGAATGTCAAACTGGGGTAAATGGGAAGTTCACGAAACCAAGTCTATTCAATCCACCCATGAATGATGAAATTATGTATTTTGAAAGGAGAAGTGAGTATGACATGAGAAAATTTTATAAGAAATACAAATACAAAAAACATGTTAATATTACAACAACTGAAAAACAACTTTTGAAAGATATACAACATGATCCAAAATTAAGAGTAATGAGGCCAGATAAAGGTAATGGGATAGTCATATTGGACTATAATGATTATAGCCTATACATGACCAACATGTTAATGAGTAATACATATGCAGAAATCAGTAGAAACCAAGTACATATAGCATATAAAAGAATTGAAGCAATGTTAGAAGACATGTTATACCAAGGGGGTATCACTGAAAAAGAACATGAATATCTGAGAAATGAATATCCAGTTATCAGTGGTATCTTCGGAATACCAAAAATACACAAAGGCCTCAATAATTTGGATTTTAGGCCCATAGTAGATGGAAATAGAAGTGTTACATGTAACATCAGTAAATACTTGGATCACTTCTTTAAGGAAAGTATGAAATCTTTCAGTTACATAACTAAAGATTCATGGGATTTTTTGAGTAGACTCAATAAAATAACAATGAAGAAAGAATATGTTTTCATTACAATAGACGTAGTAAATTTATTTACCACAATACCCCATGATGTAGGCCTATTATGGCTAGAAGAACAACTTTTTTTGACAAAATTATATGAACAAGATCAGATAAATATATTAATAAATCTAATGGAAATAGTACTCAATAATAATTATATATTTTTTGAAGGCAGTTATTTTCAACAAATCAGTGGGGTAGCCATGGGGGCACCTTGTGCCCCCATGTATGCAAATTTAATCATGAGTTATTGGGAACATAATTATATATTTACAACAGAGTTTCATGAACATCTCATCATGTATACCAGATATTTGGACGATATTTTTATCATATGGGATCGAGATAGAAATAAAAATATGTTGGAAAAATTTCTACAACATATTAATAATACAGTTAAATTTTTGAAGTTCACTTATAATGTACAAGACAATAATATTAACTATCTGGACGTGGATATAACACATGACAAAGAAATAAATATTTTGAAGACAAAGATACATAGAAAACCCACTTTTTCAAATGCGTATTTGCATTATGATAGCTGGCACCCTGACCATCAGAAAAAAGCTATAATAAAGGGGCAGATGGTCAGGGCAGCCAGAATGGTCAGCGAAGAAGCAGATTTTTTAGAAGAAATGAAATATATCATGCAATTATTCATTAATAGGGAATATCCAGAACAACTTTGTATTCAAATATTTAATGAAGTAATAAATAAAAGAAAAAATGGAACATATACGGCAATTTTAAGCACTGGGGCAATGTCAATTAATAAGGAAGATATAACGGATCAACAAACTTGTAATAATATCCCATTATATATAATACAATTTGACGATTGTTCTAAAGATATAGAACATATCATTAAAAGAAATTGGGATTTCTTTATTAATGACAAAATTGGGAGAAACATATTTAATGGAATAATAAAATTTGTATATAAAAAAAGCCCCTCCCTTAAAAATATATTAGAAAATAAGAGAAATATTGAAAAATATACATGTTTAAGAGAAGGTAATTTTAAATGCGGAACATGTAGTACATGTAGTTATATCCACGAGACAGGTACTAATATTAGGATTAATGAATGTAATATAAAAATACATGGGCATTATAATTGTTACACCAACAATGTAATATATATAGCTTTATGTCAACAATGTAAAGCTTTTTACGTTGGAAAAACCAAGAGAAAATTTAGAGAACGGATAAAAGAGCATTTATTAGACATTCAGCATCAGAAAAATAGTAACGCCTTGGCAAGACATATAGTGGAATACAACGACCATAAATTTAAATTTATGGTCGTAAATCAAATAAAACACGACTTACAAGGAAGGATAACCATGTATCACTTGGATATGGAAGAACTAAAATGGCAAATATTCCTTAATTCCTGTATACATCCGGGTTTAAATGAATATATGACCATCATGCCATTATTGAAATTGAACAGAATATACAATAAATGACATATAACATCAATTATATATAACAACACATCATGATTAAATTTGTCAAATATAAATTCATCAAATATATTTATAACAATATTATATGAAAAAAAATTTTTAGTAATAATTCATCGAAATATATTGAAGAAATTGATTTGAAAATGAATGGGTTGCACACTATATACATACAACAACATACATAAAACACTTGCATCCATCAAGAAAAACATGTATAATTGGTATACTATAAAAACAACATAAAGTCAATTGATAATAATTATGCATACCACTAGGACATAGTTTCATTATATTTCATACAAAGATTATAGAGTATATTTAACATTTATTTGGAACATTTAAAAACTAATGGGTTTTAAATAACTATATATATGTTTGTTTGAGTATAAAACATTATTAGTGTACATTATGTACGATTCTTTGTAGTAACGTTTTATATATGCAATTGTAAGAATAAATATATATATAAAAGATTAATTGGATAGTTTATAAGCAATTTTAAATGTGTAACTATGCATAAATAGTCAGTTAAGATATATATGAAGTAGAGATGTATAAATGCATTGTATTTAAATAAGAAAATGTTTTTAAACAAAACCATTACTGTTTTAAGAATTTATGGCGGGAAATTAATTTGTTAATTGAAGGATTATTGAATAATTAATGGTGTATAAAAGGGTGAAGTAAAATGATAGAAAGTATTCTGAAGAAGTTCGTAAGGACGAAACCTAGGTCAATTACAACAATAAAGCAGTGTTCGATATTAAGTTGGTACAGAGTTTTCTTTGTGGATTATTGGAGTTGGTTGGTACCTGTAAGTCTTTGTTTTGGAGTCTGTTTGGAGCCTGTTTCATCTCCTTATTGGCATCGGCCTCACCTTGCTTATACAACAAGCTGCTGTGCCCATCCCATGAGTTTGGCTCTAGGAACAGAATCTTTACCATTTTTCAGCATAGGATTTTCTAGTACTAGGCCTTCTTGCCTCCAGAATGACATCCATCACTTGCTTATTGAGTGATGGGAATGGTGAGATCAGGTAATTAGCCAGGCTGCCAAGTTCAGGGTTTGAAGCTGTGGGTGCAGAATCTGGCCCTCCTGCTGAGACAGCAGAGCAGGGGTCTGAGGCAGGTGCCATGGTGTCAGCAGTGACACACTGCGCAAGTGGGGGTACCAGTGTTGGCGAGGCCAGTCTGGTGCAATCAGTATTGTCCTTGGTTTGTCCTGTTTGACCTTTAGTAGTACCTTGGAGAGGAAAGGCAGAGGAAAGGGATAAACTGATAGGTTTTTCCAGGTGAAGGACAGGGCATCCACTTTCCAAACTAGTTTGTGGGAAGTCCTTGTGCAGAATTTGTCCAGTTGGTAGTTCTGGGGGGAGGCAAACAGGTCTATCTCTGGGCTCCCCCATTTGTTTCTCAACATGTTGAATATCTTTGGTTCCAGTTTCCACTTGTGTGGGTCCATGAGATTTCTGCTTAGGTCATCTGCCAGTGTTTTTAGCTTTCCTGGCAGGAATTGAGCCTGTAGGTACACTTGGTAGCTAAAGGCTGTGACCCACAGAGCCATAGCTAGCCTGCAGAGAAGGTATGAGTGGGTTCCCCCCTGCTTGTTTATGTACCACATAACAGTAGTGTTGTCCATCTTTACCAATAATTGTCCTGGAAGAATGTGGTCCTTGAAGGCTGTCAGAGCATACTGTACAGCTAACATTTTTTTTGATTGATATGCAGGTGCATTTGACTTGGGTTCCATTTGCGCTGAGTGCACTGCCCTGCCAAGTGAGCCCCCCATGCATAGTCTGTGTCTGTTGTTAGGGTTTGGGTAGCAGGGGGTAGAATGAATGGCAGTCCCTTGTTGTGGAGGCAGGCATCTGCCCACCAAAGGAACTCTATCTATAGACAAGGTATGACAGGAAACATTGATTCTAGATCCTGAGAATGTTGACTCCATAGGCTTTTTAGATACCATTGTAGTTTCCTTATATGAAGTCTTGCATATGGAATTAGTAGAATGCAGGAGGCCATGAACCCCAGGGTTTGCAGAATTTTCCTTGTAGGTCGCTGGGTATTTGTGGCCAGTAGCTTGAAGTAGGCTGTCAAATGAACTTTTTTCTCTGGCGTCTGGTAGGCCATCTGTGAAGTTGTATTCAAGCTTGCTCCCAGTAATACAATTTGTTGGCAGGGTACAATATGTGATTTCTTTTCATTTATGGTGTACCCCAGATAAGTTAGCAATTTCTTTACAAATGCCAGATGATTTAATAGTATGTCCTGGCTTTCTGCCTGAATTAGACAATCGTCCAGGTATGGGTATATCTGAATATTTCTTTGCCTGCAAAATGCAATGACTGGAGCTAGGCACTTTGTGAATACCCTTGGTGCAGTAGATAAGCCAAAGGGCAGTGCAGAGAACTGATAGTGCATGTAGCCTGCTCTGAAGCGTAGGTATCTTCTGCAAGATTCCTTTATTGGGATGTGCAGGTAGGTTTCCTTCAAATCCAGTGTTGCCAACCAGGCATCTTTGCCTAGCATGGGAAGCAGCTGATAAACAGTTAGCATCTTGAATTTTGGGATTACCAAAAATGTGTTTAGGATAGACAGATCCAGGATAGGATGCCAGGAATTGTCTTTTCTGGGTACCAGGAAAAGTCTTGAGTAAAACCTTTCCCCCATTCTTCTTCTGGAACAGGTTGAATAGCCCTGATGCTTAAAAGAGAGAGAACTTACTTTTGAGCCTCTGCCCACTGATTTGGGGGTAGGTCTGGCCAGCCGTTGGGGTTGGTAAGGAGTAGAAGTGGAATCTGTATCCTTGGGGAAACAATATTTAAAACCCATTAGTCCTGGGTAATGAGTTCCCAATTTTTTGCATGCAGGGCAATCTTTCCCCCTAAAGGAACAGTCAGTTGAGCAGGGCTTGGAAGGTTTAAAGTTAAGTCAATGAGATAGTTTACCATGGGGGGAGTCTTACTACTCCCTGCTTTGGAAGTGGGAGCCCCCCACTGTTTAGGCCTGTGAGTACCGTGGGACTGAAGCCTGGGTGTTCTGCTGTTTCTGGCTTTGGACTGAGAAGGCCTGGAAGAGGCAGGAAAGGACCGATTCTTAGAGGGTCAGTGCCTACTAAATCTGGGAGGTTGTACTTGCAGGAAATCATTAACAGTTTGCATAGATTTAGCTTTTTCCTCCATCTTTTTAAATACTTCTGCTTTGTTGCCAAACAGGCGGTCTTGGCTTAAGGGAGCATCCTGCAATTTAGCTTTAACATGATCTGGCAAAGATTGCTCCTTAAACCAAGCATGCCTTCTAAGTACAGACCCAGAGACAGCAGCCCTGCAAGATGCCTCTAATGAATCAAAACACATTGCAAAGTATGTTTTCCAACTTGTTCAGCAGAATGTATTAAATCCTGTAATTCTTTATTTTCAGCACAGTCAGGAATCAACATCATTTTCTGTTTAAGCAATTCAATAATATGCTGCTGATACTTTAACATATGAAACTGGCATTTTAAAGCCCGAATGGCTAAAGTAGCAGACGTGTATACTTTCTTTCCCCATCTATCCAGTGCCCTGGAATCTCTACCAGAGGGGGTAGGATTTTTGGCAGTAGTAGCCTTAATGCCCTTGGGTCATTGTGAAATGGTTTCAGGATCCGCAGTAGGATTTTTAAAGAGTAAAATGTGAGAGTCAGGTACCCCTTAATACCTATCAGGTTTTATGGGAGCAGGAGGTAGAGAGTCAGAGACCAGGCTAGATTCCGAGAAGGCATCATCTACAATGTCCAGTACAGGAGGGATAGCTAAAGGCCTGTGTTGAGGGAGGAGTAAGAATTCCCCAAGCCTCTTTTTGGAGTCAGAGTAATCCTGGCTTTCCCAGCAGAAATGATCCCTAAGAGTATGCAAGGTTTCACCAAAAAAGAAATCCTCTGGAGGGGAAGCAGAGGGAACTGAGTCCTCTGCATCAAAATCCTCATAGGTAGATAAGGGCAAACCCTGGTCATCAGAGAAAACAGAAATTTCAGAATCCTGATCAGAAGAATCAGAAGGAAAATCAGTCCTAGGTCTCTTAGAGGGGGAAGGGTGGCTTCCCCTGATTAGAGTAATAAGGGCCTCAGCCATTCTTATCATTAGTTTTTTAGGCATAGGGGCCTGACCATGTGGTCTGGGCATCATTTTTTAGGCATAGATCAAGTTTTAGGCCTAGAAGAAGAAGATGGCATTGGTTTTATATGCAAGTCAGTAGGCCTGAATACACCCTCAGAAGCCAGTGCCTGCACAGCAGCACCGGACCCATCCAAAGTAGAGACAGCCGCAGGTTCCACAGTAGAAGAAGCATCTCTTGGCATACCAGACTCTGAATGGGTCTCAGTAGAGGCCTGCGAATCAGAAGTAGTTGGTATCAGGGGCTGCAAAAGAGCCTCACTGAGTACTGACGAACTGGCGACCAGCTTAGGAGAAACGTCGTTGGCAGCTTTGGACCTAAGTGGTCTGTCTCTGTCTTTATCTTTGCATTTTTTTTCAGAATGTCAGTAGTCGGGTGGCTTACTGAAGCCATTACTGGATAATTGAACCAAGTACCAAAATATTTAGAATTGTAACTGAACCGATGAATAGTTCGTTGTTTACATAGAGCACAAAACCGACAGCGAGGTACGTCGTGGTCTGGGCCTAGGCAATGAATGCAGTGTGAATGGAAATCTTTATGAGGTATTTGCATTCCACAAGAAATATAATTATTAACTTTTACTGACATCGGTTTAGAGCAAGAAAAAGTTTCCCCAATGGGGTACTTAGCTTAGTGGAAGACTTTGGTTCTGAAACTCGAAAACAAAGATTTCAGGAGATGGCCGACCAGCACTTGCAAACTGCTTTTGCTTTGGGCACCACATGGCAAGAAAGACTGGCAAAATGGCATCGGCTGCATGCTTTATACCTCTGACTACCTGGTGTCATGGAAGATGAGACAGCAACCGACATAGGACCCAAGACTTTGATAATCAGGCCGACTGAGGGCTACTGCAAGCAGATAATCAGGCTGACTGAGGGCTACTGCAAGCAGATAACCCAAATGTCATGACTGCAATAGCAAAACACGAAGAACATCTTTAGACTGCCCTAGAATGAAAACTACATTGGAAAGTGACTACTCATGCTTTTTAATGGTTTTAATATCATGCTAAGTATAGGGTCTTGAGGAAGCAGCCACACTCAACCAGTACTGTGCACAAGTCCAATATATTCAGCTGTTCTAAGTTTTCCTTCCTTTTGGAGTGCACTGTTTTGCTAGTGATGGTCTGACAATGGATAAAGTCTCTCAACTTTGATTACTAAAGGAAAAGGAATTAAATGACTGAGAGGAATGAGATATAGATTTTCAGTAATTAACTTTTCAGGACTATGAGACAAACAATAACAGGTCAAACAACATTCAGTACAATCTATATATCCTGAACTGCTGTTTTTCATACTACATTTTACTCTTTTTCTATAGACAAATTGGAAAAATGTTGCCTGTATGACTTATTATATCTTATTTGCTAGTTGGATATTATACTTTGTTATAAGTCAAGTATTTTCAAGTTTTGATTTCATTAATTAGGGGGTGGGCCATCTCTATTGCTGATATTCTCAGCATGTAAGCTGTAATTCAATGATGCTAAAAAAAAAAAAAAAAAGATTAAATATTTTTTCTGATAGCTTTCACTGGGGCATCACAAGCTTTAGTTAAGTATTAGCCCCTTAGGATGCTCCTTACGGAATATCTAAACTTCAGAGTTGCAGTATATATTGTGCAACAGCATCTTTTATTCATGTGTGATTCCATCCACAGTGGATAGTGGAACAACTGTTCTATTGGAAGTGCTAGTGGGAATCTTTCTAATATATATTCCCCCAGTTCAGCATAATCTAGCCCTCCAAAATCTCTCCCCATTTTGTACTCCTACCCTTCCTTCCAGCTATAAACAATAAAGTGGTCTAGCAATGTCATCTCCAGCACATTCTTCACCTCCTCTTACTGGGCTAGGACTTATTCCATAATTCTGTCTTTTGTGCAGGCCTTTACCAGCCAGATTAAATCATGATAGTCCCAGACCTCAGTGAACTCACTTTCTACAAGGGGAACCTCATAACTGCATCTGCCTTTAACATATTGTGATCCACTATGATTACAACCCTCTTCCTCCGAGTCTTCTTCTTTAGTCTCTCCTTCCAGCCTCTTCTTTGCCCATTAATGTGTTTTATAACTAGTATAATGTAATGACTCACCAGAACTGCCCTTTTCTATCTTAACCAACAGGCGGGTTACCTTAGCTTCTGACAATGCACAGTCAGACAGCCCTTTTATGGGATGAATATGTTCTTCTTCCTGTATGACCTCTGTTGTTGGTATTGTGTAAAATCACACCACCACCTCACTGTCCCTACATATTGTCTTATCTGTCTCCTCTAACAGGTCATTGGTGCTTATATGCACCACAGCATGGATCTATCAATCCCTCTGTGACTGCCTTACTCATCCCCGCTTCCCTCATGTCTTACTAAATCTAAGCTCCAAGACTATATTCATTTTATTCTAGTCATTCCTCACTTCTCCTTTGCCAAAACCTGAGTCACCAGTTACCCAAACCATTTCTCTGTGTCCTCATAGTGGCTTTCATTTACTCTTCTGCCTGATATGCCACCACCACTCCTATCGGCAGTCTCACTCCTTTTAATTTTACCATTCCCAACATTTCTCACTGGCTGTGTTCATTATGTTCCCTCCTTCTGCTGTAACTAATCACCTTCTCCCTACTATAGTCTTTTGTCAAGCCTTACCTACTGTTCCCTGTCTTCTCCATCTGTCACTTCCATCTGGCTGAATGTTCCTCCCTTCGCGTTCTCTTCCTACATTTGGCACAGTGCTGGCTCCTGCTTGCCCACATCTGACTGTTCTTCCCCTTCATAACCTGCATTTCCACCTTGGCTTCCTTCTGCTTGTAGTCTAATTTGTGGCTGCATTGTCCACAGTCTAATTTCACTTTATGTTGTCTGACTCCACTTGTTAATACTCTTCAGATAACCTCTGCCCATGTTTTCCTTTCCTTTGTTTTTTTTTGTCTCCCTTCATTTTTCTATACCATCTTCTCTACTGGCTTCCTGTAATGTCCTGTTCTCCAATTCTTAACAGCCCTTTCTTGCCTGAAAGGCCAATGCACTAAGATATCTATTTCCTGTAGTTTCCCCATTATACTGCAAGCCTCATATCCTCTGCCATCCAATGGATTAAGCCAAACTGATGTCCCACATCCTGAGCATGTCATCTATCTCTCCCTATATACCCCTCATATGTCTCAACCTTTTAATGCAAGAAATCTGGGTAAAATCAAAAATAATTGGGGTACAAAGGTCTGAAAATGGGGACAATTTTAAATATTGCTTCTTTAAACTTAGAAAGTTGCTAGAATAAAAGATTTTGTGTTAACATGCATTTTTTTCTGAAGGATATGAAGTCTGACACTCAAAAGCCTGTCATTATTGTGACTTCAGTTTTCAATGATTTGTCAAAAAATGACAAATTTTATGAAGAAAAGACCAAAAATATGAGGCAAAAATATGGACATTGAGCAAAAATCTGGACAGTTTAGAGGTCTGATGCCCCTTAGTGATCATTATATTCTATTACTTTCACCTTTCTTCCTTCTCATACTTGAATCCTGGTTTTATTTTACTTTTACTAATTTCACGTAGGTAGGTAGACTGGACTACAAGAGTCCATTTTCAACTATAACTTTGTCACTTGTAAAGTAACAGGGACAATAAATGCCAAACTTGTATGTCTCCAACTAGATAATTTAAACATTTGCTGTATTGGTTTAAACAGAAATGAGAATTTTCATGTTAAAGGTTACATGAACATGACAGATAATGAACAGGGGTAGACAGATAACAGAAGAAATAAGCGAGTGAAGTAATAAGTATGTAAGAATATATTTTGTTACTGGTAAGAATATAAAGCCTGTTCAAAAAGAAAGATCCTGGTGAAAAATGAGGGTGTATGAATTAAAATGAATTCCACAACTGTCACTTTTTCATGCATTTTGCTATGCTGTTCTTTACTAAAGCACAACATAATAAACAATTGCTTGAAATCTTGGTAAGTCCTTTGTCCATGACACAGACTCACTCCCTTGTATGACCCATGGCAGCACTTCGTTTGAATGTTTGCTGAAGTAAGTTTCACAGAGATTTTTTTACTAATCTGGAATCCAGTAAGGAGAAACTTGATAGTTCATACATGTGTATATGTGTGTGCCTTATAAATGCATGAAAACTGAGCTTGAAATTAAGCATATAGAAAATGGAAAACTGAAACAGCATGTGTATGCAATTTATAACGCTGAAATCAAAATGCATGAGTAAATGTATTTTAATATATACTAAAGTATTCTGTCAACAAGTGTCAAGTCATGGGTAACAATTGTTAGTCCTCCAGTCTCATAAGTGTGAGGTGTTAATATAAAGTCCTTTAAAGTTGTAGTTATAAATGAAGGAAAACAGTGACATTACAGCAAAATATCATTAGCTGGTGTGCTGGAGGATCGTTATGAAGAGTATATACGCATTTTCATAAAGAAAGCTGTATTAGTGTATTCAGTATTAAGGTAGCAAATCCCCTTATGTGCGAGTGCAATACTCCGTGTAATCATTGGACATAGTGTAGAAAAAAGAGGGCTATAACAGAGTAAAGCGAGTGGCATCATGCTGATGTAGGTTTGCAAAGACAGTGCTGACAAATTAAACACAAATTATGCTTTTCCAGTGTGTGCATGGATTTATGTAGGTTTTCCCTGAGACCCTAAGTTGTTCCTACATCCATAAGAACTGCAGTAGGTAGACTGGAGACACTAAATTGTGTGTGTGTGTAACACAAGGAAGAAAGGCCTGGCAATCTACTTCTGCCCCCTAATTGTTGACAACATCAGCTGTTCATGGGGTCACTACAGGAGTCAGATGCATCTCAACAGCACTGGTTAGATAAAACATACATTGGCATTGCGCTGTATGTACACAAGCAGGCCACATTTGCAAGTCAGACATAGTGCATTTTGGGAATAGACCATCCAAGTAAAATGAAAGTGTATAACCCATTCCTTACTGCTATTAAAGAGACATGCACACTATGTTTATAAATAAACATATGCCAAATATGTACAGCTGGTGTTTAATCACTACTCAAATGTATCTACATGATGGAAGCAGAGCGAAATGACCCAGACAAAAGGCTCTAACAGCTAAAATGCAAGTGTACATGAAAATCCAAGAAAACATGTAGAAATGTAGCTTACCAAGACATAAAATAGCGTAAGCAACATCTTCATTAATGCATGCATATATATATATGGTTCTACCTGACTTCGTCGACAGCTGAGAAGACCGACATCGGAATCCGGAGCTCCAGAAGATCGAAAGCGAAGAAGACCGACGCGAATCGCGGGTTGCAGAACATCGACAATGCAGAAGACCGACACGACGGATGACAACACCAACGCCGAGGATGCCGACATGGGGAAAGGCTGTGTGAGTATGCGGTAGTGACGGACGTTAGGGTGCGAGGCAGGTAAGTGTGGAGATTGACGGTCTGTGGGGATAGGGGTGGGTTAAGTGAGTTAGGGTTAGGAGCGATAGGGTGGGTTAAGTGAGTTAGGGTTAGGAGCGATAGGGTGGGTTAAGTGAGTTAGGGTTAGGGAGCGATAGGGGTGGGTTAAGTGAGTTAGGGTTAGGGGCGATAGGGTTAAGTGAGTTAGGGTTAGGGAGCGGTAGGTAAGTGTGCGATAGTGACGGACCTTAGGGTTAGGTAAGGTTTAGTGTGGGCTTGTAAGGATTTTGGTGTGCTTGTGTTGTGTGTGTGGTTTGTGGAATGGGGATGTGTTTTGTTTTGTATGGGGTTTCGTGTTTGTGTACCGTCGGTTATTTCGTTGTCGGTTATGTGTGGTTTCGTGTTTATGGACTGTCGAATATGTGGTGTCGGTGATGTGGTTGTCGGTGTTGTGTGGTTTCGATTATGTCAGGTAGAACCATATATATATATATATATATATATATATATATATATATATATATATATATAAAATATATATATAGATCTAATCAGTATTTAACATTTGTAAAGTTTACAAACGAGAATTTAGATAATGTAATTCAGTAGCTGCAAGTCTTACAAAAGATAACACTGGAAAATGTAGAGTAACTCTGTCAGTGGTATCTTAGCACAAATAACAGGGATCTATTGTCATACTTCATAGTTTCCTCTGTGCCAAGGAGGGTTTTTTTTTCGTCTGGTGCTTTTATGTTCCTCTGTTGATGCCCTGTAAGTACCCCCATTGGGACCAGTCACTACTTCAGTGGTGCTGGATTTGTGAATTGCATATAGTCGGGGGGGGGGGTTCACATATGGGTAGGGGTTAGGGTACTAGCACTACATAATTAAACAAGACCACGCTGTGGCTCTTGGTCCTTTGTGTTAATGTTATTGAAAATCATACAGTGCTTTAGAGTGCAATTGAATAGTGCACAAGCCCCACTCCACAATGCGTTAACATTTATAAATACCTCTCACAGAGAATGTTTCTAGAGATAAGTAGAAAGCAGTGATGGGCTCTATAAATAGCCAAATTAATTATTGCCAAATTGTATTTAGTGTTCTTTGAACAGAAGTTATGTTTTGTGACTTAGCAAGAGTGTATAGAGGTAATGTGTATTTGAATTTGAGAATGAGAACATTTTGACTATATCTTTATGAGTTTCAGAGAGAAAACGATAGTTAATTTATCTGTAAATTTGAGATGACACAGAAATTTACTGATCAATATTTCAACATGCCAATGAAAGCATACAACAATGTCCATAAGGATACCCAAATATTTGCACTTATCCACAGGAGTAATATAATTACCTTGTGGATCAGAGTACATAAGAATGGAGGAAACTAAAACTTTTTAGCTAGTGCTAAATATAATGGATTATCAAGTTTTAGATATAAACCAGAAAGTTGATCTTGTTGAATCATCTTGAAGACAGGCCTCCAATTCACTACGCTATTTTTTCCTCTCACAGCTGGCTATCAGCTGCCACCAGCATGGCTCCTTGATCACTGGGTCTGCCAGACCCATCTTAATGTTTCCCAGGATCATTCTGACCCACATCTGTTTACTGTGTACACTTCAGATGTGATTAAATTAATGGCGTAAAAGTGTCCACAGTGATTGCACATAAACAGTAGCCAAACTAAAGTATTCAGCCTGCATCACCATATGAGTAATGGCATTAGTGCAGTATCATACTGCTACCAGGGACTGTCCAGCCCCACCACCAACCTATGGCAGCCTTACAACCTCTTCAATCTTTGTCTTCAGTAGATGAGTGCATGCTTCCAGACATGTGCAACCTTCTGACCAAGAAGTACACTACTTGCACCACTTAGCTCACCAGGTTTTTAATATCACTGTAACAGAGAACCTTGGCATCCTCCCTTCCCCCTGAATGGCAAGCCAGTTCAGCCACTCACTCCCATTCTTCCCCTCCCAGTTCCTCAAATGCACATGGCACTAATCAAACAGGGATCACCTAGGGAGAAGTAAGGGCTTTATCCCTCTTTGCTACAGGTCTGGGTCCAATTTATTACGGTATTTGTCCTTTTGGAAGCATTAGATCACAGGAGTTTACTTTGAGTTACTGAAGCAGACTGTATTGTGCTCAGCTCACTGAAGACTACCTGGCCACTGCCTGGAAGTCTGCCACAATGTGACTGGAGTAGTACAGTTCTATTTGCACAAAATAGTAAATTTATATGCGCACAAAGTAGTACAGTTCTGTATGAGAGGAGTGGTACAGTTCTATGTGCAAGAAGTAGTGCAGTTTTATGTGCACAAAATAGTACATTTCTATGTGCACAAAGTAGTACAGTTCTATATGAGAGGAGTAGTACAGTTCTATGTGCACAAAGTAGTACAGTTCTATATGAGAGGAGTAGTACAGTTCTATGTGCATGAAGTAGTACAGTTCTATATGAGAGGAGTAGTACAGTTCTATGTGCACAAAGTAGTACAGTTCTATATGAGAGGAGTGGTACAGTTCTATGTGCAAGAAGTAGTGCAGTTTTATGTGCACAAAATAGCACATTTCTATGTGCACAAAGTAGTACAGTTCTATATGAGAGGAGTAGTACAGTTCTATGTGCACAAAGTAGTACAGTTCTATATGAGAGGAGTAGTACAGTTCTATGTGCACAAAGTAGTACAGTTCTATATGAGAGGAGTAGTACAGTTCTATGTGCATGAAGTAGTACAGTTCAATATGAGAGGAGTGGTACAGTTCTATGTGCATGAAGTAGTGCAGCTCTATATGAGAGGAGTAGTACAGTTCTATGTGCATGAAGTAGTGCAGTTCTATATGAGAGGAGTGGTACAGTTCTATGTGCAAGAAGTAGTGCAGTTTTATGTGCACAAAATAGTACATTTTTATGTGCACAAAGTAGTACAGTTCAATATGAGAGGAGTGGTACAGTACTATGTGCATGAAGTAGTGCAGTTCTATATGAGAGGAGTAGTACAGTTCTATGTGCACAAAGTAGTACAGTTCTATATGAGAGGAGTGGTACAGTTCTATGTGCAAGAAGTAGTGCAGTTCTATATGAGAGGAGTAGTACAGTTCTATGTGCACAAAGTAGTACAGTTCTATGTGCATGAAGTAGTACAGTTCTATGTGAGTGGAGTAATTCAGTTCTGTGTGCACAAAGTAGTATAGTTGTGTGTGTGAGTAGTACAGTTCTAAAGCAAATATTTTTTTGAAATGGTGCTGCATCTCCCTACATCCACTAAAGTAGGGGCTTTGTCCCATTCCTCGAACTCTAAATATTTAACCTCCAAGGTCATACCAACTTAGAGAAAATGGAATAAGTCTACTTTCCAGTGTGAGAGTTGATGCAGCCTTGAAGATGCTATACTTAGAGATAAGAGATGAGGGCGTTCCCGCAGCAAAGGTTGCAGCAGGCAGAGGCCCCAAAATGCTTTAAACTTGGCTTCATTAGATTCTGTATTTGGGTGGCAAAGAGGGTTAGTGTAACACTGTGGTCACTAAGATGGGCACTGGACACTTGGTTGACAATGGAATAAACTAAACCTAGTCATAAAGAATCATTTTAAGACTATGCAGATAAGCAGACATGTTATTCATAAATAATAACAGTAGTAAAGTGAAATAACAATATTATTGTCTTCACTGAATATTTTACATATAAAAATATTCAATGACTGACTGAAAACGGCAGCACCCTACTCAGGCAGTGGCAGCTAACAGTGCTGGTTATTGCAGTCAAGATGATGCAAGGACTCAATGCTTCTTTTTGCTTCTATACTGTGAGTCACTCACTTGCAGCTGATCATACTCATAAACCATTTGAATATAATAATGAAGAGCTGAATTACGCTGTACCAGAGTGGCTTGCTATCCTGTCCTATATTGGACCCCCCACCCTCATTTTAATGTCCACAAGCTTAGACTGGGGCTCAGATTTATCATCTTGTTTAGTAATAGTAACACTTATAGTCATCCAGATAATAATGCTGTTGGTACAGTGCACAGTGCCCATGGATGCAGACATTATTGGGTAGTATAGTATGTAATACATGAAATATCTTGTACTGTACGTTTAAATTAATTACAACTGGTAAAGCTTCAAATCATGATCCAATTTCACTAATTGTACAGCACAATGTTTCATGTATCTCACAAATCAGACCTCGCATGCTATTTATTTTGTGTGTGTGTATACGCGTGTGCGCCCATGTGTTAATGTATAAGGGTATGTGTAAGTGCGAGTGTTTGATTAATGTTCCTATCAAGTTAAGCAGGATTTTTGTTGTTGTTGGCTGTTGTTAATACGGTCTTATGAATGGTTTTGTAGTCTAATTCTGAGGTTATTTTCTTATGACATTTCATTTTACGTATTTTGGCTGTATAGCAAGGGTTATATTAGGATTTGGTAGTTTTATAGTTTACCTGTTTTGGTTTGCTTATTTTTAGTTTGATCACACTGAGTATCATGCTAATTTCTAAATGTACAATATGACCTGCATTAAATATCAAGAAAGAATTTGAAGGTATTAGACAAAGGAAATTTAAAAAATTATCATCACTTTCCAATTATCAATGTCTGGACGGGTTGGTGTAACATTCTTTGCATTATAGTTTAGCTAGAAGTGATGCTGTCACTGGCTTCAGGATGACTTTTTTTCAGGAGCTGTGAGAAATAGCTTTATAAACAGCCTCTTCAGACACATCCAGACATGTAATCATCCATTATTGATTAATATTATGAGGCTAAGTATTGAAGACAAAAGAAGACATTCTATGGTTAGAGCAGCAAGATTTAACTCATTCATGTTTGGTACTGCCTCTATGAGTCCTCTTATTATGAAGGAATACCTTCTTACTTTCTGGATTTGCCCCGAGTTCAAAACATTGCTTTTCAGGCCACCCCAAAACCTTACTACATTTCTCCTCACCCAATAAGCATTCTATTCCAGACTGATGTCTCTATACATTATTGTACGAAAGAACAAATCTCACAGTCCTTTTCTGTCTTGTTTTCTTGCCTCTTTTTGGGTTTCCACTAAAAACTTTGTACATCCTCCTCAGATGTGTTAGCATCTGGTATTGATAGTGAGTTTTCTGAGCTAACATGCCAGTTTGTACAGCCACATCTGTCAATCCTGTTGCTATCAGCACTTGTCCTTCCTTCCTTTGATTCACTGATAGCAGATTTAGTTACAGCTTCCTTCTCCTCAGGAAGCATTTCTTTATTTAGCTTACAACATGTACTGCTGCCTCCTGTTGGACTTCACCATCAGTAGAGTTTTTTACTCTCTCCACAAAATAAGGTGTCATTATATTTTTCAGAGTTCTTTTTATGCACTTTATTTTCAGCACTCTCTTAGACAAACACTGGTTATTGCTGTCACTCACTGGACTGCTATAAGTTTATTTCCTTCTCTTACTCCTAGCCATTTGCCGCCTATAACTCCTATTTCTCTGTCACACGTAAACCCTTCATAGTGGTGCACACTAGCACCTTTTATCCTTTTTTGTCACAAACCTCCTCTGGATGAGATATCTGCCTAGCCTTTTTCCTCTTTTTAGCTTCTTTTTAGTTTAACAGTTTGATAAATGCTTCTTTTTCCATATAGTGAACATTATTTTCCTGAACATACAAGGATAGCTTCTGTTCCTGATCTTTACCTTCGGACTTCACCTCTTGATTCTTCTCCCACATTTTCTTCATTCATCAAAATATGTCTAATTTTATTTTCGATGCATATTCTCTTAAGTTTTTGTAATTCTTTATGATCACTGCCACTGAAGTTCCAGACATTAAAAATGTCTTTGAATCACCAATTTCCTCTTGCAGTAGATTTAACATCCTGTCTCACTGATAACTTCTTTATTCTGGGTTTCAGCTGTTGTGACACCTGTATATTCATCTCATAAAATTTAGATCAGAAATGTATTGATTTATGTAATACTTGAAGACAGCAAACTGTACAAGCTATTGAGTACATTTTGGTTATAACTGCTCCCTCAAGCTTTAGTGCCAAGGAAGTTCTATTAAACTGAAGACAAGTACAGAGTATTTGTACAACAGAACCTGGTTAACAGCTTTTTCATATTGCTGCATAAGACTAGAGGGGTCTATATGGGTGTCAACTAATAACATTTTTGACTAGAAGGTGTTATAGCTCTGCTAAGTGTAGACATTAAGGCAGTTATGTAAAAAAAAAAGCTTCATTACTATGAGGATAAGAACGTGTGTGAGATGGTCCTGGATGCCACCGTCAAACAGTACTTCTCAGAAACGTTTTTGCTGACAGCTCTTAGGGTGAATAACCACGCAGTTAAACGTGATTATGATACTGTAGACAACTGCACTAAGATAGTGGCCTCAGGCGCAGTCCAATGTCGGCAGATTTTGGCTATCTAGAAGCTTTTATAATTGAAAGAATCTTGAGTAAGAAAAACGTCTAAGAATCATCTGTCTTTTAATGACAACTAGATTTAACATAGATTAAAATACATGAGTTGGGAACAGATATTTAACATTCTGCTAGCTTAATCCACCCACATTATCATAAAGACACAGGCGTTTATGCACAGTTATACCTTCAATATATATATATATATATATATATATATATATATATATATATATATATATATATAGTTATGTAATGACAAGATTTCTCCATAACAGGGTAAGCTCGATAAATGGATGTAACAAAATAATTTATGGCAGTTTGTACAGTTGTAAATACTGATGTATCATGTGATGTATAAATACTGTCCACCTTTAATTCTGTACCCAGTGTATTAATACATTGTTGATGTTGTTTGGTCTTTGAAAAATTCAATATAGAAAAAATTTTTTGGAAAAAAAAAAACATTTACAGCCTGACCAAAAGAAAAATACATGAGTTGACCTCTGGTGGTAAACTTAACAATTGCAAGCATTGTTACATCAATAAGGTTCCTTTTCTTAATGAACATATAACTTGCTTCTCTATTACAAATTTTGTTGGAATTTCTCTATTATATGTAAAATATCTGAAGTAGCTACACTCCAACTGAGATTGTTTAGAAAACAAGAAGCAAGTTAAGAAGACCTTGCAGAAGTAAAAGAAATAATAAATAGATGTAAGACGAATGGTTAGAACAGAACACATAATAAATTATCTGTATCTGAACAGAAGATGAAAGAGTGTGATGTAAAGAAGTTTGTTTTAATAATACAGGATATGTAAAAATCATCACTAATCTTTACTTAACAATGCTTAGTAGCGATACGAAGCTGCGTTACTACCATTATAAGAACAGCCTACATGAGGTTTTATTTTTGCAGTGTTGGTGAACAGTCAACATTAAACACATTTTAATGTAGTCCCTTCCCTTTCCATTTACTGATTTGGTCATTCACTACTTCTTGTTACAAATATAGATAACAATGAATTTAGACTTAATCCTATAGAAATAAATGCAGTCCAACATTATCTGTCCATCTTAACAAAATGTACTTTAATATATTTCACTGAGGTAACTGTGAAGCCCCTTAATGTTAATCTAAGAGAAATCTTTGGGAGCTTTTACTTTTACATCCAGCTTTTACTTGATTAGAACAATATAGATGAACAAAAGATTACAGTGTTGATGAATAACTATGCACAAGTAATCATTTATGCATTTTTTTATATATGTATTACACTGTCTCAGAGATTTTTACACAAGTTGCTGGTTAATTAATGTGTTTTTAAATACAAAATGATAGACTTTCAGTTGGACTGACATATACTCTAACGGGATATAAATGTCTGAGCCAGACTTTAGGCTCCTTTGATATTCATTACTGTTGTTCACAATACTTTCTAATATATGTGACCAGTCTTTTGAAACATATATATTATAAAAGGTGAGCCCAACTTCCTTTACCCTGTTCATTTTAATTTTTATTGACTCTAGGTATTAGATAAAGATTTTGTTATTGTTTAAAACTCTTTTAATCTCATACAGTAATTCATGTCAAAGATAGGAATCTCAACACCCAGTATTACATATGTAATTTAAGATACTGATATATGCGCGTTTCTCCTTTTTCCTCACTACATTTTAATAACTTAGTGGAAACTGTTCATTCAATTGTATGTTTAAAGCACAAATCTCTTTACTAGTACATTTTAGAGCAGCTGATATGTATTTTCATGATGGTTTGGGAAAGCAGTTTGATTCATTTTCTCTCATCTTTCAAACTAGGAATTTTTTTAATTCCATGTATGTGATTGGGAAATGCATTATTTGTTTCTCTTTGTTTAAATATGACTATTTTGTTGTTTCTTTCTGCACTTAGACTTAATTATAATACACTTCACATTATATTCACAGTAATGATTCTTGCAAACATGTCATTTAAACAAATCAAAGTTTGGAAGTCTCAACTTTTCATTGAATGCTTTGAGAAATTACTGCTATAACTCACCTTGTCTTTATCTTTAGCTTCACTTATATAAATGGCATCAATAATTCAAAGAAGAGGTCTAACTTTTTGAGATACCTTAACTTAAACCACAAACAGTATTCCTACAGGAAACACATTTTAAAAATACAGAAAAGGATGTTTGGAAACCAAACACTTACACGATACTAGCTCATGCTTCATTTACGTCT
Organism: Protopterus annectens; assembly: GCF_019279795.1. Classification (NCBI taxonomy): domain Eukaryota; kingdom Metazoa; phylum Chordata; order Ceratodontiformes; family Protopteridae; genus Protopterus; species Protopterus annectens. The sequence continues at coordinate 641,397,578 of NC_056744.1, read as the reverse complement.
AAAAGGAGAGGAGTAATGATCCTATGGAAGATTAATATTATCTGCCCTAAAATATTATACAAGCATGAAGACCCCGAGGAACTCCTAGCTATCACTATCCTACAATTCAATCCTAGAATTTGGACACTTGCTAACCTTTACTGGTTCCCAGGACTGGGTGCTTCAACTGCTAAACAACATCTCAATCTTATTGACAGTATATCAAAAGGGAATATGATTCTAGGGTGTGATTTTAACAGCTTATTAGAAAATTCTGATACAACAAGTAGTCATCCACTTAGACTAACATCCACTGCCAAAATTCTTAAGAAATGGATAAATTCTCATAATCTGTATGATACATACAACTCTAAAAATAACAAATCGCTGTTATACACACACCGATCATCGATTTAAAAGTCAAACCATCCTTACTATCCTTCCTTGCCCTTTATCAGACCATGATTGTCTTATATTAGATATACAAGTATACTTCACGAAACTAAATACTATTATTAGAATTCCTGCCTATGTTGCCAAACTAAAAGACTTTAAACTATGGTTATTATCAGAATTAAACTTCTTCTTAGAGACAAATAACTCTGAAACAAGCATTATTATAGTTTGGGATGCTCTAAAAGCATATATTTATGGTAAAACTATACTCTCATATAAGAAAAAAACTTAATGAATGGGAATCAGAACTACAAAAGCTAAAAACTCAGTTAACCTCCCTGAGTCGTCGCAATTAAACTCAAATAAAAAATAGACACAATAAACAAGAAATATCTAGATATTTTGGCACACAAAACAAACTTAGCACTAGAAAAAATGAAATTAAACTCTTACACTCTTACTCCCAAACACGTGCACAATTTGTCATTAAGAGCAAAATTACATTCCGAGGCAAATAATATTTTAAAATTATTACAAGAGGGCACTAATAAGATAGTTTCTGATACAGAATATATATTAGAAGCCTTTAAATATCATTTTACCAAACATTATAACTCTGATAATATAAACAAAAACATTATAGCCCAAAAATTAATCACTTTAAATTTGAATGCCATCCCAGAAAACTTTAGTACAACTCTTGAGAAATGAATAACTCTAAATGAAATGAAAAATAAAATCAGAAACCTTAAACCTAACAAAGCTCTTGGCATAGATGGCATCATAGCAGAGATTTATATATTTTTTTCCAGATTCAATTATATCTTTGTTTCATAAGACCCTGGTAAAAGCACAAACTAAAAATCTGATCCCTCCCTCTTGGAGATGCTCCTTGATTACCCCTATTTTTAAATCCAACAAACATTCGCAGCTATGCAAATCATATAGACCAATTTATTTATTAATTGACTGCAAAATCTTTACGTCTGTATCTGAGGACACAACAAAGGTTCCACTTTCACAATTAGTTCATAATGACCAAACCAAGTTTATTCATAAAAGGCACACAATAATAATATCAAAAAAATATTAACATTAATAGAATTCTTAAACAAAGAAAATGAAGAAGCCTTGTTGGCGAGTCTAGACATAGAAAAAGCATTTGACTCTGTAAACTGGGATTTTTTTGTTTGAAACTCTAAAAGCATTCTCATTTCCAATATCTTTCATCTCCATGATAAAGGCTATTTATAAAGATAATTTAGCATACATCAAATTAGGCCGCTTGACTTCAAAGTACATCTCCATAACCAAAGGCACCACACAAGGTTGCCCTTTATCCCCATTATTATTTGCCCTTGTCACAGAAATATTAGTGTCATCAATAAGAAATAATCAAGAAATCAAAGGCAGTAATATTAATAATTAATACAATTCTAAAATAGCGCTATTTGCTGATGATATTCTGCTTACCTTACCCAAGTCAAATCAAGAATTATTAGAAATAGACACAATAATAACTTTCAAAAATGTTAGGCCTCCACTTTAATAAGCAAAAATCTAAGCATATTATTCTTAATGACAAAGGGAAGTTGCAGATAGTTAAACAAAGCATTCCTGGAGAACAAGGTAATATACTAAACTACTTAGGGATAACCTTAAGCAAAAACCTGGAAAGAAATAAGAGAAACAAATTATAAAACCATAATATCTCAGGTAAATTCATACATAAATAGCTGGAACAACATGTTTTTTTTCATTCGAGGACAGACTGCAATTGTTAAAAATGACTCTCCTTCCAAAAAATGTATATATTGTTCTGGCTCTAAACACCCTTCCTGGGAATAATTACATTATACTCATAAATAAAACTTTATTAAACTTCCTATGGTACCCAAACAAAAATAGGATTGCGTATACACATCGTATTAGATCTTGGGATGGTGGTGGTTTAAGATTCCCTGACTTGGAAACATATATCAAAGCATCATTACTTAAAAGCACATTAAATTGGATTGACTCAAATTACAACTCAGATTGGAAAGATCTCCATATTGCTATAATACAGAATGAAAACTGTCATGTAAAATTCCTTCCAGACATCCATCCAATAAGTTCTGGTTTCTTCTTAGTCACACGGTTCAATATAATGTGACAAAACCCATGAAACTAAACTATCTAAATAACATTATTGACAACTTTAGAAAGTAATATACTCAAATGCAGATATCAAATCCTGGTTTGATCTAATAATCCCCTTTAAAATCACAAAAAAAAACTTCCCAGATAAACTTCACATTAACATCTTTAATGAATGGGAAACTAAAAGTTTTACTTGTTGGAAACAGTGTATTAAAGACTTGGAAACTTTACAACTTCAGCAAATTATGAAAGACTATCCCCAGGATTCATGAAGTTCAGCGCAAAGACGGCGTTAACCTTGCACCGACTGTGTGGCGTAGAGATGGCGCAGCAGCACCACATGCATATTAATGAAGGTGCGCTGTCGTAATGGCCACGTGCATAGGAAACATGTACAAGTGCAGGGGCCATGTCCAAGCGCTGCATGGAGGTGTGAACATGGCTGCAGACACGCAACCTAAAATGCTGGCTAGTACAGCCTGCCTCTAATAACAATCACTCCTGTCAGTGTCCATGGAAACTGAAATGTATGCTAAGCATACAAGACATCATTGTGAAAACCACAATAAGAATTAAACACAAAGGCACATAGCTGAATATTGAGTCCCCATCCCTCGAACAAAGATATTTAAAACCCTGTGCCTGTATTCCATTGTAGTGTCGCTAGTTATACCAAGTGGAAGCGAAACGCATCGTGTTAGCACACCGCCAATTGCCAAACCTAGCCAATGGTTTGGGTTACCACCTGTCCTACATTGTGAGGGACAATCCCCCTCTAGGCAGGTGTGTCCATACCAAAATCATAATAAATGTGAAATGTCCTGCGATAGTAGGACATAATTATGTCCCATATGTTATGTAATAGTCCCATACAGTATGTATGTCCATATATAAAATACCTATATGTTACAAGAAACAGAATAAGCAAGTAAACGAAACAGAATAAGCAACTACACCACTACAACAATAAACGCTTATATGTAAGTATGAAACTAAAGTACTATCCTTTGTAATGACCGTGGGTATGTGTTGGCCTGTAAACTCAGATGTGTGCCATGAAAATGTCCCATCCAGGTCATATGAAAAGGTGTCAACCTTACCAATGGTCAGAGCATTTGCCCAATATCTGCCCATTCACGGTCCAAGTTGTCCTTGTCAGGACAGCCCAGAGATGAACGGGTATTAACTGGGTCTACCTACCATGTTATGAAAGATAAGTATTTGCGAGTACCTATCTGCGTGAAGTAAAGCATGTGGATGATCTGAAATGTTAGTATAGACCTCACAACCATATTGGTCCCATAGATATGTAGTGTACGCAATGTGTTCCGTTGACTGTGCCATGGGTCATCAACTAGGGAAGGGATGAATGTTTTTTGTGGAATATGGGGGTGGGGGTGACGGGTAATGTAATAATTCACCAAGGGGAGACTGGGTTGGATGCAAAATAGGTGAACTGGAAGTCTACGAGGGAGCAGTGGGTGAATCAGGAAGATAACCAAAGAACAAATTTACACATCCGCAATACAATCCCACAAACATGTGAACATTAAAATGTGCAATACACATGTACAGAAACATTACCGGCACATACCCACATAATGGTCTGGCCTGAACTGAGTTATCCAGCCCCAACACACCTGGATTCATAACTGAATACCCATCATCCCCTTCACAGCACACCACCCTCCCCTTCCTGAACGTCCACCAAAACCAGCTATACTCGGACTGCTAGATAGGTGCAGCCATATCTGCACATAGTGACCCCTACCCATATCTAGTAGGCAGTCTCACCCTAAGTAGTCTCAGGATTGCAAACTATGTATCCTTTGCATGTATAACCCTACCTTACAGCCATAAAGCAAACATGGTCATCGGTCCCCACAATTTTTGGATATCCCTCATGGGATATGTATCTGTTCTAAACACTAGACTTCGAGTCACGACATGATGTCTAGTCCTGTATACACCTGGACACAAGTTGTATGAGCAGTAGTTGTCCACAAGACTGCTCAGCCTCCAGCCGGTCCTGCAGAATCTATGACCCGGTATTAAACACCTGACCATGATGCACGTCTCCCCACGTGCATTATCGGGAATATATACCTTACACATTCGCATAGTGGCAGTCGGATATAGGGTGCTTAAGGCGCTGTAAAGCAGACGTAAGTAGGGTTACCACCTGCCCCACCTTGTGAGGGACAGTCCCTTTTTGGGCAGTTGTGTCCGGACCAAATATAATATAATGGCAAATGTCCTGTGACTGTAGGAAATATGTCCCATATTTCATGTAACAGTTGCATAAAATAGTTATTTATGTAAAATACTCAAAGAAACAGATTAAGCAAACAAACCGCGACAAGAATAAGTGTTCATTTAGGCAAATAAGTAAAGTTCTAACCTTTGTACTGACCATGGGTATGTATCGGCCTGTAAAATCTGAAGTGTGTCCCGAAAATGCCCCGCTTTGGCCATATGAAAAGGTGGCAACCCGAGACGTAAGTGGGTATGCAAGCGTGTATAAGTGACGGTAGGTGGCAGTGATTCAGCGGTATGGGAAATGTAAATGAGCATGTAGGTGTATATGCATGTGTATGTACAGACCAATATATATAAATATAGATATATATAGATATATAGATATATAATATATATATATATATATATATATATATATATATATATATATATATATATATATATATATATATATATATATATATATATATGTAGATACAAAGAATGAACATGGTCACAATATAGGAAATCCCCGTAATAGTTAGTGCTGTTATATATCAGGATGGCCATAGGTGAGCACACCTCTGCATCCCCAACCACAGGTAGGACGCTAAAAGTGGAACAAACGATCTCCACTTGCTAAGTCTGACTTTCAACTAGGTACAGGGCAGTCCCAGTCCCCAGTCGGACAAGCCTAAACCCAAAAGACAATATGAACACCCTGACAATCGTACACACTTATGTGCCAGGACTATAGGCTTTGGAGGTCTGAATATCTTCGGAGTGAGTCACCATGCGGCACGAGTCCACAGCAGTAGGGAATAGGGAATGGTGCATGTGTAGTAGTGCATTTTTCCCCAACAGGTAAATGGATGCCTACTGTGTAAGTGAAGTGATGAGGAATGTGTTCGGGTAACTATGCACCATGGGTATACATATAAATGAGGCAGAACACCAATAGTGTAGTGGTTAGAGCATCCGCCTAACGAAAAGGCATTCACGGTTCAAGGTCGGCAATAGCACATATTTTCCTTGTGGAATGAATGTTGCTCTGCTGAAAAGCCGACATTTAGACATGTAAAGGTAAACATGTGTATCGCATGGGACTATTAACCAGATCCTTTCAATCAAAGTGGTATTGTCATAATGTATAAAGCACAAATAAGCAACAGTAAACATATGTAATGCACAGTAAGCATAGGCGAGTGCACCTGCGCAGGTGTAAGCAGCTCCCAGCATAGGAAATGTATGTTTGTATGTACAGATATAATATATATATACACACACACACACACACACATATACATGTATAGATATATATATATATATATATATATATATAGATATATATATATATATATGTATATATATATATATATATATATATATATATATAAAGAATGGACGTTGTAACAAAGCATACACAAGGGATGTGATGGGAATCAAGAGCAATGTTGGTATTATAAAGTGCTTTCAGCGTATGTCATAAAAAGTTGCCCAGGAGTGAGCAGAGCACCACTACTCACACCACAGGCAGGATTTTACCAGTGGGAGTAACATTGTTGAAATGCTGGGTCTACTTTACACACAGACGGAATGTAGTCCCATACTGGGACCTCCAAAAACTGGAAAGTGCAAATGGCCGTATTCCATAACCCCAGTAAAAGCACGTATGTGCAAATATACATGGCAGGAGACACTGTAAATACACGAGGTGGTACAGAATGTGTGTAGGGCCCCAAAAGCTCTGGAGAGGGAAATGTGTAAAGGTATGTCATGGCTGCAATAACAAGTGGATAATGGATGTTACGCGTGTAAATTTAACATGGGTGGGGTGGAGGAACTATGGGTATGCAATTATGGATCCAGGCGTGCCACGGTTGGATGGGCCGGTTCTAATGGACCACCCCGTGGAGGTCAGCTAGGTCGTAATAGGTATATATGCATACTCACATGCAGACAACAATATATGTTGAAGTACAAATTCTGTAATACATGCATTCCATTTGTTGACATAAATAATAGAAATGTGCCCATACAAACATCGACAGTACATGGAATAATAGGCTGTGCAGAACAGGGACAGGTCGAATCACACTATCACATTCCAATTACCATCTGTAATCCGTACATGAACATATAGCGACATCTGTCCACTGTATAACGTGCTACATACCGATTAAAAGATAACTGGAGTGTGTCAGTGTTATAATGAATAAGGCACTAGTATGCTGGTGAGGCTTATAAACACCATTACGCATGTGTAAGTGCATATGAGCGGGGAATGTATTGACACACTGATGTACATATATATAATCATATATATATATATATATATATATATATATATAAAAAACAGCAAGATATGAATATACATGTATGAATACATATGCAGATATGTCTGTATATATTAATGTAAATATATATATATATATATATATATGTTACAATAAATATACACATGTATATACCTAGGTTATGTTACAGCAATTATGCGTAACATGTTTAGACTGGGCATATGTTGGTGGGAGGTCCACTCAACAAATGTCTACTTACCACCACCACCCCCCCCCCCCCAGCTAGGCCGGTGAGACATACAGACATGCAATAAAGGTAAATACAACACTGTTTCCCAGACCACTGGCAGGAAACTACCAGTGGGAGAGATCTACAAGGTCTACACTTTAAACATGGACAGTGACGTCCCTTGCGGAACACCAAAAATTTGGCACATTCAGCCAATGGGGGAACATAATTATGACCAGGATGTAGCTGTACACGGAACAGTAGGTTGTGCAAGCCTGATAACACATGGGTTGACACAACGTATGACATGTGTCCTGACATGGGGAGAGTGGGCAGTGTGTAGGGGTGTGTTCATATCCCACCTGTGTCCACCTGCGCCCACAGTAAGGATGAGTGCTGTAGCATAGTGGCAGGTGGGGGAACTATGGATATGCGATTATGGGGCTAGGCGTGCAGGTGTTGGCTGGCAGACACGTATTAGGACTGCCCCGTGGGCGTTAAGTAATATTCCGATGTGGGTATAGCAGACGCCTATACCTCCCAAACTGTAACAGCACATCTACTGGAAAGTCCGTAAACCACTGGGGGAATACATAGGGACTATATCATTGAACTGTCCCTGATTACCAGGGACGTCCATGATTACGAATCAGAATCTTAACACAGTCCCAACTAAACCATCCTAGAACTAGTGATATTAGGAGGAAAGGTGGCGGAATACATGTAATGAATAATGACAACATGTAAGACTCAAACTGCATACACCTCAGACAATGTGTATGAATACATATGTGCTCTGTGTCCATCAATGTGTCAGGTTAATAGCACCAACCTTCTAAATGCGTCCTTGAGGTTGTTATGCAGTGTCCCTGACTCAGTGTTTATTCTTCCCCATTCATATGAGAGGTCTTGTTCCGCCAACTACCTTAGAAAGTTGATAGAATAATAGGTTCGGGGTTACCACCTGTCCACCTTTGTGGGGGACACTCCCCTGTGGGCAGTTGTGTCCTGCATAACTGTAATTAAGGTAAATGTCCTGTGATTTAGGGCAAAGACTACCTATATTGTCTGTAGTAGTAGCATAAAACAATTATGTTCCTCTTCAACACCTAAATGTTATAGGTAACAGTATAAGCAACTATAATGCTACAAGAGTAACCTTTTATTTAGGCAAAACAGTGAAGTACACCCCTTTCTACTGGCTGTGGGTGTGTTGCCCTGCAAAGTCTGATGTCTCTGCATACAGGTCCTATAGGGTTGCCAAGTTTCCAAATGGCCAGAGTGGGACATGTTCTGTAGAAATGTCAGCCATTCCAAGACTGAACATACCTACAGCCATGCATAGTACAGGATTACACTTATTTGCACAAATAAAAGCTTAATCTAGTTGCATTTGAAATGCTTATACTACTTCACATAACATATAGAAGTGTCATATATGAAGAAACTGTTGTATGCAATTATTAATGAAACGTAGAATATAATAATGTCCTGTAATCTGGACATGTGCTATGTCTTGATTATTTTCGCACTGTCCCTCGCAAAGTGGGACAGGTGGTAACCCTAAAGTCCTACCTTGGCCAATTGAGAAGGTGGCAAACCTATAATAGGTATGCAGTAGCATGACCCGTCCGACGGATGTGGCTACCACAACCCAACTACTCGTTTGTAATGCAGGGTCTCGGTTCCCATGTATCAACCAGACGGGAGCAGAGTGTATGCAGAAAACACAAATATGATTAATTCACTGGACAGGCCCCTGATTTCGTACAGTCGAATGCCATGCCGTCGCCTAATGGGCAGCAATTCCCGATACTGTAGTCAGGAGTGGCCTTAGGTCAACTGGTGCCCTAGGCAGAGGGCACAGCGGCAGCCTCCACCACACCACCCAGTCCCCCCATCCTGGTCTACCTACACCAACTAACTACTGGTAAAGTGTCCCCACTAAAGCGGCACCCTAGGCGGCTGCTTAGGTGTCCTATGCCTAAGGCCGGCTATGACTGCAGTCATGTAGTCTGATGTGATAGGCATCACAAGGAATGCCTAAGAGGAACACATGAATATGAATGATTCTCTGGACAGGCCACTGATTCCGTACAGTCAAACGCCATGCTGTCACCTAATAGGCAGCCATTTCCGATACTATATTCATGTATTCCAATGTAATAGGCATCACAAGGTGGGAGCACATTGTATGAGGTACACACAAATATGATTGTGTCACTGGACAGGCCGCTGATTCTGTACAGTCAAACGCGATGCCGTCACCTAATGGGTGGCCAATCCCGATACTGGAGTCATGTAGTACGATGTAATAGGCATCACAAAGTAACATTGTGGTCCTCGCTCACACCCAGGGGTGTGAATGACAGATGCAAGCACCAATGCCGGTGCATTAGCAAGTGCGGGATCGAGCGGATGTAAGTGTGTTTGGCTACCAGTATGCGAGTATTGCATTGGTTAAGCAATGTAGAGGCTAATCGAGCATAAGAGGCTGTAATCAGAGGATATCATACAGCACAGTCATTCAACAGTATAGGAATGTATCCCATCATGTAGATGTACATGTGAGTGTTTATGTCCAGCATATAGGTACATACATATATAGAGATGTATCAGGGACATACCATGTGGCAACAAAGCATTACAAACAAATGAAATGGGAAACACCAGCGACGCCTGTATTATGTAGTGGTGTTGCTCTATGTGATCACAAGGCTCCCTCAGACAGACATGTGTCAGTCATACATGCAAATAGTTGTACACTGGCCCTATACATCACTCTGTGCATGTAATGTACATTAACACAACAGTACCTGTCCAATCATTATGTGTGAACAGTACTCCTGCAATGTGCTGTGTGCAACATCATCATCATGACAAAGGTAAATGGGGTAACCATAGGGGGGCCAGTAGTGTTTTGTGTACAATGGGGTCGTCGTCCTCACGTGTACCAGGACTATGTAGGAGTGATGTGCATACCAGGACCATGCGCCTGAGGGACAGTGGTACGGATAACAGTAGTATGTTATGATGCATATCACAAGGGTTTCATGTGTCCAGTGGGCACGTGTGTGTAATGGACAGCTATGTATAGGGCAGATGGTGTCCTAGGAGCCGAATGGCCTTATGTGTCCGTAGGTAAGGGTCAGATGTTGGGGAAGGAGTGTAGGTATGGCCATGGAGGATAGGTAGGAGCACAGAAATGACAGCATACAGGGTTGGTATATGACACATGTGGGGGGGATACACCATGGATGGGGATGGGTCTTCGGCATTCAAAAGCCCATGGGAACAGTGGGACGGAGGTCTCCAGCCATGGGCAACTGCCACTGCACCTACACAGCTGCAAAGGAGGCAATGCTGGGGGCTGTCCAGGAGGGGCAGCACCACCCTGTAAATGTGACACTCCGCCCTTGAACTGGCGTATCTGGCTTCGTAACCCCTTAGAGAGTCACATATGCAATATGTTCAGGACCGCACGACAGCAGATATGTACCTGTCTGGCAATGCTCCCAAGGAGGACATGTTCTATCCTCAGTGGTGGCACCACCAGAAGGTGGTGCAGAGCCAACACAGGTTGATGTTAATGGCTGGGCCCCAGATGTGCTAGGGCCCGGTGCCATGGTCAGCTGAATTGAGACAGGAGGATCTGCCGCGACCTACCAACCCATTCAGCATGGTGTTGAGTTTTAAATCCACGTATGGCTTAGTGATAGAAAACAGCATACAGGATTACCTATGACAGTATGTATATATATCACCAGCAACCCAACACAACAGATGGTATACATTTGCAGAGGGAGCACAACACATGCATATATACCGCATGGCAACTGTACAATGTGTAGTAAACGTGTGACTGCAGCTATGAACAGTTACCCATCATTGGCTTATCACTAGGAATCCCACACAGTGTCAGTCATACCACTGTCTCATGTGACACATGTCCAGTCAGGGATGCGATGGCAGTAACACATCCCTATCATCATGTACTGTCTGCAATCCCCACACCATGCTTCTGCTGTGCACAGAAGTGTGTTCAGTGTGTAACACAGGAAACAAATGGTTGCACACACTGACCTGTTCACAGATGGCCCTACAGATGGGGTTCCCTTATGAACACAGTACTGTCTTGTGTGTATTTTAACATGCAGAATAGCCATTACCACACACATGTTAAACAGGCAGTAGTCTCAATGCAGTATAGCTACACTTACATGCTGTAGTTGTGTGGCACATCACCCTCCTGTCATTAGGCTATTTCCCACTGTGGAAAATGATTGCAGTACATCCAGATATCATCTGTGATGCCATGTCAGAACACACATCCAGGTACCACTCACAGCGACTGTCATGGCCAGATAATAACATGTTTCCCTAGATAGTGTACTGTGTTTATCATGCGGATGGCTATGGGAATACCAGATGTACCACATGCAAACAGCTAGAGGAGGACTGCAATAGGTGCAGAGGCCATCACCTGACCATTTCCATCTGTTACAATACACATGCTGCTGCTGTGCAGGTGTACACATTTACATCCACCAGAGAGTGTGTGCGCGAGACGGAATGTACACCAGGGAAGGGCTTGGAGACTTAACCATAAGCAACATCTGCCACATGCTGAATAGTACAGGGGAAAACCCCTGATTACTCATTACTATTACATGTGCATGACGTTACATGTGCCACAGAGGTGGCATGTTTCAGTGCTGTAAGAACATGTGTGTAGGTTAGTGAGTGCCATCTGCAACAGATATAGTAGACATACATTTGGTGTGGCACACGTCAGTCCACATGAACGGATGCCATTATCACCACAGCCACACTCTAATGGACATGCATTGACACCTTTGCCAGGGTGGCAAATACACAATGTAACTAGTTAGTTTGCCAAACTGCAGTAATGCACAGGACCACATGCACCACAGGGGATATCTGGAGGTTATATGGGCTAGGGCATGTGAAAGTGCTTGACAACTGTTGGTATGCCAACGAGGTTTATACTGGGAGTGACTGTGGTTGGGAGCATCACAACTCACATGCAGACACAGGGTGCCAGCACTGTCATGCAGGAATGCATTGATCCATGGGTGTGTAGTGTTTGGCTGTGCAAGATGGCTGTACAAGGCTGGGTGAGGGGTAATCCTTGCCATCGCGTCACCCAACAATGGTGTGCAGTGCAGGGGTGTAGTGTTTGCAATGTCCCACACAGATGGGTACTGCATTATCTGGCCTGACATCCTGGTTACCAATGTGTAGGGCCATAGCTTTGCAATGCATGCCATGTCTGTGTTTGACAGTCCTTCACATGGACATTGCCTGGGATGTGCATGTCCCACAATACTGTACAGTGACATGTACAGGTGTACCTGGTTTGCAGACACATGTAGTGTACACAGCCTGTTATACCCCGATATGCCAATACTGGCTTGGTGTGGCGAAACCTGCTTATAGTGAGCAGGTCGGCCCAGCACCTGCATGGATAGAATGGACAAGTATTCCATAGTGTCAGTGGTATGGGGCCATACAGGGCACATGTGTACAGCATTGTCTGGTCTTAGTGGATCACATATGATGGCACCACATATGTTGCAGCCATTCAGTGTGGAACATAGTGAAGGCACAATGTCCGCATATATGTACCTATTGTACTGCTGTACAGGGTGCCATGTCCTCTGCAGGCCACTGCGGTCACACCATGCCTACTATCTGTCCTCAATGTGCATGTTACTAGCAACATAGTGGGATATCCTAGGCAAGGTTGTATGTGCATGGCACATGGGTGCGGGACATATACCGGGTACTAGTAGGGCTGCATACTTAGTTCACCAGCCCTTTTGCCAGATGTATTGGTATGGCTTGCCAACACAATGCCGTGGCTGACTGACAGCTGTACTCCTCGTGAGGTGGCCAATGTGTCATAAGACGAATACTATATAGGAAAACTACAAAACCTGCTTCCAAACATGTCCAATGGTAAGACAATCACGGCCACCTCTACACAGGCTCTGAGACAAATACACACTTGCCATGTCCTGTATACAAACCCCTACCATATCACACTGCAGCAATACGTGTTTAGGGCACGCGCTACAGTGAATACTACAAAGCACTGTACTTGTCTCACGCAGGCAGAGACACACACACACACACACACACACACACACACACACACACACACACACAGTTGGCATGTCTGGGAGTAGAACACTGACCTAACTACTTTACTATACTACAGCATTACGCAGTTACAGAATGCGCTACCAAGATTACTGGGACACAGCACTCCCATAGGTGTATTTGTAGATGGGTGATATCATCGGCCTTGATAACGGTGGGTATAAGAAATGTATGGGGTGTGAGTAGTATAAAAGCATTACTCAGTCCTCAGGCAAAAAGGGACACACACACACACACACAGCAAGTGTGGGACTAGAACACCGACCTAACTCCTTTATTACACTACAGCATTATGCAGTTACAGAACACGCTACCGAAATTCCTGGGACACAGCACTCCCAGAGGTGTATTTGTAGATGGGTGACATCATTGGCCTTGCTAACGGTTGGTATAAGAAATGTATGGAGTGTGAGTAGTATAAAAGCATTACTCAGTCCTCAGGCAAATGGACACACACACACACACACACACACACACACACACACACACACACACACACACACACACACACACACACACAGACACACACACACACAGCAAGTGTGGGCTAGAACACCGACTTAACTACTTTATTACACTACAGCATTACGCAGTTACAGAACGCGCTACCGAGATTACTGGGACACAGCCCTCCCAAAGGTGTATTTGTAGATGGGTGACATCATCGGCCTTGCGAATGGTGGGTATAAGAAATGTATGGAGTGTGGGCAGTCTAAAAGCAATTTAGAGTCCACTGGCAAACGGGGACAGACATACACACACACACGCCAGTGGTGGTTACGGAACACCTGCCTATTTACAGATTACTATTACAATACTACATACTTACAAAATATGCCACACAGACTACATGTCAAGGCTGTCATTATGACTGTCTGGGAATGCGGACATTAACAGGGATGCTGGCAGTTAAGATGTACATACCTGTGAACCTGTGTGTTTAAAGTAGGAATCCATCCTGACCTGGTGTATGCCCATCTGTGGAATGGACGACTACTACCACTATACAGGGTTACAATGGCCATGCCCATACACAGCGGCACATAACCGACACAAGGTGTCACTGGGCATGCTCACACATTTAGTGCATTCCGAACAGCCCTGTGCTACTATGTGCCCATCTACACAAGGATATACTGGGCATGCTCATACACTTAGTAGCACAGGGGGCATGCTCACACACTTAGTAGCACAGGCTGGTCGGAATGCACTACTAGGTGTCCATCTACACAAGGATATACTGGGCATGCTCATACTCCTAGTTGCACAAGGCTGACTGGGATGCACTCTGATGCTAAACACGGAGGGCCACAGTGGCCATGCTATTACAGGTAGACATAAAGAACACATTGTAATGGGCTCTGGTGTTAGTAGTTGTCACTGTTAGTGGGAACGCTGCTCTACATATATTTGACATTGGTATTTTACACATCAGCTGTCATTCTGGGATGACATGGCTGACAGTAGGCAGGCCTTTGTCACATATCACATGCATCCATGATACAAGGAAGTGTGGATATTACCCAAGTTGCATCCACCCACACAGTGCCATTCCAAGGCAAATTTCCTAAACACAGGTTAACTCCCATACACCTACAGGACAACTGCATTGTTTTCTTATGCTAACCAGTGCTAGATGTGTAGCATCCATATTCACAGCTGGTCACTGTAGATCCAACAATGGGGAGTACTGCCATCTGTGCAGTAACACCTGGCTGATGTCTCTGTAGTGCATAATAGCACTACCGCAATATATCTCAGAACCAGACATGTGGGCCATAACACAGGTACAGACCGCTCCAGGTGGTGTACCCACATACATAAAGGCCACTCACATGTACTGATCGGTCCCCCCATGAAAGCCATCACAGATGAGCCATGTGCAGGACACAGTGTCACATGCTGCATTCTAGGATGTAAATTGCAGACACCACCATGCCCTCGGACCACCAACATGCAACCATACATGTATGACATAGACGAGTATACCACCATGTGCCCTTGACCTGTGTACTGTACTAGGCTCTACATCAACTGTAGAGAGTACACATGTACTGACACAGTTGCATCATGTGTTATGCAATGCAATGATACCACTGTCTGTGACCAGGTCAGCTGTACACATACCAGGGGCCCTCAGTACTTCCACCATTAGCAGATGTCTGTTGCTGTACACCAGTACACACCCTCATGTATGGATATGACATACATGTACCTGCCCTGGTTATGTACATGCCACACACACAACATACCTGTAAATAGCATAGCTGTTGTAGTCCTTTATGCAAACAGGTGGCTACAGCCATTACACACATGCACATGGAATGTAGGTCCATGGCTGCTGAATGCTAATAGTACATAAGGTGTGATATCTATGTTGACAGAGGTAACATCCCCTCTGTACTGGTCACCCATCAAATCATACAACAGTCCATGTGTCATGTATGTCATTACACATATCCACCAATTGCAATGTCTACAAACATGACCAAATGTCAGGATTGTAGGACCTACACACCTGTACATGTAGTGTTGTGCATTCAAATAACATGTGTGTGCAGTTGCTGATGTATGCAGGTGGCGTGTATCCTAGTACATCATGCAGCTGTAATGCAGCCTTAACACTGCCAGCTGTATATGGTGATATGCTGAATGTATAGAAAGATGTACCACAGGTATGGACAGATGTGTGCAGTTGCTGATGTATGCAGGTGGCGTGTATCCTAGTACATCATGCAGCTGCAATGCAGCCTCAACACTGCCAGCTGTATATGGTGATATGCTGAATGTACAGAAAGATGTACCACAGGTATGGACAGATGTGTTGAAATAACTAAGTGGTGGAGCATCTTTGCAGATGGATATTTGCTGTGGACAGCTCACAGGTGCATCACAAGTGGTTCTACAATACCCTGTGTAACTGGTAAGCAATGGTTTCGTTAACTGAAGGACATAACCCACAACTTAGACAGCGGTCAGGGTGACAGCGAAGGTAAATCACTTGACACCTGTTAATAGATATGACGTTCCTAGTGCATATATCAGCACTGTTGGCACAGGAAGCATCAGTACAGTTTGTAATGCATGCAGTACTGCTGTACGTCTGACACATATAACATGAGCTAGGCAGGTCTGAGATTCACAGTACTGGCGTGTGGTTGCGTGTGTGTCCATATATGTCACGTATTGTGAGGAATACATCTCAATTGTTAGTGTACACATCTGTACAGACTGCAATGTAGAAAGCAGGACATAGGCAGGGGCATGTATCTCACACGTGAGGTATCTGTATGTGCATGAAATAGGTGTATTAATTACTGAATGCCACAGTGTGTGTATGTAGGGCTGACTGGTCACTGGGATGAGGATGTATGTTACCATACAGAACTGATAAGACCCCTCCCACCATCCAGGCGATGCATTCTACTATCCATGTTGGTGTCCCCGATCTTAGGCCGTACTGACTACCTGTACATGTGTATTCTCTGTGGCGCGTCATGTAGGTGCACAGTACTGTAATTATGATTTGCACATAGGCAGGGGTCCTCGTCCCACCAGTAGCAACTGTGTGCGAGTGTGTGTTACTGTGTTGGTGAAGCCGTGTGTGTGTGTTACAGTGTCACTGAATACATGTGTGTCAATACCGGAGTGTGTGGGTGCAGTTGTGTGTTGGCATCCTGTCATGGGAACGTGTATTACTGATTCCCATTGAGGCATCACACTTCCCACTGGCCTCTACCCTTGTAATTAGCTTTTCCACTCTCTTACCTCACCACTCCATGTAACTGTATCTGTGATGTCACCCTTTATGGATGTTACGTCTGTGGCCAAAGTAGCTTAATACACAGCTATTATGCTCTTGGAATGGTAGACATGTTTGTAGCATAGGACATTCTCACTGGTATGTGGCAGCTACACGGTGTGTGCTGGTATATTCATACATACCTGTGAGTAGTCCACAATGACATATGGGACACAACTTCAAACACTGACATCCACCGGCACGTGCAAGTAGACCTGAAGAAGGACAGCAGAACATCATGACCAACATGCATTTACTGTTGTTACCCAAGACACATACTGTTAACAGTATTGTACACCTGTACTACATGGTATATCTGCTGCCTGTCAACAGTCCTCAACATTTGCAAACTACACATATCATCCTAGTCTGTTCACCCTGTGCATCAGACCATATGAGCATGTCCCTGCACTGATGGTGTGGATGTCAGGGATGTGGCACAGGCATCATCATATGCAGAGAGTGTTAATGTTTGTGGAGGCCTAGGCTGCACTGTTATTACACAAGACACATACTGTTAACAGTATTGTACACCTGTACTACATGGTATATCTGCTGTCTGTCAACAGTCCTCAACATTTGCAAACTGCATGTATCATCCTAGTCTATTCACCATGTGCATCAGACCATATGAGCATGTCCCTGCACTGATGGTGTGGATGTCAGGGATGTGGCACAGGTATCATCATATGCACTCGGTGTTAATGTTTGCCAGAGGCCTAGGCTGCACTATTGGATGACATCATGTATGTGGGTTTGGATCTTTAATCTAATTGGGCATGTGTGGATGTTATGCATGTGTGTGCTGTGGTGCCATACATGTGTGTCCAGTGTGTGCGTGTATGTCTGCACACAGTTTTCCCATGTGTCTGGCCTACACAGGGGTATTACTGACAGCTGAAGACTGTACAGGCGAGGTTTGTGCCTGCCAGGGGTTGCACGGGCACTACCGGACAGAGGTGCAGACTAGGTACTGTCTGATGTCACTTGTCCACTGGAACCGTGTCCCTGTTGGGACCATCCTGGGCCATGTTCACGTGGCCTGCTGTGTCGTGGTGTGAACAGCACAGCACCAGATGCACTGCTGCTGCTACCGCCACTATGGGAGTGGGCATGTGAGGTAGCTCATACACGTAGACCTGACACAGGTGATGTAGCAGGCCTGCATCCACATGCCCGAGGCCTCACTCCTACCAGATGTTCCAACACAAACAGCTCACGCTCGCGGATTGTCATGCCACTGTCAAGGACTCCAACCATGTCACCCAACTGTCTAACCAAAGCATCAGCAATCTGCTGTTGAGCATTTACCATTGCCTGGATGCTGTTGTTTAACAAACGGACAGCATCCCACTGTAGCCTCTGATATTCTCTGTTGCACCGTTCAGCACATGCCTGTGCCTCCATTACAGCCTGAAACATGCGTCTGGTAACACCAGCTGCTGCGCTCTGTCATGCAGGAGCATGTTGGCCAGAGGTCCTCCTACGAGCAGCACTGGCCATGTGCCTGTGTGGGGCACCACCAGTACTTTGGCTGACACCATGATGCGCAGGCACACCTTCCATAGCCCCCCACACTTTCCTGTTCCAAGCTACCACGCGCCAACTGTCCTTCCTCTATGACCACTGGTGATAGGGTATGTGCAGGTATGGGATCTGTGTGCGGGGATGAAGTGAATATAGATGGAATAGCAACTAATGGCACAGTTCCAGCCCTGACAACTCTGCCTGTGTCCCAATCATATGTTCATCATCACTGCTAGAGTCTGTGGGGACACTAACATCTGATGTACCGCAGGAGGGCAATGCACCTACATCACTTGTGAGGGCAGACAAGAACTGTACATTACAATCTATACAACAGACACACACACACACGCATGTGATATGACAGAAGTCATGCAACATGCATGTGATACGGCAGACGACTTGCAGCACAGACAATAATAGTGGTAGTTATACATCCGTAGGTTGCACACAACAGCATGCGTGTGTCATAGCAGATGGCATGCAAATTACACAATCATAGTAGTGGTTAGCATACATCCCTGTGTTACACCATGTGGACCAGGACAGGTTGACAGTACACCTGCCTGATATGTGGCATATAACCTTGATAATCACATGAAGTATGACATGTGATCTGATGATGTGTGCAATGACATGCATTCATGTTTAACACAATGGTGTCCTGTCAAATATACAGTGGGGCAATGGTGTACCAATTCAGTGCTGTCTGTCCACCCGACAGATATACTGCAAATTTAGCTGATGTGCATGGCCATTGCAGGGAATCATGAGGCATCTCTAGTGCTATACAGTGTGAGTTACAGACAGGGTTCATAGCCCTGACTGTGTTCAGATACAATACATATATACTGTGGAATGTGACCCACGTCACTGATGTGTATACACACTAAACCATGATGTGGAAGTTGTGACACAGGTCACTGATGGGTATACGGATGACACCCCTGCACATCTGTAACCATATTGCTGCAGCCTGGAAACTATGGCCAGACATGGCGAACATGTCGGTACACCATGTCCCACATGACATCTATGTACCACACACACACACACCCACACACACACACACACACACACACACGAGGAGCTAGTATGGCATTTATGTCCAACACCAGCAACGGGAATGTATTGTATCTGTGGCCCAATGTGGACACTGTACAGGTGACTGCTGTCATGTTGCAACACCCTCAAGATGTTCAACACATCTTATGTGGTGGATTGATGTTACGCCTACACAAAATGTGCACAGGCCTGTAGGATGTCTAGTGTTCCACATTTACATTATGACCATTATACAAAGGCCATGGTTGAACCATGTGTAGCCATTGTACGACAGGGTGTACACACAAGCACAGCACATCTACTGTGTGTGTTGCTCCATGTCTCTGGCCATCCTCCATGGCCATGTGTGTACATGTGTTTTCCAAATTATTGTGATGGGCATCTATTTCACATGTCTGTGTTGTCCCATATGACATATATGCTCCACTGACAACAGGGTTATGTAGATAAAGGGTGGTATGTGGGATATGTTTTCAGGTTAGGTAGGCAGTGTAGCAGCCAGGCCAATAGATGTCATGGACATGTCAAGATAGCACATCACATTGTGTGACATTCATAGCAGGGCTATGATCCACACCGGTGAAACTTGTGTGCTGGCTATACTCCAGCCCACTGTGTAGTACTGTTTGTATTCACCACATGTGTAGATCAGATCTGTTGTACGTCCCTAAAGTGAACAGCACCTCCACCATTGTATGCACAGCTGTAACACATCTGGCAATAAAGTTTGTGAGGATTCATGTCGGTGAAATGATTCATATAGTTTGTAAGTGTTGCACATGGGTAGTCATTGTGATGCATTGCAGGTCCGACCTGTATATTGTGACAGGACCATACATTATGTGTACATGTTGTGATTGGCCACATGGCAGATAGATTTGTGCATTATGGTTCCTGATAAATAATAACACTCATCTGCAATGGGCTGCTGTCACAGCGGAACACCAGATGTAACTAAATGGGAGTAACACAGCAGTATGAGCATAATCCACCTCTGTATAAAGGCTACAGGGAGCAATGTGCATAACACATACACCAGTACATTAGACTATACTATGGTGTATGCACATGTGTGCATACACAGAGTAGCATACTATGGTATGCGGCATGTGTGTATACATGCCTTGCATATGATGTTACATTACATATTGTACAGTGACACATGCAACTATATGGAATATAGTTGTTATAGGTGCAGTACTGACTTACCAGGCAACTCCAGGCTCAGTGGTTGAGAGACACCCACCTCCACAATATCGGCTAAGGCTTGTGGATATGGTTCTACAGGTGTCCCCAGGTTGGCCAGTAGCTTCTCGGTAAGTGTGAATGGGGGCTGGGTTGGTGGTCCACCACCTATTGCACCTTGTTCCCTGGTGATTGCATTCACACGCTGTTTCGCCCATCTAATGAGGTCTGCACAGTAACTGCACACCTGCTGGTATGTGTGGTTGTGGCTACCCACATCATTAACCCTCCTGCGAAGTTCCATCCACAGGGCATCCCGCTGCTGTGCATCTTGTGGCACATGGCTGAACAGGATATTGTGATTGTCGAGTAGGTATGGGATGACAGCCTCATCCTCCAAGCGTGTAAAAGGGGGAAGCCTTGCACGTGGCATACCTGGAAGACATAATGATGTAGACAGGTCACAGTAACTCACAGAGACATACAGTGCTACAGCTGAACATACATGTGTATCTCATTAATTCAGTTTAAATAGTTGTATTTGCAAACCTACATGACACTGACGTGTTTGTGTCACACACGTGACACTCAATGTTGATATTATCACCATATATGTGTGTATGTGTCACCTGATTACATTGCTCATACTCCACATGGTTGCTGTCTTGATGTGGGCATGTCTGTTTGCCTGTACTGGTGTTCCTACCTATCAGCACATGGCTGGATGTGCCCACATTAATGCAGTCGACCTTGATGCAGTGTATATGTCACATATAAGGACTTACACTGCCTTAACAGACATGACCTGTGACCCTGCAGACATGCTCACATAAGGTTTTACATGTATGTGTTCTGCCATATACATCTACATGGCACTGTACAGTGATTCAACATCCTGCCATGTATCACCTGTGTTGCACATGTAATACACATGGGACACTGGCTAGCCAGATGGTATTTGCAGAGATGGATATCAACTATAGCATGTACAGTGAAAGTCAACTAGTGGGCTATATGTCATGGGCCATGTATGAATCTAGGATGAAAGGTTACCTGGCAGTAGCCGACAGGCGGGTCTGTGCGGCCAGGTGGAGCAGTGCCACATTACTGATCCACAGGGTTAATGATACATATACCATGCATTACCATGTGGTCATCGCACCATGTCTGAGAGGGGAGCAATATGCAGCTTTGACGGACAGGAATGCATAGTATGGCAGGACTATGTCAAGTGTATGGGACAAGGATCTGTCCAGCATGTGGTAGGTGGCTGTCCATGAAGTATGTATTCGAGATCAGGATGAGTATGTGTAGCATGTCAAACATCACTGGGTTGGACATGGATTTATTCAGGGTATGCATCATGCTACATAGTGGAGATGGGGAATGGGAAGGCTGGTGTAGGCCATCTGCACATGGCCAATACCCCTTAAAGGAAATATGTGATCTGATATGGGTCACTTGAGTGTTCTGTATGGCTGGACAATGATCTCTATATTCATGAATGGCACCCTATCATTATTAGGGTTGCCACATATGACTACCTGACAGGTGTGGTGACGTAGCTATCACAGGAAAGACAACTGTCCAGCTGCATCCCTCACACACAAGTGTCCATTATGTTGACCGCTGCCTAGGTGGTAGTTCATGGGTATGGGGTTAACATAGGGGTGACAATGCGAGTCAGCTATTGCTCCTAGGTCATAGTCATTCACATACGTCAATAGGCAGATGCCTTCTGTTTGTCTGTGAGGTATGGACTACAATGAGAGGGAATAAAATTCATTAACCCTGACATACTGTAGCTGCCACTGGTGTGATGATCACGTATTATTCAGACAAATTCTCTACTGTTGGTTCTGTCAGCAGTCCTGTTGCAAAACACTCCTGTGACATAGGAATGTACATCTAGTATACCGAGTGTAGGTGGTACACAGTATGGGTGATGATGTCCTATGACCTGGCAATATGCAGTGTGACATCAACCATACTGTCATCTACATCTGTACTGCTGACATCACTTAAGTGATCAAGGTCCATGGTCTTCCAGACCAGACTCAGCAGGGTAGTAGTAAAGTACTTACCTATTATCAGTGGTGTCTCCCCCTTTGTGGGTTGTGATACCTGTTGGTGTGCACCATTCAGTGTGTACACAACCTGACATGGAGCATGATGTGTATATGGAGAGCATCTTGTTTTGCCATATGTGTATGATACAACCTGTGATGTGGGCAGGTCCCATGCAGATTGAGTGAGTTGTGGGTACAAGGGCCCTGAGGTGTACATGGATATATGCTTGTGTACCTGTTGGGGGGAGGGGGCTGTGTGTTTGTATTATCCAAGACCCTATCCAGATTGCTTATTCATGCTAAGCACTTGTTCAGGACTTGTAAACACTACGTAAGCTAATAATTACTATAGCACTCGATCTTCCTCATTATCTACAGATAAGGGTGAACAGGTTTTGTGCATACTTTTCTCACTTGCGTAGAGTAATGTAGCTCTTGTACTCACTTTCCTCATTTATCTAGGTGAATGTAGTTCTATATTCAGGCATGTCCAAGAGTCAACTGCGAGTGTTCTCACCTGTCTATCTGATGAATCTGACGAACAAAACCAAGCACTGGTATAAAGTCTGTATAAATCCAAATAAACCAACAATAGTTGAGTAAAAAAGAGACCTTTATAGTAACAACAAAGCTTTCAGGTTAAAAAACCTTTTCTCAATGTATGACAACAGGTATAATAAATTAACATTACATACTCTGAATATATAGCAATGAATGAACTTAGAGATAATTCAAACATCATAATCAAGCAAGCTGATAAAGGAGGTTCTATTGTTATTATGGATAAATGGATGTATAAGCAATCTGTAATGTTATTAATTGGAGATCAAACGGCATTTAAACAGATATCAGCTTTGGAAGTTAAGAGATGCATTAGTTATGTAAATATGTGTATCTACGAACTTCAATTGTCAAATGATATAACATTAGACCTGTTTCATTTCTTTACAGTTTCCTGTCCTGTTATTCCACAATTATATGGTGTCCCTAAGGTACATAAATCTAGGGAAAATCCACCAATGAGGCAGATAGTATCTGGCAAGGGCTGGATTACCGAGCTGATATCTTTATACTTGCAGAAGCAGTTACAGCCTTTATTAACTGTATGTAAAACAGTACTTAAAGATACGGTTGATTTTCTGGCAAAATTAAGGAAGTGTTATGTAGGATTGAAGGAAATAGATGCTAATATTAATAGCATATACATGGTAGCTATGGATATTAACTCATTATTTACCGTCATTCCTAATGACTATGGAGTAGATTCTATTAGAAGCTTTTTAATACAACGTTCTAAGTTCACAACTAGACATATAAAGAATATCTGTATATTATTAGAACTAGTATTGGGGAACAACATATTTCTATTTGATAATAACTTTTACTTGCAACAAACAGGGGTAGCAATGGGTACACCTGTGGCAAATACATACGCTAACCTTGTCCTTTACCAATGGGAGAAGGATTATGTAAGTGATGGTGAAAAATTCCTGAATGATAATATTGTTTTCTATCAGAGGTTCGTAGATGACTGCTTCCTTCTTTGGAAGGGAAGTTTACCTGATCTTATGAATTACATCTCATTTTTAAATGACACTACCAACTTCCTGAAGTTTAAAATAGAAGTATCAGATATATCCATAAATTTCTTGGATGTTACAGTTACCAAACATAATAATAATGTTAATACATCTGTATTTAAGAAGGAAATAGCAGCAGGTAGATATCTGCATGCAACTAGCATGCATGCACCCCACGTGTTTAGAGGTATTGTTAAAGCCCAAATGGCTAGAGTAAGTAGATTAAATTCTATGGATGAGACTTTTATGAAGCAAATAGATGAAACCTATGAAGAATTTAAGAATAGTGGATATCCTGTAGATTTACTTGCAAATATCCGGGAATATGTAACATCTCATAGGGAAGGACTATATGAACCTATTTTTCATAGGGTACCCATTGAAAGGGATGATCTAAAGGAGTCTTTAAGAAATGCATGCGGATTGAGATTTATAACCTCATTTAATTCAATGACACATGCCATCAGGAAAATAATAACCAAATATTGGAAGGTGTTACTAGCACAAGAAGATATTAAACTGATAGTAGGTGATAAACCTTATTTTAGTTATAGAAATATGCGAACATTAAAAAGTATACTTGGATATAAAGATTTTAGTAATGTAAAACCTAGTCTGAATGTAACCATAAAGCATGGTACTTATGCTTGTCATAACTGTAGTTGCTGTGGAGATATAGTCAAGTATGAGAGCAAAGGCTTAGCCCAGTTAGATACTTTCTTACACCCTGTGTCAAGAAAATTATATACTTTTCATTGTTATGCTACTTGTGTTACCAATTATGTGGTTTATTTGGCAACATGTGAAATCTGTCCATCTTTTTATGTGGGAAAAACCACGAGAAAACTTAAGGAAAGAATAACAGAACACAAGTCTAATATTAGACATTCTAATGAGAACAATGCATTATTTAAGCATATTGTATCTCAAGGTAGTAGGCATTGTTTCAAATTTAGGGTGATTGATCATGTTTCAGCAACAACTAGAGGAGGAGATTTGTCCAAATATTTGGACCTTAAGGAATATGAGTGGATAGTTAGACTTTCTGCTGATATACCTCCTGGTCTAAATGCAACAGTATATTTAAAACCTATTCTAACTAGGATACAGCAGACCAGATTAAAATGACTTTTATATTTATATTTATATTTACTTTTTATATTTACTTTTGTGTTTTATGTTTTGCCATTATATACAATGCTAATATAGTTTAATTCTGTATGTTTAAATAATTACTTAATTTTATATTTTGAACATTGGCTTTAAATGCTTGTTTAATGTGAATCATGTGATCATGGCTGCAGGTCATATGATTTCTTTTTTGTATTTATATGGGTGTTTTTATTAAACCTGTTGTCATACATTGAGAAAGGTTTTTTTAACCTGAAAGTTTTGTTGTTACTATAAAGGTCTCTTTTTTACTCAACTATTGTCAGTTTATCTGATGAATCTGGACATCTTGAGGCAATTTACACATTGCTCATGTACATAGACAAGCCTCTCCACCTACCACCCAACATTACAACCTGTGAGAGATGCACTCATCTAGCCCAAAGTGGAGGTAAAGGTCTCTCCAGCCAAGCCTGACCCTGACTGTCATGTGGAGAAGGTACACAGTCGCACAACACCACACTCATCACATAAGTCTAACTGAATCTACCCCACCATTAACTGGGAAAACTACTCTTGTACCAACACATTAGCTCAACGGTTTCTGGAATTCATAAACACCAATGCCCTGACTCAACATATCCACACACCCACCAGGGGCAACAATATTCTAGACCTAAACATTACCAACATGAGTGACTGGTGCTCCACATGTGAAGCAAACTCCTCGTTGGTCCGATCAGACCATGTGCTGAACACCGTTGATATCCACATCCCGCATCCTACCCCCCATTAAGGGAACCACAGTATAATATGTGTACAAGGCCAACTACATGCTTCTTAAGACAGACATGGTGGACGTCATGACACCCATGCAGATGGACAGTATTGTTACAACTGCTGAACCCTACACAAATGCACTCTATAAGCACTTACAGGAGTGCATGGCTTGTGCTATCCCAAACAGAATCAGGACGCTATACTCCTAATTAACTAAACCAATCTGGTGGTCCCCTGCCATAAACATATTGTACTACAGGAGGAAGACACTGTTACAAACGAGAGTACAATATCATGCATGGAGGAGATCCCTGGCCAGCCTCAGTAAGAAGGTGAAATCCCTTATAAGATCCTCCAAAGCTAGCTAAGAAAACTATAACGCAACTAATACCAACAACAACCACAAAGCATTCTATAGCTATGTCACATATCTCTATGTCAGCAACCATATCTGCTCTGAGTTACAGCACAAAGGCACGAACATTACAGAAACAATTGATATTGGCAAAATCCTGGCAGATCCCTCTCAAAGCAGCACACTCTAAAGGCAATATCACAGCATCCATGGGACCAGACAACATCCCAGGCTGTGTTTTACATGAACTTCAGATCGTACTGTCTCTCCACCTACGTACCATGTTCAATAATAGCCTCACATCGGGCATAGTGCCTCCTGAATGGCGCACAGCAACAGTTATCCCACTCCACAAAGGTGGCACCACAATGGACCATGGGACCTATTTCCCTATAGGCCTGACTAGTCTGGTCCGCAAGGCTATGGTGCACATCATGGATCACTGTCACAGAGACATTGGGTATATCCCAACCTTTGAACCCTCCCTGTTTGGCATTGTTAAGGCAGGACCATGCCTCCTAAACCTGGTGGACTTCTTAGAGACAGTTACCAAGGCATTAGATGAGGGTAAGGAGGTCCACATAGCCTACCTAGATCTCTCATAGGCTTTCAACACCATTCCTCCTTCTGGTATTATCAACATACCCATCCGCCTAAACATTAACCCCTATGTCTTGTGATGGTTTGCAAAGAGGCTCACAGACAGAACCCACACAGTGGGAGTTGCATACCTTAGGTCTGACTGTATACCCTAGGACCCCTCCATGTTCGGTATATACTTCTCTGACATACAGACAAGCACAGGAGGGCTTTGGCTGAAAAGGTTTGCAGACGACTGCAAACTAGGGGACATAATTGTTTCCCCAGCTGTTACAGACACCCTCTGGAAGGGTCGCACTGAAACTGATATCTGGTGTTAATATCATGGCGTCAAGCTGAATGCCTAAAAGTGCATAGTCATCCCCTTTGGATATAACTAATTACCCGCAGACTACCACATAGGTGTTAGTCCCCTACATACAGAAAAGGTAATATGGGATCCGGGAACCCCAGTAGATGGCAATCTCTCCTTTGATACCCATAATGACAAGGTGGTTAGAATATCCTTCTACATCGCCCCCCTAATCTCTAATGGGTTTGCATCCAGATCAGAGGGGCCATTGTGACTCTACACATGTCATATTAGACCCATTAAAGGATACAACACCCCATTTGGGATACACCTTACAAGACAACTGCAACAGCTTAGAAGACCACAACAGTACCACACCAAGAGGATTACTGACCTCAATCAGATCACCTAAGCAGCCCAACCTACGAAACTCCAGCTGTACTGCATACCGTATACTCACAGGTGATCTCTGCTTGACATACAAGGCCCATGTCCAACCCTGTATTGCTGGATATGCTCCATCTAAACAGAAGCCCTTGAGAGCCACATGCTCTAGGGATATACACCTAACCACAATGATGAGTAGGATGTGCTGGATGGATAGATTCCTGACCCGGACACTCCCTATGCTTTGGAACATGATTCCAATGTACATCAGGTAGGGCCCCTCATGAGCACTCTTCTAGGGAAACCATGACGTGTGGATGGGAGACAGACATGTATCCCAGGGATCACTGCAGTGGCTCTTCTGGACAGAGGCACAGGTAACTATTGGCTCTGCTGTTCAGAGGCACAGGGAACCAACCTATGGGGGTGGCAAAAGCCAACACACGCTAGCTAGGCTTACAGACACCCTTGGTAAGACAGCCTAGTACCTACCTTTGCACATACTACATGTCTTATGTGCATGGATAGTTAAATAGCTCTTCCATTTTACTTTGCTATCATGCTGATAAACTGTCGGCTCACTAAAAGACATATGTATCCTATTATTGTGTATTGTAAATGCCAATTGACATAACTAATGTTTGCCTAACATTACATTAATGCCATTTAGCTTGTAATACATATCTGCCTACAATACTGTACATTACACAGTTATTGGCACAATATCCCACAATGCAAATCATACTTGCACAGTGGCCCAACCTTCCACATGTTATTCTCTGTAATACACCCATACATATGGCTACAGTTACAATATATCAACATATACTATCCCCTGTTATAGCACATACTTGTTGGACCAGCCCTGCCACTGACATCAGCTGGTGAGGAGTATTTCTGTTCAAAGCCCTTATATAGCATCCCTTGTGGTGTATGCAGTGTTTGCCTTGTGACCTACAGCAGTACACACAAATACTACAAGTGTTACTATGCTCAACAATACATCACTACAAGATAACTGTTTCCACTATATGGATTGCGTGCACTTTAAATACTACAGAACAGTACTACATACACAGACATACTGACTGTTCTACATATCTTATTAGTAACCTGAGGTGTCGTTAACTGTTGATTCAATCCTTTTCGGTTTGTGTTTCAATGTTCTTTGTAACGTTCTGCTGGTATATATGGATGGTTTAAATGTGTGATAACACATCTTTTTCTAGTTGCATATCGGTAACGTGGTATCCTGTCCACCAATTGCTGTTACAAAGTAGTTAATTGGATGCACATCAGCTGTGCAGCTACTCCATTAGCCGATACCATGGCAACACTGGTGTATAAGTGAATACTCCTTATGAGTGTTGTCCGTTTGCCTTACTTTCGAGGGAGACGGCCTAGATGTGTTATTGCAATATATGGAGACACACAGAGATTAGCTTCATGACTTCCGAATGGCTAGACGATTTAGTTCTACATGTGAGTACAGCTGTTATATTTCGGAACATTGCTACTTATGCAGGGTTTGTTTGTACATGATACTTCTGCAAATGTTTAAGTCTGGCAAGGATGTTTGGCCAGCTCAAGGCCGTATGGCTATGCATGAACTGTTATGTGGTGTACAGTGTGCTCACCAGACATCCTTGATTTGGTGTACAAGTGTATCATACTGTGCTGTTACTCACTAATTGCTAACACATCCTGGTGTACGCACAACCCTCTGAAATGGGATTAGTGCAAACAAACCCTATTACATTAGCAGCTGTTCCATTGTATAACAGAAGCTATTTCACACAGGGCCATGTTAGTGTGTCTCTGACAAGGTATGTTAAGGCTTCTGCAGATGTCGTACAGTGTGTGAATGATTTGTGATGTTATTACAGTTTGCATTGTAATATGTTTGGGTGCGGTGGTGATGTTGGTGGGTGTGCTTAGCAGATGCAGGTGTGTAGGAACTGCTTTTATACATAATCACTATGTGCATGAGGGTTCCTTCCCGATTTGAACACCTATCCTTTTGTGGACTAATACAATAGTAATTGCAGGCTGATTCATTAAGGCACTGTTATGTGGTTCCTGTATAGCATGCAGGTGATGTTAGTCCTTGAATCCCTTCGGTAATACATCTGAATGTAATAACGTGTTGCTACATGATAGCTGTGTATTTTTGTCATAGGTATTTTCAGTCATCGTAGTTGTGTTGGTGACTGACCCTCTTTGGCTAGGATTGCCACCTTTTCATATGGCCATAGTGGGACCTTTTTGGGACACACATCTGATTTTACAGGCAGACACAAACCCATGGTCAGTACAAGGGGTAGAACTTTCCTTTCTTGCCTAATTATAAGCTTATTCTTGTAGCAGTTTAGTTGCTTATCCTGTTTCCTGTAACATGTAGGTATTTTAGATACAGAAATAACTATTATATGCAACTATTACAATACATATGGGACATAATTATGTCCTACAATCCCAGGACATTTGCCACGTTTAATATATTTGGTCGGGACACAACCGCCCAAAGAGGGAGTGTCCCTCGCAAAGTGGGACAGGTGGTAACACTATCATTGGCTCATGTCCACAGCACATATATGTAATAGTGTATAGGCATATACTCTCCATATCCTTTGTTCACAAAGGTTGGTAGTGGTGGAATGTGTGATTGCTATGGTCTATGTTATACACATATATGAACACTTCAACCGCTGTATATGGGAGACCTACGGAATCCCAAAACCACAATTTTCCGACATACCAGGACTCCCATACCCCACATTACCAACATTGACAGTAACTCACGAAGTTAACACGAACATGGAACACACACATGCACACACAGACACACTGCTACCCAACACATCCAAACAAACCATCCTACATCACATATGAGCAGATGGCCAAGCCCCCCTACACCCCCCACACCACCCCCTACTTTAATATTCTACATCCTAGGTTGCACAAACAGATGCACAAAGCTAGCCCACAACCACAAATTACAGTCCCCCAAGAACACACACCACACACAGAACACACACTTACACACACTACAGCCCTATGAAACACACGTACACACAGTAACCTACCCAAACTGCAATACCAGAAGCACTGACTAACTGTCCATTAGCATTGTGAGATTACACCTCGTGCATCTGGTGTTTCGGTACTGTGTTCTTTCGGGGATTACGCGCGTCGGTATGTAAAGCAGTCAGTATGTGATAGGTATCTCATTTATATGTACCTCCATGGTTATGTAGATGTTGTTAACCTAGCTATATATCTACATATATATGTATATCCCCATATATCAACATATCTCTCCCTCTCTATATAGGATGATGTGTGTGTGTGTGTGTGTGTGTGTGTGTGTGTGTGTGTGTGTGTGTGTATATATATATATATATATATATATATATATATATATATATATATATATATATAAAACATACACTTTCATTGGGTACATGCCAGTTTGTCCTATTTCAACACATTCTTACCTTTTGTGTTTTTTCCTGTCAGTATACACGACTACCATTGGTACATCTCAGGTAGCTTAGTGGTAAGTTATTGTGATGAATGTGTACATGGTTGAGTGTTCTAATCCTGGCAGTGATATCTTATCTCTCAGAGCAGGCACTGGTAGTGCAAAGTAACGCACATTTCAGCAGTTGTGTGTTCCACATGTTTATTATTCTGTGGAGAACTACCTATATATGCAAGCTGTGTTTAAGGTATACTATGTAACATGTGCACATCTGTGAAGATTCCTGTCAGGGATACTCCCCATTATTTGGAACTACATCCCTGATTACATTATACAAAACCCCTCACTGACACTCTGGGGAATCCTTGCAGAGTGGGTGGTGAACAGTAGCTACAACCCAGGGATCCCGCAACTGGCTCTACTCCACAGAGGGACAGTTAGTTGATTGATGGGATGGCGACAGCAGACACGTTTTACCTATGCTTATGAGCGGCCTCGGCGGTTGGGCATGTACCTACCTATGTATTTATGAACCTGTACATACAGTATGGACACATGCGGATAGCTTAATTTACTGTTCAGGTATTGACTTACCTTGTGCCAATGGCGGCCGTGTGTACAATAGTTGAGGGTTACCTATGTTCTTTCGGAATTATACAAAACCCCTCACCTCCGGGGAATCCTTGCAGAGTGGGTGGTGAACAGTAGGCCACCTATACATGACAATTTACAGGTGGTCATGTGTGTGCCATCCATGTTTGATGTGTGCACAGGTGGAGAAGGGTGTTAGTCCATGAGTGCCTACACTGTCAGTGTGTGCGCTATACGTACCCTCTTTGCCAAGGCATGGGCATACTGGGCACGCCTCTGTCTGCCTACTGGGGCTAGCATAGGGTGTTCATGGTCTCAGTCCCCCTGTGCCTGTGGGTCCCTTGGCAATGGTGGTGGGCTGTGAGGGCCTTCACCATTCTGTCCCTGCTGCAGCTGTTTCCGCAGGATCATATTGTGTATCATGGCACATACTATGAAGATGTGGGCACACATTCCTGGAGAGTACTGCAAGGCTCCACTAGATATGTGCAAGCAACAGAACCATGATTTCAGCATCCTAAACATGTGCTCTATGATGATTCTGGTTTCTGCGTGTGCCTCATTACGGCATTCTTACGTGGCTGTATGTGCATTTCTGATGGGAGTCATCATCCATGTTTCCAGTGCATAGCCAGCATCCCCCACCAGGTGGCCATATGGGATGTCCCCCCTGGCAAATACCTGATACAGCTATGAGGCATGCCAGATGTGGGAGTCGTGATGGCTTCCAGGGCTGCCAGCACACACATCCATGGTAATGCCCTGGACATTGCACACGACCTAGCAGTTGATGGAGGGGAATCCCTTGTGGTTTATGTAGTGCCTACCCTGCTCACCGGGTGGTGACTTGATGTGTATGTGCATGCAGTCTATTGCACCCAGTACCTCCAGGTAGTCTGCCACATGGTGGAAGAGACGCATATTGCTGGCCAACTCCTCCCTGCATTCGGGGGAAGTATATGTGCACATTGACATGTGGTAACATGGCATCCAGGAACTGGTGGAGTACCCTGGATGCTGATGCCTGTAAGATCCCCATGATATCCCCAGTTGGCCTTTGGAAGGTACCTGTGGCTAGTATTCTCAAGCTTACACATACCTTCATGTCCACTGGGATGGGTTCCCCTCTGTTACTTCTGGCTCTGAGGCGTGGCCGGCACAGCTCAACAAGTTGCTTTATGATGCCCCTGTCCACCCTGTAACACTCCACTATCTCCAGATCATATATCCCCTGGTAGGTTACCCTGGGTCTGAACACTCGTCTCCTCCTCAGGTGCCTGAGATGGTTGTTAGCATCATCCTCCACACCACCATCGGTCTCCAACACATGCTGGTGAATCAAAGCTATGGCAGCTCCTAACATATACATATTAAAAGTTCCCCGTCTGTATACACCAATAGTGCAGAGTGTCTGGGAATACACAAGTGTGTGTGTGGGGCTTTCACACCTTATACTATTGTGCAATGGATGATGCTGGTGTTATTGGGTGTGTTTCTGCTATTTCAGCTGCAGGGTATCTTAATTATTGGTTTTACAGCAGGTACTGCTATTTTGGGGTCTTTGGTGTTGACTTAGGCTTGTCTGCCGTGATTCATCTATTGCCCTTTACTTCTATTTTCAACCTGATTCACCTCCCATTGTCAGGCATGCATCCAGCTGCCGCCTTTCTTGTTTTGTGCTTCCACAACCCAGGATTGTGTTGGGAAATGTGTTATGCAGCTGATCTACTGCAAGTTTGCTTTGTTCTGCTGTGACAGTTCTCTTTTCTTTGCTGTACGGCACCTCCCCTTTCCTGTTCTGCAGGTAGCTGCTAGCAGCCTTTTTAGCTGTTGTCTATGGCCCACTGTGAGTGTCTAGGTGTTAATTACTCATTTGTACTCCAATTACCATGCTGCAGCATTTCCTTATTGTCTTCCCGTATCCTTCCTGTTTCAGCTGTGGTGCATGCCGCACACAGCCGTTTACCGGGTTTCGTGCGCATTTTCATCCACGTTCACATGAACTTTCAGTTACCTTGTTTGTTCTCAGCCAAACAAAGCTATGGCTACTTCCACACCCCTATCCTGTGGCTTTGCCTAGCAACACGGATTAGCAATGATCCAATGTGCTTACAGCTATGGTGGCACACCCCTCTCTTGATGTCATGTTTACCTCCAGGCCACTCCTCAGTGTTGTAACACTACGCCGTGTGGTGCACCCTTATGCAGGTGGGGTGTTTGCGATTCAGTATTACTTGACTCATTTGCAAGGCATTGACTGCTAATTCCTAGTTACCGCAAGGAACACTGTCACAGACCCTTAGCAACCCTTGCACCATGGTTGTGGTGTAGCATCCATGCCATTGACTATTATGGGGATATCATGAATTGCATTACATTACAGTTTTATGACATCAAAATATATTTTCCTTGTGATCCTGTTTGCGCACCGATGCACTGCGGTTTTACTTTGCATTGGTGTGGCCATGACATTAAATGTTATTTTTTATATGTTGTGTATGTTGTTTTATGCCATTAGCTATATATTTAGCCATTGGCATATATTAACATTATAATATGTAAGTTTGGTCCGCTTTCATGGGTACCGATTTTATGTTTGACAAAATGTAAATCATTTTTTTTGGTTTACATTTCTACATGCTTACGCTATGCCTGCACAACTTCATGAATCGCTATATACCTTCATTTGCATGCTACACTGCTGCACATGGGGTAATTAGCATACATGTGCCAGGAGCTGCACAGCTCTGGCGTACGCTGGTAGTGTACGTGGAAACAGTTCTTACCTGAATCGCTCGATGGCCATATTTGGTGCTAGATCGCCGACGCTACTCCGGCGCATGGCACAAGCTTCATGAATCCCAGGGTATAACTTATCATCGCAAGGCTGGTTATTACTACAAAGTGTAATTGCTTATTCTCAAGACTTATGCAGAATTATTTAGATCTCTTCATATTTAGAAAAACCTCCTTTAATCACTCTCATATCTATATTATTTAATGATCAACAGCTTGACAATTTAGTATCCAAATTATACACCATTTTGTTAAGTTACAGGTTCATTTTAATAACTAAGCAATGGAACACAATGACTAAAGGCCTTTCTCACAGTCGCTTCCAGACAGAAAAAATTAAAATTCAATCTTCAGTAAAATTCACTTCTTGGGGTCAATATTGGAGTGTATTTACTTGGAAGTATTAACACAAAACATTTTAACTCCTGACAAACTTACCAAATTCATAAAAATTGAATAACATCATTTGCTGGAGATGTCTAACACCATGTAATGCAGATTGATTCCATATTTTCTGACTGCTCTAAACTAAGGAATTTTTGGAGAGATATTGATGATCTTTTATTTTCGGATAACTTCACATTAACTAAAACTTTAATTTTTCTTAATGCTGATGAAACCTTTGCATTGAATAAATTAGATTCATACTTATGGACAATATTAGCAGTAGCCAGGAAATATATTACAAGGAAATGGACCTCTACCACCTCTCCGAGTCTTGGTGAATTTCTCTCCTTACTAGAAGAAACCATAAACAAGGAAGTCAGAACTAAAGAACTTAGAATATATCAGAGGAGTTTTACTAACAATCCATGGACAAAGGTTTCAAACCTAACTGAGACTTTCCAATTTGATTTTTAACCCTGTTTAATCATCATTTGTTTGCATCACTGACATCTTTTTTTCTTAAATTTGTACTACTCAAACATTTTTCAGGCCTATGTAAATAGTTGATTTAGTTTCACTGTTGTTAAAAGTTGTCTGTTCAGTATAATCAATGTATTAAACAGTGTTTATTCTCTTATTATATCCTTAATAAAAATATTTAAAAAAATGATGCATCTTGTATATGATGCTCATCAACAAACACAACCCCTCAGTGTCACCTGTACCTGCTTGAGATTTCTCTAGGTCTTGAATAGAAGAAGTTATTAGTGATTTACAGTATGTTGGAATAAATTCAGACATAGCTTTTATACAACATACCCAGGGGAGGAGACAACTACACATCTCCAACTCCAAGGCCCTAGACTGTCTCTCTATTCTCTTTGATAAATGTTTAAAGAAAAGACTGGAAGAGGGGTTTGTATTTGTATAGGTCCTCCAACTATGGCTTCTCCTGCACAACTCAGGCCAGAAATTGCATCCACTTACCACAACAGTAGATGTTCAAATGGTCACTGATGCAGTAGCCTTAGCTGTGTGGGTTATATCCTGCCAAAGGTATAGCAGCCAACCAGCTTCCAAAGCTTCAGGGCACCTTCCATATGTCTAAATCATTAGTTAGTTCAAATTGAACTGACAAAGTCAGGTTTGGGTGTCCAGACCTTTAGAGCTTTCATGACAACTGAGAGGGAGGTTAAGCCCTGAAAAGACATTGCTAAGAAAATTAAAAAAAAATACATGTCTACACCCTGGCATAAAAAACAAACAAAAATAAGGGGAATGGAGAGAGGAAGCAGCTACTGCACTGAGCATTCGAGCATAATTGTTATGGTAAATTTACTTACACAGCTATACTATGTTTATCATTATGATCACTGTTGCAGTAGCCTAAGCTGCATGAATAGATTACCATAGCTTGAAAAAAAATGTGATGTGGTAGGAGAAAGATCCTGGAGCCCCTGAAGAATAGTCCTAGCAGAGCCTGTCCTATACCTGAAGATGGAATCTAGTTAACAATGCTTTGTAAAAGAATGAAGAGGAGACCAAACTGCTGCTTCTAAATACTTCGAGTCTAACCCTTTCCAAAACACCACAGATGAAGCCAATGCCCTGGTAGAATGAGCCTTGGCCCTGTCTGGAATGGTTTTCTTGTCATTGGAGTAAGAAAAGGAACAAAAGGTAATAGCCTGAGACAACTATTTGGAATAGTATGCTTTGACACAGATTGTCCCTTCTTCTTACCTTCAGTAAAAAAAAGAACAACTGATCAGAAGTTCGGAAAGATTTTGTTCTGTCAATATAGCACCTAACTTGTCTATGGACATCTAAGGTATGAAGTATTCTTAGTCCCATATTTTTAGGTTCTAGAAAGAAGAGAGGAGATGGATAGATTGACATAAAGTAAACCTAGATATCAATTTAGGCATAAAAGGACTAATTCTCAAAGAAACCATATCTCTGTGGTAAATGAGATGAGGTTGACCACCATGAGTGTGCAATGTACATACTCTTCTTACAGCAGTTAGAACAATGAGTAAAACTTTTTTCCATGTTAAGAAACTCAAGGAACCACTGGTTTTCTGGGAGAGATCTTAGGCAGACACCCTTTCAAAAACTTTCACATAAGATTGCACTGAAAGATGGGGATCCATAGGCAGACATACTGAAATAGCTGACAAATGTATCTTGATTGAGGAGTAAGATAGGCCATAGGAAAGTAACTCACACAAATACTGTAAAACCAGGGAGACACTATCCCTGAATGGGTGCTGCTTCATTTGTCGGCACTAACTAAAACATTTTTTTTCTGTTTGCTTGCCTCCATTAATACCTGCTGCATATCCTCAGAAAACAGCTGCATAAAAGGTGTTAATACTTTCTCATCCACTCAATCAGTTGCAGTTGTTTGAGGTCAGGATGTATCAAACACCCCTGATCTTGTGTGAGTAAATCCATTCTGTGAGGAAGCTTGTGGTAATTGCACCTGGCCAGTCCCAAAAATAGTGAGAACCACTGTTGCCTGGGCCAGAGGGGAGTCACTGCAATGATCTTTGGGGTGTCCTCCTGGAAATTAGTGAAAAGGGTAGAAAATCATAAAGGAACATTACAGGCCAAGGAAAAGTAAAAGCATCTGTCTTCCAGGCCTTCTTGCATGGAGTCCTAGAATGGAATTTTGCCAGCTGATTGTCTAGAGAGGAGGCAAAAGGGTCTACCTGAGGTGGTCCTGACAGATGGATCAAATCCTGAAATCATTTTCCATTTATGAAGGGCTGCCTTGGTCCTGCTCAGGTTGTCTACTCCACAATTTTGTTCTGATGGAATGTAAGATGCTGTATAGTTAGAGTGTGCTGTAAAAGACATATTATGCTAAAGACATATACACCTCTAGACTGGTTGAACAATGGACTCCATAGAGTTACTCCAAGTCCAACTAACTGTAGGAAAGACCCACTTCCACGTCATTGTCAGCTATAGGTTCCCCACCATGAACCACAAAAACCACACAGCTTACCTGGAGTTAATTGAGTCACTCTCAGTACAGTCAAATACCCTGGTCATGGGTGACTAACTATCCTTCTATCAATTGGGTAACATATAAAGCACAAGCGCTCTTGCCCGAAGGTTCCTAGACTTTGTTACCACAAATGCTCTGGAGCAGATAGTCAGCACCCTAACAAGGGGCTCTAACATCCTTGACATAGTGCTCACCAACATGAGGGATCGTTGCACCGTCCCATGTGTGGGACCCTCCCTGGTAAAGTTCAATCAAAAATCAGTCTCGTTCGAATTAACAATCATACCTGACCCACCCTCATGAGCAAAAAGGTTAAACATTTTCTCCAAAGCAAACTATAGCCTACTGAGTGATGACATCAATAATTTCAGATGCCCTGCCAACACTGACAGCAATGACCCCTATACTGAGGTGTACACAAATGTCCTGTATAAACACCTATATAAATGTATGCAGCTGTAATGGAACGAATCAAGCAAAGATCCTCACAAAAAAATAAGCTGCCTTGTGGACATCTAGCATAAATAGGTTATACAAAAGAGAAAGAAACTGATGTAAAAAAAAATGAGGAAATGGTCCCACCAAAGGAAGAACTCCCTCCAAAGCATAAACAAGTAGATTATTCATCTTGCAAAGTCCTCTAAATCTAATTACGAAACTAAATTAGCATCTCTAGCTAAGATAAATCACAAAGCATTCTTTAGCTACTTTCAAATATAAAAGGGAAGGCCCAGCTTTGTGCCAAATTAGCTGTGGATGGTACCACTTATACTGCACCTGAAGATATCATCAACCTGCTAGCAATCAGATTTGGCAAAAACTTCACCCCCCGTCCCCACCAATCATACTCCATAATATACCTGTCACCAGTATTCTGCCTAGTATCTCCAGAGAGCAGGTCATAGCTGCACTCTCCAAGGTCAAAAACACAGCCTGTATGGGACTGGACAACATTCCATGCTGCTTATGGTCTAAAACAGAAGTTAGTGGAACCACTGCGCACACTATTCAAACTCAGTCTAAACAACCGATTTTTCCTAGCTGAGTGGAAAACAGCAACCATAATCCCCTTGCACAAATGGGGTCCCTCAACCAACTCAGGGAACTACAGATCCATAAGCCTAACCAGCCTTAACTGAAAGGCCATGGAGAGAATCATCATGAATCTTATCACAAGGATATAGGTGACCTTCAAACTCTTGATCCAACCCAGTTTGGCTTCAAGGCAGATCTTGCCTGCTAAACCTAGTGGACTTCTTCAAGAATGTCACCAAACCCCTAGATGAAGGCAAAACGGTTCACACGGCCTATCTCCACCTAGCCAAGGCCTTTGACACATTCCCTCACTCAGGCATCATTGAGAAACTCACCCAGCTGGGGATTAACCCTTACATCACTAGATGGCTTGCCAGCTGGCTCACAAACAGAACACATAAAGTCAAATTGGGGATGCCAACTCTACTAGCAGACCTGTTACCAGTGGTGTTCTACAGGGATCTGTGCTAGGCCCCCTACTGTTTGGTATCTATTTTTTAGAAGTCTAGACAAAAATAGATTGTCTATGGCTTACCAAGTTTGCTGATGACTGCAAACTGGGTGCAACCATTGAATCCCCCAAATATGTCAACACACTACAAAATGGGCTTATACAAACAATGATTGGTGTAAAAGCCATGGACTTAAACTAAACACAAAAAAATGCATTATCATCCCATTCAGCAAAGGAGAAACCTCTATTAGTTACAGCATTAATAATACCCCCTAAATTCAAACCCAGTGGTGAGAGATTTAGGAACACAAGTTGATAGCAGCCTTAATTTTGATCATCAGGTGTCTACAGTAGTAAGGAAGGCCTTCTACATTGCATACCTCATAAGCAAAGGTGTAGCATCCAAAGCTGAGGAGGTTATAACTCCCCGGTCTCATCAGACCAATAATAGAGTACAATGCTCCCTTTTGTATGTACCTCACCAGACATCTGCAGCAACTGGAGAGACCTCAGAGGTTTCTCACCAGCAAAATTCAGGGCCTACAACACATGACCTACATGGACAGGTGGAAGGTCCTATTACTTTACTCAGTATCATATAGACTGCTTAGAGGCAACTTGTGCCTGGCCTACAGAGCAGTCTCACACTCTGCCTTGATGAAGGTGATGCACATCCACAAATCCAATGAGACAAGATTCACATGTTCTAGGGATCTTAACCTAGGCTGGGATATTAGCAGGACATGCTGGAGAGATGAGACAGATATGTCTCCCAGAGTTTGCCACTCCTCTGGAACAAACTCCCAGTTCATGTAAAACAGAGGTCTTCAATGATCCTATTTAAGCGTAACCTGGGCAGTTGGATGCAAAACTGTAAATTTACACCAGAGATTTCACCTGTGGCCCTCTTAGACAGAGGCAGCTGGTGCTGATCTTATATTTATGCACAAACATAGACTATATATTTTGGTCCAGAACAAGGATATAACATGGCTAGGCTTGTAGAGGCCTTAGGGCCAACAGCCTAGGAACCTCCTATGATTCTATAATCCATGCTAACATGGTTAGCCTGTATCATAGTCCCCCTTGCTTATGTACCATATTACTGTGGTGCTGTCTGTAAACACTTGAAGTCCTGGGGACCACAGATGATTCTGAGAGTTAACAGCATTTATAAGAGTTAGAATCTCTTTGACGTTTATGCATTTTGGTCTGGTTTTTTTTTTTTGCCTCAAAGATCACACACTATTATGCTCCCCAAGCAAAGTCTGAGGCATCTATTGTGACTGAATGCTTTGGTGCAGAGGGGAGAATATAAGACCTGGATTCCAAGAAATTTGATGTTTTCACCACATGATCTCCCTTTTTACAAACCTAAGACTGGAATTTGAAAAGTCAAAGGGTGCTGATGCTGGAAATAAAGAGATTTCAGACACCATTGTTTTTTCTCATGTGGAGTCTTGCAAGAGGTATTATGAGAATCACAGATGTCATGGGACCCAGAATCCTGAGGTATTCCCCTGTGGAGACTAAAGTCTGTATGTGTAACCACATAAATAGACCTAAATACAAATATATATTTTATGCTGAAGAAAAGCTCTGTGTATCCAGTAGGAACCCCAGAAAAAATACTGTGAGAAGGCATCAGAAAATAATTCTGAACATTCTCTTTTAAATCCCAGCCTGTGTAGGAGAACTCTTACCCAACAGAGCAAGAGAGAGAGAGAGAGATTCCTGGCATGTTGATAAAGACTCTGCACAGATAAGGAAGTTGTCTAAATAAGTAAAATGTGGATACCTTGCAGTCTGCGGTGGGCCATCACAGGAGTTAGACGCTCTATGAACACTCATGGAGCATTATCCAAAAGGGTAAGTTACAGAATTGATAATGTGATCCAGACACACAAAACCTTAAGAAATGCCTGAAATCTGAATGAATATAAATGAAATGATATGCATCTTTTAAGTCTAAGGCTACTACAAAACTCAAATGAGGAATTAGGGGTAACAGACTGTGAAATGAAAGCATTTTGAATGCGGTTCAGGAAGTGCATATCCAAGTTTGGTCTTCAAGAATCTTCCTTCTTTGGCCCCAGAAACATTCTTGAATAAAATCCTTCTCTAACTAGAGGAAGAAAAAGAGTTTTTATTACCCCTTTAGAAAGCATGTGATGTAAGGCAGGAGGAAAGAGAGGAGTTTGCTTTGGAGAGGAGGATGAATCCCTTGGAAAGGAGGGAGAGCTTCCTAATGTCATCTGTAACCTTCACTGATCACATTCAGGAACTCTCTGTCTGAAACACACTGTTGCCAAAGATAAAAAAGGAGATCCAAACTTTTTGGGAGGATTAAGGGACTGCCACGGGGAGGGGGGGGGTGACAAGGCCCCTCATATAGTCATTTTGACTTGTTTGACTATCCTTTGTTCTCAGGGGCTCTTGCTTTCTTCCTGGAACATTCTTGCTATTTTTTTTAAATGTCTACTTGCCAGGAAGTAGAGAACGGGAAAATCTGAGTGATTCCCTGAATCAGTTTTCCCTTTTCGTCAACCTCTTTCATGACTTCTGCAGCAGAAGTTTCTAAAACTAAATCTCTGTCTAAGGGGAGAATTCAAAATTTCACTTTTAACGAGAATTCAGAATTTCCTTTGTAACATCTGTGAAGTTCTGAGAATGCAGCCAAGTAAAACTCCTTAAAACACTTCCAGTGACAACAGCCCTGGAGAAAGTATCCACAGAGTCATAAACTAAATTACACAATGCAGATTTGTCCTCACAAGAGGAAACTGAAGCCAAAACATTCCTCATACTTTCACAATTTATTATATTTGTATTTGTTTTCCAGGGTACAGCTAGCCAGTATAAACTTTAACATAGATACCTCTCAACTGTATAGATTTTTGCAAAATGTCGAGATTTTTGCCTCATATTTTTGGTTTGTTTTTCATAAATTTGTGGGGGGGTTTTGGCAAATTAGTGGTAAATCATTAAAGTTAGAAAATAATGACAGACATTCGAGTTTCAGACTTCATGCTCTTTAGAAAATTCATACTAATGCAAAACGTTTTTCCATTAACTTTTTAAATTTGTAAGACCGATATTTAAAATTGTCTGTATTTTTGGGCCTTTGTCCCACTTCTGTTTATGGCTTTGTCCAGATTTCTTGATCTAAAAGGTTGAGCGGTATGTCAACATATGAGCCTGGCAGTTCAAAATTCTAAAAAATCAAAGTTGCAGAAGCACACACCTTTCCCCAAACTTATCAAAAGCCTCCTCATCCTTATCAGAAGGAGAGGGATTAAAATTAAAGTGTTCAGCAGCAGCTGGATTCACTAGGTCTAGAACAGGTGTAAAAACTGAGGAATTTATACAATCTATCTGTTTTTTATTTATTTATTTTTTTTAAAGACAACAGGTTGACTGTCAGGGAAATTGCAATCTGTGACAAAAACATCCTCCAAAGCTAACAAAACTGGAAGAATAGGTGGAGATTCCTGAAATTCCAGCTGTAATGAAAATCATAACATATTTTGAGGGACTTAGAAACCTCAGCATTCTCACAATGAAAGCATCAATGCATCCTCACAGGAAGAATTAGATTCCACACTCTCCTCAGAATCTGAATCAAAAACCTGATGAAAAACTGCATCTGTCCCATCATATTCCCATACAGGTTCAATTTCTTGCACCTCTTCAGCGAAAGAGGAATCTTTTTCTTTTACCAGAAACAGCCTTATGAGAATGGTCTACAGTCTGCACAAGACCCTTTGCCAAAACTAATAAATTAACATTCTTCAGAGTAACTTGCAAAGGAGAAGACAAATGTTTACTTTTTTGTCTCTTTTTGACTGGAGTTTCTGAAAAAATAGACCCAGCATTGCAAGCAACAACTTTCCCAGGGATGAGCATAACATTCTGTGTAAGCAGGGGTACATTCCCTGTCCCTTCTCCAATGATTGACAAGAGCAGCCCTCCCTTGCCCACTAAAGGGACCCCTACAACCACAGAAGACTTGTCTAACCCTGGGCTTTGGTGGGTGTATGGACTACATGAGAGGGATCTGAAAAAAAAAGAGTGGTCTGAGGAACCAACTTTTGCCACAGCAGAATCATCCACCTGTGGCTGAGGGAAATTATCAGCCTGCTATGATGACAAAGGGTGCTTGACAATGTTTTTCTTTTTGTGACTGGAAGAAGATCCAACCAAGTAACTGGTATGTTGTTTCATGGTCAAGTCAAACTTTATGTTTGTTTAGTTGGGAAGCTTTAACTGCAATAGTTAGAATAAACACACTTTTCCCAGCCTGGAAAAGTAAAATAATCAATTTCTCCAATAGAAAAAGTAGTTTTAAACAACTTTTAACAACCTTCTACCACAAAAATAAAAAGAAGTCCACTTCCATTTAAAGGTACATAAAAGTTACAAGACAGTCATCCAAAAATACTTTTTTCCTAGCTTAAAAGGGTTTATTTTTAAGTAAAGTATGTTTTATGTATGAATAAAGTAAAGTAGAAGGTTTTTCCTTGAAGGGAACTTATCTGACCAGCAATGGAGCAACATTAGCCCACCGTTGATCTTCAAAAGTCCACAGAGGAGTGCTCTTCTCAGCCTCAGGAAAGCTTTAAGGATCTTGGCACCCAACCCTGACTTTTAGTCAGCTCAGCTTAAACTAATGGTCTGTGTGTGTGTGGAAGGTGCCCTGAAGCTTTAGTAGCTGGTCGGCTACTATATCCTGTGCAGGATATAACCCATACAGCTTATGCCACTGCAGCAGTGATCATAATGATGAACTT
Source organism: Protopterus annectens (assembly GCF_019279795.1). Lineage (NCBI taxonomy): Eukaryota > Metazoa > Chordata > Ceratodontiformes > Protopteridae > Protopterus > Protopterus annectens. Next base: position 641,352,809 of record NC_056744.1, on the reverse strand, counting down.
CTGTAGTAGATATTAACAAATCTCTTTTAAATCCTTTGCAGGTAAGGATAACACTTGTTGCCTTCCACTTGGAAAAGATACAGGCACTTTAAAAATAAATGCATCTTAGCATAAGCGAAAGTAGTAGCATATAAAACACTGCACTATAAACCAAGTTCAGATCATGATTTCAGTACAGTAGCATTTTACTGTTTACTTAAGTGCAGTAAAATCAATCATCTAACTTTCCTTATTGCTGTGATGACATTTTCTGTAATGTTTAAGTTTTGCAATGTCCTGCAGATAACAATCAGAAAGTAACTTAAGCAGTGGAGATTGTATCAGCTTGTACTTCATGTTACTAAGACGACCTACTCCTTTATCTTACGTGGAAGCTGTGTTGCCCTCTCTGAGTTAAGTACTCACCATAAGACTGCGATAAAGGTGTAAACGAACACAGAAATCTAAATACTTGATCAAATAATTTTCTAACATTAGCCTCCTGAGGAAGTGGGGTGTATGAATACCACCATGTTCTATTTTTACTAATGGATTATAGTATATATTTGAGGGTGCATGATACATAACAAAACTTGATGTAGCTGTACATAAAGGAAAAAATGGTAAAATTGTTTAAATTCCAGAATGTTCTCTAGCTATCATCTGAGAAGAGGTGTATTATAATAGTTTAAGTGGTAGGCAATGCACACTTCAGCATATGTAAGCCAACCCATTTGTTTTGGTTTGATATTAACCTATGTAAGAACCATGCAGTTCTACTAGATTTGAAATGTATTAAGAAACTTGAAAAGCGGTAATATTTAAAATACAAACTGTAAAGTGATTTCAGATGCATGAACTTTCTGGTATACAATGTTTCAGAAAATGCAAGTAAGCACACTAGAAGAATGAATCAATGCAGTATACATCATGAAGCAGACAACATAAATATGTTTTAATATTAAATGCCAAACTGCATTTGGAACTCTTTATGTGGCTTCTTTTTCACAAAATTTTAATTTACTGATTTTATTCTTTGCAAACCAGATACCATTGCTAATACGAGCACAGGTATCCAGTGATTTATTTGTCACATTACTGTTAACAGCTGTTGCACAACCTTCTGTTGATTTATTGTTATGTTTGTGGATGCTCCCTGCAGAAGCAAAATCTTACTCAATATGCACTTTTACTTATGACATCCTGGATATGTTGCAATAGCTTATTCAAGTGAAAGAGTATGGTTTCATGTTGCACCTTTGAGAAATGTGCCTAGGGACAGTATTGCATTTCTAAAGACATGAAATGAGTAAATAGAGTTGTATATCAACTTACAGCAACTATGCAATGCCATGAACAAAGCTTTTATTTAAATGCAATAACTCATCAGTTAGAAAATGAATATGAGTGGAAGCCTAGCATACCCTTACGTAGATAAAAAATAACTTTACTGGAAAGCATCCAACTGTAATTTAATGATCTAAAAACCTCCTCTTCACTAGCCATCGCATCCTCACATCAAGCAAGAAAATGTCAATTGCAGTACTAGTTTTCTTTTGAATAAGGCAATTTAATCTGTGCCTGAAAACACAGCATACCAATCAAATACAGTAGGAACAACTCACGAGATGCAGTGTTTAAACAATTATGTGATCTGGAATTAATTACTAGCTATTATTACAAACATTACTGTTATGGATGCCTTCAAAAAAAGTACTAAATACAGACTTTGTTGACCAAGCTAAAGACTGTTAAAGTCTTCTGTCATACTTGCAAATCGCATGTACTACCTATGTATAAATAACAAAGGCGAGTCACAGTATGACTACTAATTGTACATTTGTATACAGTAATCATGTAAAAAAAAATATCCACTTCTAGAATCAGTAAGTCATTAAGTGTTAGGTGAACCTAGATGTGCCTATGATAATTATATTATGCGTATATTATATGTCATTATGTGCATGTAAACTTGAAACTTTCCTAACAAAACCTCTATTGGAAATGAGACTCAACAGAGTAGATATCCCAGTAATCACAGCATTAGTAAGGAAGTTAAATAAATAATTTTGGCACTTTAATAGCTTAATTGCATCCAACACGAGCATGTGTACCTAACATTATACCTGACGTATGTGATGTCTCAGCCAGATTAACATATCCTGACATGCCATACATACTTCCCACTACTGTAACTATGGCTGACATCTACTTTTAAAAAAAAGTCGGTAGAAAGCAGTTCAAGGGGTGATCAAGATACAGGAGAGGGACAATCATGATGGAGAAACAACAGTGTGAAGAGGTTCTACAGGAAAATGTTTATACAGACATGAGAGCCTATGTAAAAATCACACATGTGCAAACCTAATGCACCTAGGAAGTAAAACATTATAGCCTATCTGAAACAGTTTTTTTAATGAAGGAAAATGATTTAAAAGAAGCAATGTTCCTGCGAATTTGTCTAGAAATTGAGAAGACTGCCTCACAGAATGAGCTCAAGTATACTGAACAAAGAGAATATGAAGGAGAAAAGATCTGCAACAACTGCTTACATCAATGCAAGAACTAACAATAAAAACAGTTATCTGAGAACAAAATGGACAATTTAACAGCAAACGTGTATGAAGCATAATGAACTGTTAAGCAATATATAGTATCTAAGGATGGCACACACAGAATGCTAAATGAACTGGATAGATGAGTTAAGTAATAGGATCATCAAAAATAATTTTTATTAAAAACAAAATACATAGATAATGAAGAAGATAGAACGCTTAGAAAACAGAGAGATGAAATAATATCAGAATATTTGGTATACCTGAGCATTTTGAAGGAAATTATATGGTAAGCTTCTGAACTCCATGTAATCCCAAAACACTAAAAATGATGGGAGGCCTGTCTTGTGGCATTAAGAGGGCTACCCAAGCTATGACATGAACCTCAACAAAGAAAGGAAATGGAAAACAAAGATTCAAAATTGAAAAAAAAGCCACGTGACCTTTGGTGAAAACTTTGAGAAAAAACAATATAAAAGTTTGATTTATTTTTCCATTACAAATAAAAATACAGTTGGAATCAGGTGCTAAAACACCATAAACTGATACCAGAACGTGGATCACAGGCATCACTTGAGAAAACATATGATAAGGAGAAAGTATAGTTGAGGAAGTAAACTTACCATAACAGTAGATGGTTGAATGGAGCATTGTTGCTGTAGCCTAAGCTGTATGGGTCCAACACCCTGCCACTGGCCAGCTTTCAAAGCTTAAGGGTGTACTTCATGTGTTCTAACTGTCCAGTGCCCAAGAGGAGTTCCTATAACAAGACAAAACAGAAAAAAAAATTCAGAGCATTGTTGCCTCAAGAAGGGAGGCAATAGCCCTGAAAGGAAAAGATGCTAGGAAACAAAACATAAACCAAACTATGTGCATAAGGGAATATACATCCACACCACAACACAAAAAAACACCAAAAAGTACAGTTTTGTACCTACCATAAATGTAGATGTCCGATAGATATGCTACTGCAGTCCTGACATATGGGTTGTCCTGCCTCAGGCAGCCCCTCGGTCGGCCGGATTCCAAAGTCTGGGTCTGGCGTCAGCTGTTGTCGCCTCTTCCCTGACGTCAGAGCGGCTGGGGCATAAAATCATCAGCCAACGCCATCTTCTTCAGTGTTTCTTGCCCCAGATGCCAGGTGCCCTCCAAGGAAGGCTAAATTTAGAGAATGCATAAAATTCCAGACATGCATAATAGTAATAAACAGATGCACCATAAAAGCTATCCCCAGCTAAGTTGGAAAAGGGGTAGTGGACCCAAAAAGGTAAATTACTGAGGGGTAGGAGGGAGGGTAAACCTGACTGCAGTTGCATATCTATCGGACATCTACATTTATGGTAGGTACAAAACTGTACTATGTCCTTCAAGAATGCAACTGCAGTCCTGACATATGGGTAGAATACCATAGCCAAGCTGGGGGTGGTAGGATCTAAGAAAAAGATGATGTAGCTAAAAAACCCTGCAGGACTGCCGAAGCAAAGCCTGCTCGGGATCTGGAGTATAAAGGCAGGTTGTAGTGTTTGGAAAATGTATGTACGGAGCTCCATGTAGCAACTTTTAGAATGTCCTTTGTAGCCACCCCTCTTAGAAAGGCTGTGGAGGTGGCTATAGCTCTGGTGGAGTGTGGCCTGATATTGGCTGGCACACCTTTTCCATGGAAAGAATAACAGAATCTGATGCAGTGTCCAATCCATTTTGGAAATTGCCTTTCCTTGCACTCCAGCAGCGTAAGCTACAAATAGTTGGTCAGACTTTCTGTTGGCCTTTGTTCTGTCCAAGTAGTAGCATAATAGTCTGTGTATGTCCAAAGTGTGCAGCAGCTTTTCTCCTTTATTTTGAGGATTGGGAAAGAAAGTAGGCAGGTGAATTGCTTGATTTAGAGACACCCTAGATATCACTTTTGGCATGAATGAAGGACTGGTTCTTAAAGAATCTCTGTCCTGATGAAAAATGAGGAATGGAGGTACTGCCATGAGGGCCTGCATCTCCGAGACTCTTCTTGCTGAGGTAACTGCCAACAGGAAAACTGTTTTCCAGGAGAGAAATTGCATCTCTGAAGATGCTGCTGGCTCAAAAGGAGTAAGAGTTAATTTTTCAAAGACGAAGTTGAGGTCCCACGCAGGCACTGGTGGTTTCCTGGGAGGTTTGATATTCTTTATCCCTCTTAGAAACTGTCTTAGCAAAGGATGTGAAAACACAGGTGGATCACAGTTGTATTTTGCTGAGATTGCTGAATCGTGTATTTTTATGGAAGAATATAAAAGGCCACTATGAAGTATTTCTGCCAAGTATTCTAGTATCTGTGCCATGTTTATTACTGACACATCCTGACCCTTGTTGGCATTCCAGGTGATGAATCTCTTCCATTTGGCTGAATAAGTTTTTCTGGTGGAAGGTCTGCGTGCTTCCAGTAGGATCTCTTGAACTTTTTTGGAGAGAGAGATATGGGTAGAAGTCATGGAACCCTCCAAGCTGTCAGCTGCAATGTTTGCAGGTTGGGATGAACAGTCCTGTAATTGTGCTGAGTTAGTAGCAGAGGCCATTGAGGCAGAGGGCACGGATTGGTGCGAGATATGCTCCTTAGTAATGGATACCAGTGCTGCCTTGGCCAGTCTGGAGCTATCAAAATACCTTTCGGTTGCTCTGCTTTGATCTTCAGTAACACCTTGGTCATTAATGGTAGAGGTGGGAATGCGTAGATTGTCAGAGAATTCCAGCTGAAGGGGAGAGCATCCATTCTCCAGGCTTGAGGATGGTGTGTCCTCGAACAGAACTTCTTCAGATGATGATTGAGGTGAGAGGCAAAGAGATCTATGTCCGGCCTTCCCCACGCATGAGTTATTTGCGAAAAAATGTCTGGATGCAGCATCCATTCGTGTGGGTCCAAAATGTTTCTGCTTAGACTGCCTGCCAGAACATTGTCCTTGCCTGGAACAAACTGGGATTGCAACTGTAAGTTCAGTTTCAGGGCCTTTTCCCAAAGAGTCATTGTTAGTCTGCAGAGGGGGTAAGAATGAGTGCCTCCCTGTTTGTTTATGTACCACATGACAGTGGTGTTGTCTGTCTTTATTAGCAGATGACCTTGCTGAAGAAATTTTCCGAAGGCCTCGATTGCATGAATCACTGCCAACATCTCTTTTTGATTTATGTCCAGATGCATATCCCGGGGAGCCCATTGCCCTTGCATGCATCTGCCTTCCATGTGCGCCCCCCATCCATGATCTGAGGCGTCTGTTGTAATGGTTTGACTTGCTTGAGGTTTGTTGAAAGACATGCCTTTGTTTAATTGACTTGCTAGTGCCCACCACAAAAATTCCTTTTGAAGACATGGAATGAGTGGTATAATTTCTTCTAAGTTGTGGCTGTGTTGAGACCATAAACTTTTTAGGTACCATTGTAGTTTTCTCATGTGTAGTCTTGCCAGTGGAATCAGAAGAATGCAAGATGCCATGAAACCCAGGCCCTGCAGGATTTTCCTTGCAGTCATCTGGGTGAGCTTTGCTAGGCTTTTGAAGTAATCTGGTAATTGTTCTTGTTTTTCTTCCGTGAGGAAAGCCATTTGTGAGTTTGTGTCCAGTTTGGCTCATAGAAAAATTATTTGTTGGGATGGCAGTAGTCTTGATTTTTGAATGTTGACTGTGTATCCCAAAGCCTGTAGTAAGTGTATGACATAGTCCAAGTTTCTTATCCAGGCTTGTTTGCTGTCCGCTTGTATAAGGCAGTCGTCCAGGTAAGGGTAAATTTGTATCCCCTGGATTCTGCAATGTGCAATTACTGATGCCAGGCATTTCGTGAATACTCTGGGCGCAGTAGATAAGCCAAACGGCAATGCTGAGAATTGATAATGCTCTGACCCTGCAAGAAATCTGAGGTATCTTCTGCAACTGTGTCTGATTGGGACATGCAGGTATGCCTCCTTGAGGTCCAGAGTAACCAGCCAAGACCCCTTGCCCAGCATGGGAAGAGGTTGCTGTAACGTCAGCATTTTGAATTTTGGCACAAAGAGAAAGGTGTTTACAGCGGACAAGTCCAGTATAGGTCTCCATTGCTTTTCTTTTCTTGGAACAAGGAACAGTCTTGAGTAGAATCCCTGGCCTTGTTCCTGAGGAGGAACCTTTTCTATTGCTTTGATTTGTAGCAGCTTTGAAACTTGTATGAGTGCCTCTGCCCTTTGATTGTGTGGCAGGTTTGGCATGCCTTGTCTTGTTGGTAAGGTATGGAAGTGGAACCTGTAACCTTTGTCTATTATGTTCAAAATCCATCCGTCCTTTGTAAAAACGTGCCAATGTTTTGAAAATAAGGATAACTTTTCGCCTAAAGGAGCTTCTCTTTGAGCCTTGGTCGGTGGTGTCAAAGTCAAGTCATTGTGATTGTCCCTATGGAGCAGTGGGAGTCCCTGCGCCACTTCTCTGAGTAGTTGGTTGCCATTGGCGGCCCCTGTAGGAGCCTCGGTATTGCCCACTACCTCGAGCATGCCTGCTTTTTCCCCTTTGAAACTTGTCAGTGTCTGGAAAGGACCAATTCTTCGAAGGCCAATTCCTGCTGAACCTTGGTGGCTGAACCTGGAGGAAATCTTTGACTGTTTGTACTGATTTAGCCTTTTCCTCAATTGATTTCAACACACCCTGTGCATTAGCACCAAATAGCTTGTCATTTTCCAGAGGTGTATCTAGAAGCTTTACTTTAACATGATCTGGCAATGACTGTTCTTTCAACCAAGCATGTCTACGTATGATGGCCCCTGTCATAGCTGCCCTACATGAAGCTTCCAATGCATCATAACCACACTGAAGAAAATGATTGCTAACCTGCTGAGTATTATGAACCAAATCCTGCAAAGCCTTTCTATCTAAAGGCTCAGGAGAGGCTAACTTTTTCTGCAAATCATCCATCAGAAAATCTTGATACTGAAACATATGAAAAAGACAGTTAAGAGCCCTCATGGCAAGGGTGGTAGAGGTATAAACTTTCTTACCCCACCTCTCCAGGGACCTAGATTCCCTGTCTGCGGGCAAAGGATTCTTGGTCGTGGAAGTGGCCACTCCTTTGGGCCCCTGAGAAATAGTTTCTAGATCAACAGAGTGGGCCTTAAAAAGATGCTTATGAGTTTCAGGAACCCTGTAATATCTGTCTGGCTTGACAGGAGCAAGAGGGACAGAATCAGGAGAAGTACTGGAGTCTGAGAACACATCATCCAATACATCTAACACTGGGGGTATAGCTAAAGGCCTGTGCTGGGGTAACTTAAGGAAAGTCCGAAGCCTTTTCCTGGAGTTGGAGAAATCCTGGCCCTGCCACTGAAAATGCTCTGTCATGGAGTGGAGAATTTCCCCGAAAGAAATATCCTCAGGAGGAGAGGCAGAAGGAATGGATTCATCTGTATCAGAATCCTCGTAGGCCGGGAAGGGTTCTTCCTGGGAATCTGAAAGGCCTGACTCACCAGAGGCTTCATCTGAGGAAAGGGTATCTGTCTGCTCAACCCTAGGCCTTTTGTCTGAAGGCGGCTGAGAACCTCTGTCTGGATGAGCCTGAGAGCCCAATTAAAGAAATTAGATCTGCAGCTAAAGTCATGATCTGTTTATCCGAAGTGGGAGTCTGTGAAAAAGGTTTAGGAGGGTCAGACTTAGCCTGGCTGGCAGCCTTGGCACGTGTGTAGGCCTTGATGGACATAGGCACAGGAGGCCTAGCTGTCCCACGTGCTGGAGTAACTTTGTCCACCGGTATGGTGTCAGGCAAATCTTGGGCTTTGGTTTCTGGAGGAAAAGCAACAACCGGCACCGAGGAAGCCTCCGGGACCGTAGTGTGCGGTAAAACGGTGTCGTCGACCTGGAGCGGTTGAATTACTGCCTCCGAAGAGACCGATACACTCGCGGAAGGCTTAGGCGTGGTGTCGGTGGAAGTCGCGGGCCACGAAGGTCGGTCCCGGTCCTTCCGTTTTTTGGAAATGTGTGCTGTCGGAAGCTCCGACGGCATGATATAGGAGTAATTTTCCCCAAAAAAGTCTTCAGCAAATTCTGCCTGGCGCCTAAGTGTGCACTTATTGAAGCAAGCACAGGCAGCACAGGCCGAGACGTCGTGGTCTGGGCCCAGGCAGAGAAGGCAGTAAGAATGGAAGTCCTTATGAGGTATTTGTTTACCACAAGACAAACAATTATTAACTTTTGCAGTTTTAACTGATATAGGCTGAGGCAAGAAAAGGTTCCCCAACGGGGTACTTAGCTTTTTGATGACTTCGGTAACTGAAAACACAGGAGCTGGCCGACCGGCACTTGCGAACTGCTTCTGCTTCGGGCACTGCGCGGCAAGAAAGACTGAATAAGATGGCGTTGGCTGATGATTTTATGCCCCAGCTGCTCTGACGTCAGGGAAGAGGTGACAACAGCCGACGCCGGACCCAGACTTTGTAATCCGGCCGACCGAGGGGCTGCCTGAGGCAGGACAACCCATATGTCAGGACTGCAGTTGCATTCTTGAAGGACATCAAGGGGGCTGGAGGGTGGAGATGGTTACTGCATCAGTGATCTATTGGTTAAGTTTATTGCACAACTGCATTATGTTCAATATTAGATCACTTTTGCAGTAGCCTAAGCTATGTGGGCAGATTATTAAAAACTAAGAAAGGAACAGGAAATAAATTAACAATCCTAGTGCCTTATGAGAATGATCCTAGCAAAGTCTGTTCTGGACCTGGAAAAAAAATCAATTTTGTAGTGCTTTGTAAACATATTTATTGAAGACCAAGTTGCTGCCTCTAGACTATTTCTACAATTTACTCCTTTCCATAAAGTCACAGAAGAAGCCAAAGCACTGGTGGAATGGGCTCTAAACCTACCTGGAAGTGGCTTATTATGGTTGACAATAACCAAAAGAAATAGCATGAAACAACCATCCAGAAATAGTTTGCTTTGATACTGGTTGCCCTATCCTCTTACATTCACAGGAGACAAACAGCTGATCAGCTTTCCTGAAGGACTGAATTTTGTCTCCGTAATATACGAGTTGCCTGTTGATATCCAAAGTATGAACAATTTTTTTTCTCCATGTTCTTATGATCAGGAAAGAAGACAGGGTGATTAACATACAGGCTCAAGGTAGACTCTTCAAACTACGTTAGGCATAAAAGAGGGATTAGTTCTCAAAGAAACCCTGTCCTTGTGGAAAAGGAGATCATGTTGACTCGCCATTACTGCTTGTAAGTTAGATACTCCCCATGGTGAAGTCAGAGCAATGAGTAAACAGTTTTCCATGCTAAGAACCACAATTCAGCCCGATAAGTTGGTTCAAATGGAAAAAAGTGTAAGTTTTGCAAGCACAGGGTTACGATTCCAAGGAGTAGTCACCTGTTTCCTGTATAAATTGATATGTAATACTCATTTCAAAAACTTGCCTGGCTTGAAGATGGTTAGAATGTGAGAAGGATCAAAAGCAGACAAGCAGAAATGGTCAATAAATGAACCATAATAGAGGGAAAATAAAACCAGGAACCAGAAGCAGCTGAGCCTTATCAGGTGACCTGTTTCTTGGAATGATACCAACTAGAAAATCGCTTTCACTTATACATACATGATCTTCTAGTTTTTTTTAGCCTTCTTCAATACCTGCTTCATGTCGTCAGGAAACATAGGTGTATAAAAATATCAAAATTCTAAAATATAGGCAGTCAACTGAAGACTTTTTAGTTTGGAATGTATCTGACAACCCCTGTCGTGTGTGTGTAAATCCAGTCCATGTTGAAGTCTGTGGTAACTGCTCTTGGCCAGTTTCAAAAGAAGGGAGAACCACTGTTGCCATGGCCAGAAAGTGTTTGTGTGTGTGTGTGTGGGGGGGGGGGTTGGAGGCACCATCACAATCTTTGAAGAGTCCTTCTGGATATTTAGAAGAACCTTTGGATATAGGTAAAGGATGTACAAACATAGCAGGACATTATCTTCCATTCGAATGAGAAAGAATATGTCTTCCGGGACTGTTTGCAAGGAAATGTGAACAGATTTTCTTTAGCTGTCTGTTCAAAGAGGAAGTAAACATATACACTTGAGGTGTTCCCAACAGTTGGATCAATTCTCAGAAGACCCCATGGTGAAGTTTCTATCTGTAACAGTCTATCCTGGTCCTGCTTAGCTTGTCTGCTATTTTGTTCTGACATAATTACAAAGCCTAAAGAGTCAAACTTGGCCAAGTTGCTACTTCCCAAAATAATCACAACATTTATTCCTGCCAACATTTCATTGGCATTTTTGTCTCTCTTGTTTGTTCCATATACTTTGAACAGTCACCTGTGTTTGAAACTTCTCCCCACAGCAAGTCTAAAGCATCTGTTGTGAGAGACTGAAGAAGAGGTGGAAAAGACAAAGGAAAGCCTAGATTTTGAGAAAACTGGTCTACCCACTACAGCACCTCCCTGTTTATAAAACACAAAATGGGGACCTAAAAAGATAAAGGGAGATGATGCTGAGTCCAGAGTAACCTGAGGTACCACTGAAGTTTTCTCATGTGAAATCTGGCCATGGAAATCATAAAAATCACAGAAGTCATGTACTCCAAGATCATGAGAAATTCCCTGCCTGATACCTAGTTGTGACTGGAAAATCTCAGAAAGAACTTTTGGAACATTTCTACTTTGTCTGGAGGAAGAAAACAATACTGTGAGATGGAATGAGAGAAGATTACTGTAAGGTCACTTGAAAACCCAGTCTGTAGACATCCCTGTTTGACATCTACTTTTCTGATGAAAAGTCGGTACCAAAGGGCTCTGGCTGACTAAATTTGCAGATGACTGCAAACAAAGAACAGTCATTCAATCCTCAAATGACTTAGCCATTCTGCAGGAAAGTTTGTCGTAAATAAATACTGCTGTCAAAATCATGGTCTGAAACTGTGTATCATTTGGGAAGTCATCTACCCCAAGGAACTACCACATTGACAAAATGCCCCTAAGAGATGACCCAGTACTTCAGGATTTGGGAGCTTATGTGGACAGGGACCTAACTTTTGACCAACATGTCTATTGTAAGAAAGCCCTTCTACATTGAACAGCTTATAAATAAACGGATTGCCTCTATATCTAGGGATATGACTGTCCCATTGTCCCCCTTTACTCAGACTTCATTATGCCAGTCACTGAACACAGTGCCCCCTTTGGCATGTATCTGTCCACATACATGCAACAGCTGGAATGTCTACAGAAATATCTTACTAAAAGGATACAAGGTCTAAACAACATGTCCTACATGGACCAAATCAAAGCCCTATCACTATACTTGGTATCCAACAGACAGCTAAGAGGTGATCTATGTCTGTAAAACAAGGCATCCTCCAACCCATTATTGATGGATTCATTGCACATCAGAAAATCAAACGGTGTCAGAAATACTTGGTCTAGGTATCTAAACTTCTTCTGCTACATCAACAGAACAGTTTGAAGGAACAGGTATATCTCACAGAGAATATCATTGCTGTGGAACATACTCCCCATCTACAGAAAAAGTTCATCCCTATCCATATTCAAGCATAACTTAGATCTATGGACAGGAAATAGAAAATTTACCCCAAGACTGCCCCTATACCATTAATTGATAGAGACAGCTCTGAAATGCTTTATTCCATGCATAGGTCCCTTAAAATTATCTATGGTATGATCCCACTTATTCTCACCGAGGTTGTATATAATTATAACCATGGGATGGGTAAGAACAGTCTATAGCTAAATGGGATACATTATTTTGAGCAGAAAAAGGGAAACTGTCTAGAGTTAAAATGGCCCACAAGGACAGCTGGCCTAGTACTCATCTATGAATCCATGAACCTATACAGAAGATTCTAAACACTTTCTTAAGGGTGCTTGACAACTGGAAAAAAAAAAGTCTGTAAATATCAGACAATAATCCAGATAAAGAAAAGTACGAATGCCTTGAAATCTGTTGCAATAAGAGCAGAAGATGGTCCAAAGGGTAAGACAGAGAAATGATAATGTGAGCCAGATATGCCAAGTAGGTATGTTATGGTAGGTATCTTTTAAGTCCAGCTTTACCACAAAAGTTAGTAAAGGGATTAGAGGTAACATGGACTTTAGGGACAATATTTTGAGCTTTGGGACCTTTACAAAAAGATTGAGAAAGGAGAGGTCTAGTGCGTGCCTCCAAGTCCCTTCTTACTTTGGCACCTGAAAAAAAAAAAAACTTGAATAAATCCCTTTGCCCCTCTGGTCTGCAGACATTGGTTATACAAGTCTCTGAACTAACATTTGCTCTAGAATAGGAGTACATTGGGATGTTTCATTTGCTGGGCAAGAAGGGATCTCCTGAAAAAGATGGAGCCCATTGTCAAGTGTACCCCCGTTGAATGACTGGAAGAACCCAACTGTCTGCCACAAGGGAAGAAGATTGAGAGAGTGGTTGCCAAGGAGGGAGTCCGAAGAGGCAAATAGTTATTTTAACTGCCCTTGGTTTTGTGAGGCTCTCTCTTTGGAGTCATTTTTGTCACTGATTTTAAAACTATTGTTTATTGGCACTTTGCTGCTTAAATTGCTTTTTTTTTTGAAAATGATAGTTAAAGTGGAAAGAATATTTTTATTTGCCCTAAAATAGGTAGTTTGGAAAAATTGGGTTACACCTTAAATCAGCTTCCCCCGTCAAGCTTCTTAATCACCTCAGCTGCAGGAGGGCCAAAAAGAACTCCAATGTCCAAGGGAGAATTTAAAATTTCAATTTTAACATCTTTATGAAGATTTTGAAAATGTAACCAAGTAAATCTTTTCATGACTGATCCATAATCAGCAGCCCTAGAGACAGTACCAGCAGTGTTATAAGAACACTTTAAGGCATGTTCAATAACATGAGAAGCACATACAAAGGAGGCTTTCAAAGATTTCCTCCAAAGACAAACCGTTGAAATTAAACTTGTTCATGTTCTCCAAGAACAGAAGTAAACATGTTAACATATGAGCCTGGCAGTTTAAAATTCTGAATGGTAAGATGGCAGTAGAATAAAATTTATTCCAAAATATGTCAAAAACGTTCTCATCCTATCAGAGGGAATGAAATTAGTATTAGCAATTTGTCTAGCAGAGGCAGTTTTAGATAGAGAAACCACAGCAGGATCTGCTTTAGGATTACAAAGCAAGAATTTGCGAGTGGGAGGTGCCCTGTATATCTAGAGGCAGGAGGTTTTCAGATAAAGTGAAAGCTGTGAGGAAAACATTCTCTCATGTAGATAAAACATGAAGAACAGTTGCAGATTGAGGAATGTCAAACTGTAACAAATTATAATACATTAGCTGAGAAAAGGAACATTCTGATCCCAACGGAAACTCTTTTATTTTAAAGTTTCAGAAAAAGAAAGGTCTTCTGGAAGGAATTCTACAGGAACACTTTCCAAGAATCTTCAGTTTGAGTAAAAAATCCCAAAGTACAATATTCTATTCCTGTACTTCTGACTGAATTTCAGTCAGAAAGTGAGGAAAACCTTTCACTTTTCTTTTCTGAAGAAATAGGAATAGTAAAAACATAAATTAACTTACAGCAAATCTTCTCTAACCATAGAGATGTAAACATAAGAAGCAATATTGTTTACTTTTATTTACATTTTTTGGGAAATGGAATACCCTGCCTACTGAAATGTCTACATTGTGTAATATTGCCAGTTTTAATCATACAATTGACAATTACTGGGGTGAAGTCTGTTACAAAGCACAGTCAGATTATGCACATGCCTGTATTGGTCTCCATTTTGTGTGTGTGTTATGTATTATATGTATGCATATATATATATATATAGAGAGAGAGAGAGGGGGGGGGGTTATGTATATAGTTATTATGTGATTTACTGCTGAACGCATTTCATTACGTGCTGAGACATGGTTGTATTGTTGATTGAATTATGTAATGGCTGAAGCTCAACAGATCATCCATTACACAAATCATGGGCTTTTCCCCTTTCACCAAGTTTGTGTGGAGTTAGTGTATTCAATTTCTGTGCGTGGAAGCAGAGGCCCCACAATGGGGTGGTGTGGGGGGATGAAGCCCTCAATGTCAATGCTATGTTTTTGTTTTACTTTTGGTAATCTCAAATGTAACCTATTGGTCTATATTTGTGATTAATTCATAGGGTCATAGGTAGGTACTAGGCTAGTGGCCCTAGGGCCTAAATAAGCCTAGCCAAAAAGGTACCTTGGCTTTCCCCACCCAAGAAAATTATTTTCCTGTGCCCCTGTTGAGCAGAGCCACAGAAGTGATCTCCGGGGTGAATTTCCTATTTCCTATCCAATCATCAAGATTTTTCTTGAAGAGTGCTAATGAGGAGCTTTATTTGATATAGACAGGTAGTTTGTTCCAGAGTATGGGATGTCTCTGGGACAGGAATCTATCCCTTCAGCATGTTCTGTTTATTGTGGTGATGAGGTTTAGGTCCCTAGAGCATGTAGCTCGGAGGGATTGGGATTTCTTTAAGTGGAGCATGTCCAACAGCTCTGGGTTTGACATAGCTTTGTATGTTAGGCAGAGATCGCCTCTCAGTAAAGCTGGAGTTTTTTGAGATGGTCTGCATAGGACATCTGTTTGAAGCCGGTAATCCTCTTTGTGAGGTATTTCTGCAGCCTTTCCAGTTGTTGTAGATGTCTGGTGAGGTACATACCAAAAGGGGCGTTGTACTCTATCATGAGTCTAATGAGGGACGAGTAGAGGGGAACAATGACCTTTTTTTTCCGGGATGAGAAACCTTTTGTGATGAGGTGTGCCACGTAGAAGGATTTCCTGACTACTGTGGCAGTGTGATTATCAAAGGAGAAACTACTGTCCACCTGTGTCCCAAGGTCTCTTATCATACTTTAGGTGTTAAGTAGACTACTGCCTATGTGGTAGTTCATGGGTAGAGAGTTTTTACCAAAGGGGATGACAATGCACTTTTTGGCATTGAGCTTGAGGCCATGGCTTTGACACCAGGCATATGTCTCAGTGAGGCCCGTTTGTAGGATGTCCACATCATTAGGAGTTTCGATTATGGCTCATTAGCCAAAGACCTTCTGTGTTAGCCTGTACTCAAAGTAGTAGATGCCAAACAGGAGAGGACCCAGGACTGAACCCTGTGGTACTCCACTTGTCACTGGTCTGAATTCGGATTTGGAGTCTGCTACTTTCACAGTGTGGGTTCTGTCAGTGAGCCAGTTGGCAACCCATCTTGTGACATAGGGGATTTATACCTAGTTTAGTGAGTTTATCTATAATTCCAGAGTGGGGGTGATGTCAAAAGCCTTGCAGAGATCTAGATAGGCTGTGTTAACCACCTTACCCTCATCTACAGCTTTGGTGACTGCTTCAAAGTCGTCTATCAGGTTTAGGAGACATGATCTGTTTTTACAAACCCAAACTGGGTAGGGTCCAAAGTTTGGAGATTATCAATATCTTTGTTTATAAGTTCCATGATGATACATTCCATGGCCTTGCAGATTAGGCTCGTCAGGCTAATGGGGCGGTAGTTCTTAGGGTCCATGGTGGCTCCCCCTTTGTGGAGTGGGATAACCGTTGCTGTGCGCCATTCAGTGGGCACAAAGCCTGAGGTGAGGCTATGATTGAACATGGTACTTAGGTGGGGTGCCAGTTCATTCTGTAGATCATGTAGAATGCAGCCTTGGATGTTGTCAGGTCCCATGGATGCTGTGTTCTTGGCTTTGGAGAGTGTAGTTTTTAGCTATGCAGCCATGATTACAGGAACTCTGCATTCTTCCAGTATAGAGATGGGCTCTTTAGGTGGTGAGAGGGGTGTAAAGTTAGCACTGAACCTATCTGCCAGGATGTTGGTAATATCAGTTGGTTCGGTATATTTAGTGCCATTGTGCTGCAACTCAGAGCAGATCTGAGTGTTGCCATTGAGATTCTCAACATAGCTATAGAATGCTTTGGGGTTGTCTTTAGAATCAGTGGCAATTTTGTTTTTGTAACTAGCTTTGGAGGATTTTATGAGGGATCTCAGCTTCTTACTGAGGCTGACCAGGGAGTTCCTCCAATCATGAGATCTTACTCTTTTTTGCAACCGTTTCTTTCTTCTGTTGTAGAGTTTGTTTATGGCAGGGGACCTCCAGATTGACTTCCTTTTTTTGGAGGATAGCATCGTGGTTCTGTTAGGGATAGCCCGATCCATGCATTCGTGTAAGTGCTTATAAAGTGCATTTGTGTAGGATTCAACAGTCGTACCTCTATTGTCCATCTGCATGGGTGTTGTGAAGTTTGCCACTTGTGTTGAGAAGTGTGAAGTTGGCTTTGGAGAATTTTTTTACGGTGGTTTCCCTAATGGGGGTGGGGGTGGGATATGGATGTCTAGGGTGATTAGATTGTGGCTGGATGTGACCAATGAGGAACTGATCTCTGGTGTGGAACACCAATCGCCCATGTTTGTAATGACCAGGCCTAGGATATTGCTGCCCCTGATGGGGGTGTGGATAAGTTGATCCAAGACATTGGAATTTATGAATTTCAGAAAACGTTGAGCAAAAGATCTGGTACATGAGTAGTTTTTCCAGTTAATGGTGGGGTAGTTGAAATTGACCATTATTAGGGTGTTGGGGTGTACCCTAATATTTTCCAGTGTATCAAGAAATTGCAAATTGATGATGAGTTTGTGTGATTGTTGTGTTTCGATCAAACTAGCCAGCAGTTGTTTGTTATAAACCCATGCAATATAAACACACACACACACACACACACACACACACACACACACACAAAATATATTGTGTGTGTGTGTGTGTTTCTAAAGACTGTCTTGTATGTTTGGGTCTTTATATAACAGTCCTTGTGAATTAGTTTTGTAAATGTAGCTATCAATACTTCCAAGTCTTCAATAACTAAACTCTCTTTGTTGTTATACATGGAAAGACATTCAAATCATTGTTTTGAGCATACCCTATCAATTATAATTAATGATAAATTTCAAAGATTATTCTTGGTCTCCCTTTCTGCACTTAGTTCTACTAAATGTTTTCACTTTTTTTCCCCATTATTGTGACATATTGTAACAGCTGTTATTGATTTTCTTGTTTTGTACTGGCTTCAATATGTCTCTGCCTCTTTGGCTTTTTGTGTTATGTTGTCTGTGTGGTACTTTCTTATTAAGTCACCTCCTTTGAGCCTGACTATGCTTGTATCATCAAGATTTTTTGCAGCATTCAAATCTAGATATGTAGATACTTTGGAAGATTAAAGCAGATGAGATTACCAGACTTTATTTATACACAAAGGAAAATAAGGAAGTGTCTTCCAAGCAAAACAGTCTTGTGATTTAACTAAATGCACAGCAAGGGCCACTAACTCAGTGTTATACTACTGGGAAGTATTTGCTGTTGGCAGTTCTCTCTGGCAGGAAAAAATTTCAGGTTCTTCAAGGTCTTCCTCACTGTGGTTGATTCGCTAACCCAAAACTACTGCTCTGGACATCAAATCGCCTTCCATAAAGGGAAAAGCTCTCTAACTGGGTTTCTCCCATCTTTGTATATTACATTAAATAGTTTGTTAAACAAGCCTGTTCTCATTAATTCCATCAGGTATCTTCCTGTTCATAAACAGTACAACTTAACAGAAACGTTTCATTTAAGGAAACATCATTGTTTTATGTTTGACTCTTTATAACACTCCCACAAGTATTATTTACACAACACAACTATTTACACATTTTTGGTCAATTCTACAAACTATATATATATATATATATATATATATATATATATATATATATATTCACACACACACACACACACACAAACAAACATATGCACACTGCAAAAAACCCAGCCAAGCTAGAGTTTTCACTGTGGGATGCCTTAAGACTCCTGTAGTGGAGCCCATGGGATATATGCAATTGACACCTTAAGGACATCATGTGTTTTAGCTGCATGGCTTCTGAATGTCCATGGCTTTTTACGTCTTTATGGTTACATTCAGGCCAGTAAAGCCAAACCCCACTAGCTGTGGACATGCATGTTTTGACCTTTTTATTGACCTCATCAGCACAACATAAGTGCATAGTTTGGCTATATTTCAAAAGTCATGGACATTCAGAAGTCATGTAGCTGAAACACAATGTCCTTAAGAGGTCATTTGTGTATAACCCCTGGGCCTCGACTACAGGTATTACACAAAGAAAACTCTTGCTTGATTTTATACAGGACACACACACACATATATGACTGTGTCTCTGTTCACACATGAGCATTCACACACCTATTGACAGTGTGTGTGTTTGTCTGTCCACATGTCGCAAACATGTTTTCTTGCTTACACTGCATTAGTCAGCTGACCTCAGCAGCTCTATATAATACCACACTTTAAAGACTATACAGGGACCTTGCCTACACTGCATTTATTACATGATGCTACTGACCTTAAAAAAACATTGAAATGGGCATACAAGACCTTAAATCCCAGTGCTTGCTATTTTTTTTCTGCCTCTATCTACCACTCCTGCTCATCTTCCTTGACTGCAGTGTACTAATCAGGTCATTGCAGTGACCCTACTTAATGACACAACTTCATGAAGTTTGTCTGCTCCCACAAGGCACGTAATCATGTCCCATTCTATTCCTTTTTAATATATCTTAACTGTCCATATTTTCACAGACTGTCCAGACTTTCGACCCATATTTTCGGTCTTTCCCTCATAAAATGTGTGGTTTTCTGGCATATCACTGAGTACTGAAGTCACTAAATAATGACAAATGTTTGAGTTTCAGATTTCACAACCTGCAGAAATTACATGCAATCACATATGTTATTCTACCAACTTTTTAAGTTTATAAGATCAATATTTAAAATCTGTCACTGTTTTTGGGTCTTTGTCCCCCTATTACTTTGGGCTTTATCCAGATTTCCTATGACAAGAGGTTGAGAGGTATGCCCTCCTTTGACATCTCTCTTTACTGCACATTTTTTTATTTTCTTAACTGCAGCACGGTACTTAGATGACCCCAGTGATTCGGCTAATGATACAAGTCACTGTATCAGAGTGGACCACACTTACAGTATACTGCTGAAGATCCTTTGACTATGTAAGTATGCTTCCACAGGCCAAGAAAAGGTTGAGAGTTAAGAAAGGGTAGACAGGAGATAAAATATTAAATCCACTTTAAAGACAGACTCGAAGTGCTGTTATATCAATGTAATATAAATGCACCACATACCACCTCCTCTGTATATAACTCTTGTTTTGCTTCAGACAATCTTCCTTGCATACAATGCTCTACTAGGTAATTAATGATAGAATTTTGTAATCAACAGTGGACTTTGAGTAAAATCATCAACTCTACAATATATATTGAACATGCAGCATGGTATACTTTCTGATGACATATTCTCACAAGGGCCTAAAACGCACTTTGCACATTACTCTCTTTTTCTGCCATTCTTTACTGTTTGTGATTAATTTCTTTATGAGCATCTACCCATTTGGAAAAGCCTCCTCCTAGTACATTATTATTGAAGTAACTCCAAGGAGGGTCAACTGGGCCATCCTTATAAAATGCTCAAACCACATCAACTGGCTTGCCTTGAGCCAAAACATCATCTTTACAACAGTGCTCTCCAGGATTATGAAGCTCCTCACCTTGGCACAAACAGGAAGCCCATGTATGAATTCTCAATAAATTCATACATGGGCTAGATAGCAAGGAGCAGCAGCCTTCTTCAGAAATCTAACACATTTTATATAACATGGCACAATCAAAAATTTGCCCAAGCTTGGAAAAGAATTGTAGACTTGATTAGCAAACTGCCATACCAAGTTCCAAATCTGCTCAAAGCTAAAGAGCTGTTCACTCTGGACTGAATGTGCTGATCTTTTTGAATACAAGACTTTTTATATTAATGACATTTCTTCTACAGTACTCTGGCATACTTTTTCCCCTGAGAAATCCATGAGTGTGATTCTGTACTGTGGGTACACACACTCTTATCCCCTGGTTAAAGATGGGGATCACCATCCCAATTAGTCCATCGAGTGGTATTGCCCCCTCTTCCATACAACACTGAAGAAGTACATTAGCCTCTGTAACCTAACCCGGTACGGTGCTTTCAATATCTCTTACAAGATCCTGTGCATACCTGCAGCCTTGCCACTACAGAGAACTATATCTACTTTAGTTACTTCTGCTGGAGTAATCTACCCTCAACTTCCAGAGATTTCAAGCACTGCTTCCCAAATAAGAGGGCATTTTCACCAATTTAAGGAGGTTGACAATGTCTTCAGCAGTAGTTAGTACTTTCTCATCCTTCCTTAGCACAGCCTGAGTAAGGCCCAACTTTATAAATCAGAGACATCAAAGTTTTCCAGAAACTCTCTCTTCATGTTTGGTACTCTGACAGTAAGCATGATGTCATCATATGTTACATGTTTGTCCATTCCCATCTCTTTCAGCAGTGCAGGAATCATATTGCCTATTAATGCATAACATGTATAAATCTATGAACAACTCATGTAGAAATCATACCTCTCAACTATACAGATTTTTGCCTCATATTTTTGGTCCATGTTTCATAAAATTGTGCTTTTTCTGGCAAATTAGTGGCAAATCTTTAAAGACTAAAATTAGAAAATAATGACAGACATTTGAATTTCAGACTTCATACTAATGCAAACCTGTTATTCTATCAGTCCCTATTTTTGGGCCTTTGTCCCACTTTTATATATGGCTTTGTCCAGACTTCTTGCTCTAAGTGGTTGAAAGGTATGGCAGAAATCCTCAGAACAGCACCCTCATATATTGATAGATCATTACAATGCCAGTCATAATCAAACTTGTAATGTTGTTGAACATGAAGTTACAGTGCTCAAGGCAATTTTAAAAAGCCTTGACATTGTGGGAGGGTATTCGAGAATTCACCTGAAAAGGTTAGCAAGACATTTGTTGTGTGTGCCATACTGCACAACATGATCATCAGGAAGTAGGCTGCCTAGGTTGTGAGTGGACAACCGTTACCATGCCAGCCACGAACACCACAATTTTTGTCACGGTGATGATAGTAAAAGTGGCGAGCAAACAGACAGTGGAGAGAGACAGGCTACCCTGTGGATGCAAAGCCCAGTAGAAGTTAGCACAGGCAAAGTAGCAGCATCTGGTATAGATGTATTTATAATAACAGTATACAAGTGGCAGAACTACACAGAACAAACGGATGCTTACAAAACAGTAGCTGCCATGCTGAAATAAGTGTAGTCTATGTGGTGCAGGTTATGGCCTGTTCACACTGTGCATCAGATCTTAACTCACTGTAGCACAAGCTGAAAAATTTCACATGGGCAATCCATCATCTTTTTCATAGGGGACAGGGGGTATATCAAAAAATGGTGGGGAATATATACATATTGAAGGTCACAGGACACACATGGGGCTGGGTGGGGGTTGGATAAACAACACTGCACTGCTAGCATGAGTGCCATGGACTGTTCTAGGGGTGTTCTGTGCTATACCTCATGGATTGTTATATAGGGTATGCTCAATGTTATTCCATGGGGAGTCCTATTAGATACCCCATAAGGTATTCTGTGGGTGTGTTTTTTTTTTAATTAAAGGAATGGGCTACTGTGAGGCACTGCACTACAGAACTGCTGCACAGGCTAGAGGTCTTCCAAATAAGGTGCAAAACTGTGTGGTTTGGCTGTGCATGATGATAAGACAGTTTGTATATGCAGACCTAAGCAGTAATCTCTTTGGACATGGCATCTTTGGGCCTATTCAGCACAAACTGGTTAGGTTTCTGCTTCCCAGTCACATCCTTGCTAAATGCTTTTTTTTTTCTTTCTAGTAATTCATTATGGTGATGACCTTTTCTGTGGATCATTGTAAGGGGTTGGGGATTAACCATACTAACAGAAGGCTAGTCCAACTCTGAAACCAACAACTGCATTAAGAATTCCAGTTCTTTCTGTGCCAGTCAAGCATGAAAGGATGTTTCTCTACTTCTGTGGGTCTACCTGGTGAACCCCATGCAGGAGTCAGGAAAAACAAGCTCTGTAGACTATAGAGAGATGCCAGTATCACAAATAAACACAGCATAAACTGAAGGGAATCCCACATGCTGCAGATTAAGCAGTCTACAAAATCTGGAGAGAATTTGATAATGGCTGTTAATTCAGAGCATGCAGCACAGAAGTAACTCATTATAGCCCCAAATGATCTCAAAATGCAGCTTGAGCAGTTGAAAAAGGAGATCGATTGGACATGGGATACAACGTATCAGATGAAAGAGTGAAACAGCTTGAGATATACAGGAAGTGATGGAAATGAGATAAAATGAATTGGCTGAAGGAATGAAACAGCTTGAGATGTACAAGGAGTGACAGCAAAGAGAGACCAAACCCACAGCAGAAGAAAGACTGAATACATGAAAAGAGATGGTCTTACTTCACTAAATGCATTTGAATAGCAGGGATAAATACCCAGTCGTGGATGCCAAGGCTGCTACTAAACAGCTTCATCAGTATAAATAGGAGCAGGATAACTTTGATAGGCTTCTGAATGTGTGCATGATCAGGACCAGACAGATTAGGGGCAATGGCTGAGGGCTTTAACTCCTCTGTTCTTGGATAAGGCATTGCATCCTATCAGTAACATTAATAAGACTGAGCATCTTGATTATTTAGAAGTTAAAAATTATGTTAATTTTGTTACAGAACTAAATAGTTACTTTACTAAGTGGGTGTATGGATATCAAATTACTACTTTTCAAATGTTGGGAGACCTTATGAAAAGAAAGCAAGCACTCAGTAATTTACCTCAGGATATGTGAATTTGACTGACAGACATTGAAAGTAACATTGCTGAGGAAATGGGCAGAAATGGTGACCTCTTTCTATCAAAAGGACACAGCTTCGCAAGAAAGGTCTACCTAGCACTACACATGGTCAGTGGGGAACCTACAGGGGTAGTCTAAACCATCACAGCAGGTTCCACAAGCAAAAAAAGCACCACCTGTTTCAGTACATTGCAAAACCTTGCTGTTATATGTTTCCAGTGTAGCCAAAACTGGCATGTATAGCCCGTATATCCACATCGACAGACTGAGGAACAAAAGCTAAGTGAGGGTGTTAGCAGAGATTGTATTGCTGTAGTAGTGGTGGTTGTCTTGAGACACAAGCTATTACAAACTGCCACAAGGGCCTGTAGCCTGTCATGGTGGAGGGAAAAGAAACCATTGATAAATGGGACATCATATAAAACACAACTACTGTTAACTCTGCAGTTGTGGAAAAGGCAGCAATCCTTGCCCAAGCAGTCCACTCAAATTAGGTCCCTGGGAAGGACAACTTTTCAGGTACCACTGGCTAGAATTTACTTGGAAGGGGGCCACAAAATTAAGCAGGTGGCAATGATAGTTTATATTCTTCAGTGTGTGTTAATAGGAAGTTATTTTATGATACAGTACCTTGTATACATATAGTTACATGCAATCAGGCATAGAGGGAAGGCAGTGGGAGGGGAATCTAGACAGTGCCCACACCTCCCACATCTCCAACACAAGCTGGTAATGTGGTTACTTCAGGGAAAAACTGAGTAGTAACAGTAAACTTTAATCTTAGTCAAAGCTGTCAACAGGTACTAGACTTTCTTTGATGTGGCTATGTCAATTGAACAGTTAGGCAGTAGCGGCAAGCTCAAATCTCTGCCACAGCTTTCAGGAGGTACTAGACTCTCTTTGCAAGAGTACGTAGTAAGGAAGCCAAACAAAGAGTTGAGACAGGCACAGCTTTTAGATTCACCTTATAGGACTAAAGGGAGGTAGCCAGGAAAGCTTCAAATTTCCAAGGCAGGAGGATTCTATACTTGTGCAATTGATTACCAACAGCCTGTCATCAAGGGCTTTTAGTCATGGCCTAAGATATCCCCTTTTCAGGCCATTTGGGTAATAATGCACATGACAATGGCATATGAAAAATATCTACTGACCACATATATTGGAAAAGACATAAGAGATAATAGGCAAGACGTGGGAGCAATGGCAGAAGTCTGACAAGATAGGAGCCAAAATTACGGTTGCTTTGATGCTCTTGCCTCTTAATGAGGGTAGTCATAGACACTGTCGGTCCTGTTAGTACTTCAAGCACTACTAGTAAGGGAGCTCCCTGCCAAGACTTTGATACCTTTGTGATTAACTGTCATAACTGTGATCACAAATGATTGAAATAACTCAAATGTGAAAATCATTTGAAATGTAAAATTTACAGAAAAAAATGTGTTTTTGTAGGGCGAGCTCCCATGAGCCCTTTATGATATGGAGTACTGTACCCACACCCTTCTACTTATATGAATTCTGATGTACCACCATTTCAGCAGGAAAAATAAATCCCTGTGCCATAAGGTAAACACAATGCTCACTCACATAAGAGTCAATCATTTGCATGTTAAACACAAGCCTGGTTCTCTAGGCCCTGTCTTCTATTGAGGCACAAAAAGTGTGAAATGCACTGTTAGGAATATTTAGCAAGAAGAAATGCTGACAGATAGAGGTGTTAATTTTATGCCAGACATGTTGACCTGTTTGTGAAGGCATCATGAGGTAAAACAGCTAAATACTTCCCCTACCACCTATAAACAAATGCTCTGTTGGAAAGGTTTAACTCTTCTTTCAAAACCATACTGAGAACATTCATAGACAAGTTTAAGTGGGAGTGAGACAAATACCTGTCTTATCTCATATGAAGAGGTACCATAACGGTCTACAGGATTTGCTCCATTTGAGCTACTTTATGGCCACAGGGTAAAGGAACCCTTGCTTTTGTTCAAGCGCAAGAAAAAGAGAATGTGATCCCAGAAGCAGTCTATTGTGAAGCATGTTCAAATGTTCAGGACCAGGCTTAGAGATCTCATGGGATGGCAGAGCCACATACAGCACAAGCAAAAAGGTCTGGCATGAACACACAGCTAAATCCTGAGAATGGACAGCAGACAAAAAGTGATGGCTTATAATCCTGTCTGACAGTATAAGCTGCAGTCAGTATCAAAAGGCTCTTTCATGACTTTTAGAGAGGTAAGAGATGTCAACTATGCCATTAAGTTGCCATGCAGGATGCAAAGAAACAAACTCTGTCATGATAACATGATGAAGCACTACCATGATAGAGACAATGGTACTCTCTATCTGTAGTCAGTCATGCTTGACTGATGCAGGTTTTCTCTCATGCAATACATCTGTCTCCTTTCTGGATGTCCTTCTTTCCTCTTGCCTTCTTCTTGTCTCTCAAATCTTTTTCATCAAATCATCATCTGCTTTCCTGCATGTGTTGAACCAATATACCCTGTTCACTTTGACCATCTCTGCAACTGGACCTGCTTTAGCTTTTTGCTGTATCATTTGTCTGTCTCACAGCACGCATCTTACCACCTGTCTCAAGCACTTCTCTAGCACCTATACCATCTCAACTGCACTGCTTTCTCTGCCCATGTTTCTATACCGTGCAGATGTACTGCTTGCGCTGTTTTTTATACTCTACTTTTCAGATTCTTTGTTCACATAGCACCCCTGACACTTTGCACCATTTGTCAGTGGCTCCGGTGTTTCTAGCTTTGACCTCTTCATTCAGACTTTCCTTCTCCTCAAACACCACTCCCAGAAACATGAAGATGTTAACTTGTTCCACTATTTTACCTTCTATCTCAAATTTCAGGTTCTGCTGACTTCCTCATTTTAGCCTTGTCTGTTCTCTATTTCATCCCATGTGCCTTCAGTTTTGCAGTCAATTTCCCTATCATTTTGCTGTATTTCCTGTCCAGAGTTGGCTTGTAATGCCACATCATTTGCGTACAGCAGCTTTGTTGATCAGTTCCCTCTGACCAGTTTGCTTATGTAGTCCATCACCAATATGAATAGCATCGGGCACAGAGCTAAAACCCTGAAGCATGCACTGGATCCTAGTATATAGATTGCGCTAATTCCATCAAATTTTCTGGGACTTTGACCCCTGCATTCTTAGAGTTATTGCACGACATGCAAAATTGCTTTGCTATCTTTGCTTCAAATCCATTTCAAACTACAGAGGCATGTAGTACAACTAGTGGGAGATGATTAATTCACTGAAGCCATCCAACATGCCCTGTGGTTTTGGTGGGTTGTCCAAGACAAATTTAGCTTTGCTGAATGTGTCAGTGGCTAGTCATTAGACATTCATCCAAAGGATACTTCTAGAACTTTGGGTCATGTACACTACAATTTTAGCAAGTCTGGGGAAGAAAATAACACTCCATCAATAAAGAGGAAATATTAAAAGGTGCATAATATGGAGAAAGAGAAAACGGGCTTAGTTACAGGTTCAGTAAGAAATGTTTTTATGTTTTTTTTTTAACTCTGATACTTTTTTTGTCTTTTAAGATGAAGACCAACTTCACTTTAAGTAAGAGAAAAAATAAAGACAAAACATATTTTGCAGAAACAGATTTCTGAGCTGGACAGTAATGCATACTTACAAAAATGCACTTTTCATATTTTACTATGCTTCAGAAATATCCACCCAAATATATCTATTAAGACACCTTTATTAAGGTTTGCTTTAAAGCTAAGTGGGCAATCTTAAATTTGATTACTTTTCTTATACTGCCTATAATTAAATTCTGCTGTATATTTATGTATCTTTTTGGCTTTAAGTACTGTCTATGACTTGACTGAACTAAGGTTCGCTTCTGAGTTTATTTTTATTCACATTTTCTGGCCATCTTTTCATAAAATGACAATATGTTTAAGCAGTATATTTTTAAGTTATGGAGAGATGGCAGCAGACATGGTATTTAACTGTTTAAAATATTAGTCTGTATCTGTCAGTTTATTGCTAAAGGTATGGTCTTGCAAGGTTGACTCCAAGTTACAGAAGTATTATGTGACGCAAATAAAACGAGATAGACTTGGAAAGCAGGTACAGGAGAAACTGGTAACACAGGATAGGAGTGAGAAGCTGATGTCAGCTTGGCCATCCTAGGTGCGGAGGGAGGCAGTTTAGCCTACTAAGTTGGTGGCACCTACTGGAGACAGAGACACAGCAAGACAGAGAGTACAGGAGGGGTGCATAGCATGTTGTGCATAAGTTAGGGGTGTGTGCTTGGTTCTGTCGAGAAGTGTGCATGTGGTAGCCTTTATAGGGTAAATGACTGAAAGCACATGCTCATAAAGGAAGGCATTCCCAGCCTTCATGCATGTGACTGTACATGTCAGCTGCTGGGGGTGGGGGTGGGGTCAGGGCACAAAATCTTCTTTTGACTGCCTCGATGATAGTCTCACTGTAAATGGCACCTTACATCACTGATGAAAAAACGAGAAATCAAGGTATAGGACAAATGGATGGCAAGCAAAAATATTATGAACAAAAAGTTTTTTTTTTTTTTTTTTTTTTTTGCTCTTACAAATCTAATAAATGCAGTACATGGAGGTAATGTTGATCTTTCATGGTAATCTTGTTTATTTATTTAGTGTTTTATTACACAAATGAGCTGTCCCAAGTTTGTTTAAACTCTGGCCAGATAAGTTCAACCTGTAAAGGGACCCTAGATATGTATCCCTGCCAGTTTTTGCCAGTGTGCTAAAGTACACACTCTCAGCAAGTCTTCCAAAAATAATAAAAATTAATTTAGCCATCCATATGAAAAGTATAAATTACACTTTATTTTGAAATAAGATATATCTCATTTCAGCAGCTAATTGTCAGGTTTTGACATCTAATTATATCTCAGTTTGTATTTTTGATCCTGCAAAGCTACTATCCTGCCAACAGGAAGAAAGGATGGCTTTGTAGTGTGTGTGGCATCCATAACTACTTCATTTAACAGCAGTATCCACCTGAAGTGGAGCTATTTGTGAATCTGTTAATAATGAAGGCAAGCAGTAGATCATGGAACAACTACACAGGGGTACATTAGATCTTTTACATTACGTGGGAAATAGGAAATACACCCCCAGGGATCACTTCTGTGGCTATGCTCGACAGAGGCACAGGAAATTAACTTTCTTGGGTGGCATAAGCCAGGGAGCCTTGTTGGCTAGGCTTACTTAGGCCCTTGGGCCGATAGCCTAGTACCTACCTATAAACCTATAAGACATTCAGGACGCTACTAGCAATTAGCCATACAGATGCATAAAATAATGTAATGACAAACAGATGGACGCTAACACTAGATAATGTTGAGAGAATAAATATCTTTACTGCACTTGATTTTTCTTGTGGCTATTGTCACCAACATAAGATTAGGCAATGTTTTAAACACAATGATTGACACATTGTCTCATCACTGGAATACCACAGAGCAATGACCAGGACTGCCACTACACAGAGTAGCTTAGTAAGTTCCTCTAATGGCTATTTCTGGTTTACTAGTGTTAGTATCCATCTGTTGGTAATGACCAATCAAAATGTGAATATATTTATTTACTTTGGCTTCCAGCAAGACTGGAAATGAGAAGAGTTGAGTTTTGAAATGGCAATTGAAATGTAATGTTACGGTATTCTCAGGCCTCAATGAGACAGTTTTAGCATCTTGAAAGTAAAGGCAGAATTCATATTATGGAATATTTATACTGGATATTTTATTTTAGCTTTTGGTATGGCATGTTGTATGTAACTGTATTTAAATATATGTTTTTATTCATTTCATGACTTTTTTTTTTTTTTTTTACAGGATTTGAGTAAAGCTTATGTTAAAGTCTGGTATAAATTCATATTTGTATGTCAACGCTTTACAATTATGCACAATTGTATAGATTTGAATTAATGATATTTTAACCTACACGCTAACGTATTTTTTTAATCTAATTGATTTATTAGGGTTTCACTGGTGTTGGTCAGGTAGTTTTACATATGTATATAAATGACGATTGTGGTTGAGTTATTTTCTGAAGTCATTGTTTACTACTGAAAGTGCTCAATTTTGCTTTAATAAAGGATAAATAGTTTTGAGGCCTTTTTGTCTTTGTTTCCAGTTTTAAAAGTTTGTTTTGTGTACTTTTCAAGAGGTTTGTTTTAACAGAGAAGGACTTGAGAGCTGTTAGCCCAGTTTTGGCCATTCAGTCCGACTTAGTTGCATCCATTGGCAACTTAACTGCATTGATTCAAGGACTTAAACAGCTATTGTTGGTAGTTCCTAGTTCGAGGGGTCTTGCCTTGAATTCCAACACCACTGGCAAATCCGTGGGGCTATCATTCTCCCAGGGAGGACAAAATCACCAATCGCCTTTTGGCTACACAGGTGTGACATCCGTGAATGGAAATGAGAACATTAATATTAATTGTTGTGCTAGTGGAGCGGCCAGCAATATGCTTTTTTCCATTTGTACAGATACATAAGACCATTGATGTACTGAAAAATAAGAAAGCCAAGAAATTGCATAGGGACAAGCTTGAATCTGAAGCTGGTAGAGTGCACTACCCCACCAGGTAATGGTTTGGTTCATAATAATGTTTCGGTGCCACAAAATGAAAGGGAGAAAATTAATTTTGATAACTGTGATGATGACAGCAATAGTGTCCCTTTAGAGGATGTTCCTCTGAGGAGGTCTTAATGACTAATGAATCAGAGGCAACAATATTCAGGGTCTATGGCAAGAAAGAACGATTCCTTTCAAGGATATTATCCAATGAGGGGGAGAACCAGAGGAGAGAGGGAGCAGGTGGTAGACAGTTGGGTGGAAATATGTGATATAACTGTCAACAAAACAGGATATTTTAAAGTGTACAATCTGATTGAGAATGAAATTACTATGGAATGGGCTGACTTGCTTGAGAAAGGGCTTACATTCATACCCATTAAACTAGCAAAAATAGATGAGATTTTGTTGCATTTGAAATTATTTGTTAGAAAACCCAACTTTGGGTTTTATTTTGATGATTCAAATACTGGTACAAATGTGCCCTTTTGTGGTAAGGGGCCCAAGTACATTCAATCTACCATTACATCCAGTAGTGCACCTGATCAATAAACTATGTGAAAATTACATCAGGAAATGACTCTTCCAAGTTAGGAATTACCCCTCCAACTTGAGTTATGATGAGACTGGCTTGTTGAAGCAGATAATGAACAACAAATGTATCATGGTTATGAAACCTAATAAGGGTGTAGGTCTTCTTGCTATGGATGTGAATGATTATATTGCAAGATGCTTGCATTATTATATACGGATACCTATGAAGAAGTCTTGGCCAATGAGATGAACATTGCACTTACAAGGATTGATGTTACGTTAGAGGACTTAGTTTTTAATGACCAAATTAGCTTGGCCAAGCTTGACTTCTTGAGAGTGGCGCACCCCAGGACCCCAACAATTTTTGGCATCTCCAACATTCATAAGTGCGTTTATGATCTCCACTGAGACCTATAGTGGATGCAAAAGCATCCAAAACTTTTCCTTTGGCAAAGTTTGTGGATCATCACAACAAAGCGGTCCTTGGTAAACAAAAATATCTTTTCAAGGATTCTTGGGATTTTTTATTGAAGGTATTGCACGACCTTTATTCAGATAATCTGCTGTTCATTACCATTGACATTCAAGATTTTATTTCAGTTATCCCCATGATGAAGGCCTGGAATTGTTTTATGATTTCTGATTTCCAATTCTGGTGTTGACCACAAGAAAATGCTCATGTTAAGAACACTTATGATGGCCAGTCTAGAGAATAAGTTTATAACATTTGAAAACCAACTATTCAGACTGAGAAAGAGGGTGGCAATGGGGCCACTTGTGCCCCTGTTTTTGCCAATATAGTTTTGGCACAATGGAAAAACAATCTGATTTTCACCTCTGAATTTGTTGATAGTTGGTCTCTCTACAGGTGTTTTTTGGATGATATTATCATCTTTTGGACTCAAACCAGGAAATAGGTTAGTCCAGGCTTTTCAGTTCTTGAATATTAGTCCTCAGTTTTGGAAATTTATGATGGAAGTACACAAAGACACGGACCATTATCTTGATGTTTCCTTTTTCAAAGATAGAACTCAGAGGAAATTTGGGACCAACCTGTACAGTGGTGGTTTGTAGGAAAGATGTCTTTTAAAACTATATTAGAGAGAACACCAAAGGTTAATTCCCTTGGGGTTATGGTCAAATGTGGACTATGGCCACAATGCAGACATACTTTGGAGGCTTCAGAAGTGTTTATTGCAAAGTATGGGGCAATTACACTCGCACATAAATATTACTGTTTTAGTAGAGGGATTGTGTATGTGACTAAGTGCCAGGGCTGTAATTGTTTTTATACTAGTAAAACAACAAAATTATTTAAGAACAGAATTTACCAACATCTGTATGACATTCAGAGACAAGTCGAAACCAATGCCCTGGCCAAACATATTAAGATATATCTCGGCCACAATTTTAATTTCATTGCCATACATCAGGTTGATTTCGGGCCCAGCGGTACGCCATGTGACCTTCATCTTGAGTATAAGGCAATTGAAATGTAATGTATGGTATTCCCTGGCCTCAATGAGACAGTTTTGATTAGAAGTGTTTTGAAAGTAAAGGGAGAGTTCATATTATAGAATGTTTACACGGGATATTTTATTTTAGGTTTTGGTATGGCATGTTATATGTAATTTTATTCAAAAATATGTTTTTTATTCATTTCATGACTTTTTTCAGGATTTGAGTAATGCATATGTTAAAGTCTGGTATAAATTCATATTTTTATGTCAACACTTTACAATAGTGTACAATTGTGTAGATTTGAATTAATGATATTTTAACCTACACTCTAGTGTTCTTTTAATCTAATTGATTAGGGTTCCATTGGTGCTGGTCATGTGGTTTTACGTATGTATATAAATGTCAATTGATTGTGGTTGAGTTATTCTGAAGAAATCATGGTTTACTACTGAAGAAAGCACTCAATATTGTTTTAAAAAAGGGGTAAACAGTTCCAAGGCCTTTTTTTTCTTTGTTTCTGGTTTTAAAAGTTTGTTTTGTGTACTCATGGTAATAAAGAAGGGGCCGCAGTGGTGCAGTGATTAGCGTTGTCACCTCACAGCAAGAGGTTCTCCTGTTCGATTCTCAGCTGGAGCAACTTCTGTGTGGAGTCTGCATGTCCTCCTCGTGGTCGAGTGATGTTTAAAGACATGCAGGTAGGTGCATCCGTGAATGGGTGTGCCTTCTTTGAAGATTGGGCATTGGGCTGGCAACTCGGCACCGTAAAAAATCCACTGCCAATCATTAGTGGACTGGAGTTCTGCTGTGGCGACCCCTAACCGGGAAAAGTCAAAAGACATTAGTTTATCATAGTAATGAACTTCAGCCAGGTTCTACTAATCAGGCTTTAAAGGAGAGTTGCAATCTCCTTAGAATGTGGTTACACATAATTTAATATTAACCTGAAGAACTTGTGCCAGTTTCCTCAAACAAACAATGTTCATTTATTTAAATAGTGATTGTTGAACCTTAAAGAATCTATACAACATATAACCTCACACAGACAAAAGTGATTTAGTTAGAAAATCTTTACTGATATTACAAACTACACAAACTAAAAATGAGAAAGTATCATAGGTTTGTGTAAACTTGTGCCTAGGCCTTTACCTTTGCAGGTGTGCCAAAAAATTATTCATCCTTGCTTATACATAATTACATCATTTAGAAATAAACTACGCCTGACTGCAACACATTTCCTTCTTAAGGCAGCAAGTACTTGAGTGGAACATCATTTATACATGGAGGTAATAAAGTTTCATACTTCATTTTTAACTATGTCTCTTTTTGTCTCAACATTTCAGACAGATCCAAATACAGTTCTATTTATTTTATATTAACACAATCTCAGACCATTAGAATCTGACCTGTTCTTTTACGAAATGCAAAGCTACAGGACTCACAGGAGACATATTCCTGACTACTTAAATGCTCCAAAAAACACGCCCTCACCATCTCTTGGCCTGCCCTATGCTTGCCTTACCCAACATATTATTTTAGCTAAAAGAAAATATAGGGAAACTATACAGCAACCATTGGGGGTTGTTACTGTAGAATACCGTGGTATTTCCCAGAGATAAGGTGGGTACAGTATCGACTTTATCAAAACATTTGAGTAACTTATTAATTATCATGTTAAGCAATTTTGCATTTGTTTTTGGCCAAAAAATAAACAAGAAGGCACAGCTACTGCTGTTGCAATGATCCCAGCTCTGCTAATGGATACATAGGTAAATGGGATACAGAATTTGTCTATTAAAGTTTATTAATTTTTTTTTAATTTGCCAATATTTTTTTAAGGAGAAGAATTGAACATACAGTGGATATAAAAAGTGCACACACCCCTGTTAAAATGCCATTTTTTTGTGATATAAAAAAACGAGACCACAATAAATCATTTCAAAACTTTTCCCACCTTTAATGTGACCTATAACCTGTACAATTCAATTGAAAAACAAATCTGTTAGGAGAAAAATAAAAAAAACGTACAACAAGCTGGTTGCATAAGTGTGCACACCCTTAAACTAATACTTTGCTGAAGCACCTTTTGATTTAATTACAGCATTCGGTCTTCCTGGGTACACAACCTGCCATCAATTAAAGAGACTCTGATTAACCCCAAATAAAGTTCAGCTGTCCTAGTAGGATTTTCCAGACATTTACTCATTTGTCTGCTACAACAAAAGCCATGGTTCACAGAGAGCTTACAAAGAATGAAAGGGATCTCATTGTTGAAGAGTATCAGTCAGAAGGGTACAAAAAAAATTCCACAGCACTGGATATATCATGGAACACAGCGAAGACAGTCATCAAAAACTGGAGAAAATATGGAACAACAGTGACATTGCAAAGAACCTGGACGTCCCTCTAAAACTGATGAAAAGACGAGATGAAATCTGGTCAGGAAGGCTGCCAAGAGACCTACAGGAACACTGAAGGAGCTGCAGGAATTTCTGGCAAGTACTGGTTGTGTACTACATGTGACAATCTCCAGTACTCTCCATATGTCTGGACTATGGGGTAGGGTTGCAAGACAGAAACCTTTTCTTCCACAGAAAAACATCCAGACCCAGCAAACATTTGCAAAACAATACATCAAGTCTCCATAAGCATGTGGGAAAATGTGTTATGGTCTGATGAGACCAAGGTTGAACTTTTTGGCCACAATTCCAAAAGGTATGTTTGGTGAGAAAACAACACTTTGCATCACCAAAAGAACGCCATCAGCAATATCATGCTTTGGGGGTTGCTTTTCTTCAGCTGGAACTGGGGCTTTAGTCAAGGTGGAGGGAATTATGAACAGTTCCTTTTGGCCCAAAACCTTCAGGCATCTGCTAGGAAGTTTAAGATGAAGAGGAATTTCACCTTTCAACACAACAATGACCACAAGCATACATCCAAATCAACAAAAGAATGGCTTTACTAGAAGAAAATTAAAGTTTTGGAATGGCCCAGCCAGAGCGCAGAGACCTGAAGAGGGCTGTGCACAAACGATCCCCTCGCAATCTGACAGATTTGGAGCACTTTTGCAAGGAAGAGTGGGCAAATATTGTCAAGTCAAGATATGCCATGCTAATAGACTCCTACCCAGGAAGACTGAATGCCGTAATTAAATCAAAAGGTACTTCAACAAAGTATTAGTTTAAGGGTGTGTACACCTATGCAACCAGCTTATTGTACATTTTTTACTTTTTTATATTTTTCCCCTAACAGATTTGTTTGTTTTTCAATTAAATTGTACAGGTTACAGGCCATATTAAAGGTGGGAAAAGTTTTGAAATGATTTATTGTGGTCTCATTTTTTTAATATAACAAAAACCTGGCATTTTAACAGGGGTGTGTACACTTTTTATATCCACTGCAGACGAAGATTAAAGTATATTAATAATTAATATAATAATAATTAATATAAAAAATTGATAAAGCAAATATTAATATTCTGGACCTCAGTGTTTACAAACACTTAATTTACATAGTAGTATACATAATAAATATGTAATCAAACACTTAACTACATGTAACAAAGTTTACATCCTAACTTTATTAAGCATAATGTAAACCACATATATTTTCAAGGCCTCTCATGTGACTCTAGATGACAATATTTTGGCAAGAATCTTTATACATATTACAAACACATTGATGGGAGTAAGGATATAAAGATTACGTTACAAATAAATATATACAGGGCATTCTATAGGACAGAGTAGGCAGAAATGTCCCCTGTTTTCCATAGCTAATACTGCCTACAGGACAGGAAATATAACAACAGCAAAGAGACAATGCACACATTCAAAAAACAACAAGGCAGGATTCACCAAACACGGTTTATTCTATGAAAAATACAAAGCACTCTGACGTCTCGGCCTTCGCCTTCCAGGAGTATAACACAAATGAAACCACCAAGTCTTATATACAGGTTGGATCAATTATACAAATAATTAAACAATCAACATATTAAAAATCAGTTAATTAGACAACATTTTCCAGTTGAAATCCTCATTAAGTCCATTCGGATATAAAGTTTTAAACTTTAAAATATAAACAGTTTCCTTATATAATAGTAACTGTTTAATTCTAAACATATCACCATCATTATTAGATACTTGCTCCAAAATTGAAGCTTTGAGCAGCCTTTCATCACTATTATGCTGTTCAAAAAAATGTTGGGCAACAGGGCTTTCATTTTTAACATTAATTATGTCCCTGATATGCTCTAATAGTCTTACTTTGAAAGGTCTTTTTGTTTCACCAATATAAAATTTCTGACAGGGACATGATAATGCATAGATTACCCCTTCTGTTTTACAGTTAAAACAACCATGAACTTTAAAAGGGATACCATTTATATAATTAAAACTACAAATAACAAAGCTACAAGCCTTGCATTTTCCACACTGATATGTTCCTTTTAATCTAACTTGTCCCACCATACTATCCGTAGGGGCACTAAATCTGCTTCGTACCAAAAGATCTTTAATACTTCTGCCTTTTCTGTATGAAAATTTTAAATTTACATTTAACCACACTTTAACCTCATTAAGAGAACTAAAATACTTCCAAAATAATAAAACATTTTTAACAAATTCAGGGGTATAACAGCCATAAGTAGTGACAAAATATATAGCTTCACCAGGAATTTGTTTTTTCCACTTTTTTTTACAGATACTAACTTCAGGTCTTCTTTTTTGTATCATATTTTCTTTACTATGATTATTAATATGGTCCCATAGTTTATTCAGACATTCCTCCAAACAAGATGTACTATACCCTCTCACAAGAAATGAGTTATAAACTGAATCTAATTCATTCTTAAATATTTTATCATCATTACATAGTCTAAAACATCTTAACATTTCTCCATACGGTAAAGAATATTTAATGTGGGGAACATGACCACTTGTACCATGTACATAAGCAATAGGGCCTTCAAACTTTCTGTTAACCGAGGTTACTAGTTTATGGCCACTAGAGATGTCCAAAATAACATCCAAAAACGGTATTCGTGGACCCATAGTTAACCCATCAAAATCTAGACCAAATCTATTATGTTTCAAATCAGAAATAAATTCTACAGCCATAGACTGACCCCCCTCTACCAGAAAAATTAAATCATCTACAAATCTATAGTATTTAATAACATAGTCTTGAAAAAACCTATGTTTGTAAATATACTCATATTCAAAAAGTCCCATGGCCAAATTGGCATACATGGGGGCAAATGAAGCCCCCATGGCTGTACCCTGTTTCTGGCGATACATAATGTTGTTAAACTCAAAATAGTTGTTTGTTAATGAAAAATATATTAACTCAATAACAAATTCAGAGACGGGTGACTGACCCAAAAACCGTCTCAATGCCTCTAATCCAAAATCATGGCTTATATTGGTATAAAGGCTTTTAACATCTACAGACAACCAATATAAATTTTTATTCCATTTTATATCTTTGATTTTATTCAAAAAATCAAAAACATCCATTAAAAAAGAGGGTAGTTTCTTCACATAGGAAATTAAGTAATTATGTAAAAAGATACCTATATTTTTTAGAAAATAGTTATGACCAGAAACTATAGGGCGGCCTGAGGGTTTGTTAAGACTTTTATGGATCTTAGGCAAACAATAAAAATAAGCTTTACTACAACCTTCTGTTTGAAATTTATTTTTCACATCTTTCATCTCAAAATAACCCAGTCTATAGCCCTTATGTATCATTTCATTATATTGTGATATGGCCTCATAATATTTATGTATCTCACATTTTTCATAGACATTATTATCATTGAGATGTTGCATGCACATGTTTAAATAATCCATACTATTTAAGACAACCAATTTGTTGCCCTTGTCAGCAGGTTTAAAAACAACATTACTATTCTTGATAAGGTTCATTAAGATCTTCCAGTCCTTTTTCGACATATTATATTCAATATTACTATTATTGAACATAAATTCATGATATCCCATGTCTAAGGAATGATTCACCATTTTAGTAAAATTAGCAACATCATGGTTAGAAACCAAGGGAAAAAAATTACTTTTTGAAGGAACCTTTTCAGTGTTAAGCTTAGTATAAGCGTTGGTAAATTCATCTGACAAACAAGAATAAAAACTATTATTAGAGCTAGAGTCATCAGAATTAGAATCAACACATTGCTCATTAGTATTTAAACTAAAAAAATACTTCAAATACAGTTTGCGACTAAACTTATATACATCCATTTGCAAGTCGTATAGCCTAGAGACCACAGTTGGAATAAATTTTAAACCTAAATTCAGTACTGATAGTTCATCATTGCTAAGTTCAAAATTGGATAAATTTACAACGTAACAGTTCAATGAGTTAAAAGTCTCACTACCATCTTCCTCGTTTGAAACCTCCCCGTTTCGTTGATTCTGAAGGGATGTAGTCCTGATGTTCTCGCTGGCGTTTGTGCCGTAAATTATCTCTCTGCTGTTGCGGATATTCTGCACGAAAATTATGCCTTAAATGCTCAGGATTCTCGGCTGCTGGTAAATGTGGAAAATCAGAATCCAATCCATCGTCTTCATAAGATGTGTAACCATTCTCTGAAGCAGAAGCCGAGGAGTTTAAGGAGCGTGCTTTGTCGGATTCCGGTTGAAACCTAACATGTTTACGCCCCTTGTTACGATTGGTTCTTGATACAAACGCCTTGTTTGACTCATAGTCACATGCACACATTCACTCTGGGTTTTTCTCTTGATGTAGTTGCAATTATAAATATCACACACAATAACTGGAACATATTACCAGAGAAACAAAGTTTGTTCAGCTCATAGGTGAGGCTACATGTTTTACTTAATTACAAAAAAGAACACTGAAAAGCTATTTTAGAATCGTTACGTAAACAATGGAGGTACACCTACCATCAAACTGGGGATGTAAATGTAAGGGATACATACCTACTGTCATTACCTTCCAGCATCATCATCATCAACCTCCATTTCCCCATTTTCTGCATGGGGTTGTGGTGTTGTGTCAGCTGACACTTCCTCCATTCAATTTAAAGTGGACACTGACTGCAAAAAGTAAAGAAGTGGTTTATAATGCACAGTGTAATGGATTTTTATACAAGTAAAAAATCATAAGGAAGTTAAAAGTGTGTGTATATGAGCATTATTACTTTATCAATAAAAAAGAAAATGATCCCACAATGCTCTGCATATACATTCTGCTCAACATACTGGAACTATTAGGGAAAGAGGCGATGACAAGAACTCTGGACTAAGGAAAAAGAGTGACTATTACTGGCAGCTAATCTTACAAGCAGTCAGCTCTCCTCTTATGAATGACATGAACTTTACGGCCATATAAAAGGACAGGTCTTTAAGGCACCAATTAGTCAAACTGATCTAATTATAACGCAATACAGGCATATCATAATTGGATTTCTCCAATGAAGCATCAATGTACATAAGTGCCTATCACCAGTTTTAGTTCACCTAGTGCTATTTACTCCATATATAAAGTTTTAACATGAAGTTTTAACAGTTTCAGAGTTTTAAGTATACAGTCTCAGTTCCACCTCTCAACCTCTTAGAGCAAGAAATCTGGATAAAGCTAAGTGGGAAAAAGGCCCAAAAATAGGGACAATGTTTAAATATTACTGTTACAAACTTAAAAAGTTGGCAGAATAACAGGTTTTGTATTAGCATGAATTTTCTGAAGGATATGAAGTCTGAAACTCTAATACCCATTATTTTTTTAACTTTAGTCTTTAATGATTTACCACTAATTTGCCAGAAAAACACAATAAAAAATGGACCAAAAATATGAGGCCAGCATGTGGACATTCTATGAAAATCTGGAATTGAGTAGTATGTCTCAGTTACACAGTCACCTTGTACACATATACAGCTAGTAGCTAGTAATATTTACTTAACTTCTGCAAAGTGTCTTGAATATGCTCTAGAAATGCACTCTCATAACTAGACAAGTCAATCATATAATTTAATTTCTCTACTATTCAGAGTAAATGATGCATCCAACTTCTTTATAAACCTCTCTAATTACACTGACATGTAGCTGAAACGCTGGTATGTCCTTAAGGGGACATTTTCATATTTCATGGGCCTCTACTACAGGAGGTTTAAGGCATTATACAGTGAAGCCTCTAGCTTTGCTGCTCCTTCCTTGTAGTTTTCACTAAATGATGCACATATCTGTGATCTTTTTACCCTTTGGCTTGGATGTTATTTGGGTATTCTGCAGTCACCTTAAAGTTGTAGATATCAGGATTCTTTTTCAGCCCTGTGCTTAAGAATGGCAAGGCACTCCACATATGCTGCACAGATGAGCCCAGAAAGAGTGCAAAACATGGCATCTCTACAGCTAGTGGGCTTTGGCTTTACCAGAATGACTGCGCCAGCAAAGACTTAAAGTCAAAGTAAAAAAAAGTCATGGCTATTCAGAAGCCATGTAGCTCAAACATATTTTCTTAAAGGAACTAATTGGTAATATAATTCTGCTTAACACAGTTAATATTAGGCAAAGGCCTTACAAACTGGACAGGAAGGCAATATAAGGCAGTCTCTTACAAGCAGTAGCCCTCTTCATGATGTCATGAACTTTAGGCAATAAAAGTATGCTTTAAGGACCAAATAGTCACTGACTATTAAACAAACACGTTTAATTGTTTCCAATGAAATCAAACATTAGTGCCTACCTTATTCACAGTGCTATTACATATATAAATTTAAAATTTAATTCACATTCATTTTTATTAAGATCTCATCCAGCTCTAAGCATTTGGAAACAGTCACCAAAAGAACGCCATCAGCAATATCATGCTTTGGGGTTGCTTTTCTTCAGCTGGAACTGGGGCTTTAGTCAAGGTGGAGGGAATTATGAACAGTTCCTTTGGCCCAAAACCTTCAGGCATCTGCTAGGAAGTTTAAGATGAAGAGGAATTTCACCTTTCAACACAACAATGACCACAAGCATACATCCAAATCAACAAAAGAATGGCTTTACTAGAAGAAAATTAAAGTTTTGGAATGGCCCAGCCAGAGCGCAGAGACCTGAAGAGGGCTGTGCACAAAAGATCCCCTCGCAATCTGACAGATTTGGAGCACTTTTGCAAGGAAGAGTGGGCAAATATTGTCAAGTCAAGATATGCCATGCTAATAGACTCCTACCCAGGAAGACTGAATGTCGTAATTAAATCAAAAGGTACTTCAACAAAGTATTAGTTTAAGGGTGTGTACACCTATGCAACCAGCTTATTGTACGTTTTTTACTTTTTTATATTTTTCCCCTAACAGATTTGTTTGTTTTTCAATTAAATTGTACAGGTTACAGGCCATATTAAAGGTGGGAAAAGTTTTGAAATGATTTATTGTGGTCTCATTTTTTTAATATAACAAAAACCTGGCATTTTAACAGGGGTTTGTACACTTTTTATATCCACTGCAGACGAAGATTATAAGAATCGTTACGTAAACAATGGAGGTACACCTACCATCAAACTGGGGATGTAAATGTAAGGGATACATACCTACTGTCATTACCTTCCAGCATCATCATCATCAACCTCCATTTCCCCATTTTCTGCATGGGGTTGTGGTGTTGTGTCAGCTGACACTTCCTCCATTCAATTTAAAGTGGACACTGACTGCAAAAAGTAAAGAAGTGGTTTATAATGCACAGTGTAATGGATTTTTATACAAGTAAAAAATCATAAGGAAGTTAAAAGTGTGTGTATATGAGCATTATTACTTTATCAATAAAAAAGAAAATGATCCCACAATGCTCTGCATATACATTCTGCTTAACATACTGGAACTATTAGGGAAAGAGGCGATGACAAGAACTCTGGACTAAGGAAAAAGAGTGACTATTACTGGCAGCTAATCTTACAAGCAGTCAGCCCTCCTCTTATGAATGACATGAACTTTACGGCCATATAAAAAGGACAGGTCTTTAAGGCACCAATTAGTCAAACTGATCTAATTATAACGCAATACAGGCATATCATAATTGGATTTCTCCAATGAAGCATCAATGTACATTAAGTGCCTATCACCAGTTTTAGTTCACCTAGTGCTATTTACTCCATATATAAAGTTTTAACATGAAGTTTTAACAGTTTCAGAGTTTTAAGTATACAGTCTCAGTTCCACCTCTCAACCTCTTAGAGCAAGAAATCTGGATAAAGCTAAGTGGGAAAAAGGCCCAAAAATAGGGACGATGTTTAAATATTACTGTTACAAACTTAAAAAGTTGGCAGAATAACAGGTTTTGTATTAGCATGAATTTTCTGAAGGATATGAAGTCTGAAACTCTAATACCCATTATTTTTTTAACTTTAGTCTTTAATGATTTACCACTAATTTGCCAGAAAAACACAATAAAAAATGGACCAAAAATATGAGGCCAGCATGTGGACATTCTATAAAAATCTGGAATTGAGTAGTATGTCTCAGTTACACAGTCACCTTGTACACATATACAGCTAGTAGCTAGTAATATTTACTTAACTTATGCAAAGTGTCTTGAATATGCTCTAGAAATGCACTCTCATAACTAGACAAGTCAATCAGATAATTTAATTTCTCTACTATTCAGAGTAAATGATGCATCCAACTTCTTTATAAACCTCTCTAATTACACTGTCATGTAGCTGAAACGCTGGTATGTCCTTAAGGGGACATTTTCATATTTCATGGGCCTCTACTACAGGAGGTTTAAGGCATTATACAGTGAAGCCTCTAGCTTTGCTGCTCCTTCCTTGTAGTTTTCACTGAATGATGCACATATCTGTGATCTTTTTACCCTTTGGCTTGGATGTTATTTGGGTATTCTGCAGTCACCTTAAAGTTGTAGATATCAGGATTCTTTTTCAGCCCTGTGCTTAAGAATGGCAAGGCACTCCACATATGCTGCACAGATGAGCCCAGAAAGAGTGCAAAACATGGCATCTCTACAGCTAGTGGGCTTTGGCTTTACCAGAATGACTGCGCCAGCAAAGACTTAAAGTCAAAGTAAAAAAAAGTCATGGCTATTCAGAAGCCATGTAGCTCAAACACTAGTATGTCCTTTAAAGGGTAACGTGTGTTAAGGTAAAAAATAAATTCATGCAACACAGTTCAGTAGAGTAGCATAACCGCCTTTACTGTAAAGAGCATACATGTGGGAGGCAAATTAATCAAGGTCTTGTCTCCTCTAATGCAAGAAACTTCATTCAATGTTATTGTATATGACCCTAGGCAGAATAGTTTGTATCTATTTATTATACTAAACTATAGCTACTGACTAATTAAAACTAAACACTTTTTGTATTATTTTGCTTACTAAGAATATGCAGACCACATATTGGTGCCTTTCCTTATTAGGCACAAGTTCTGATCTGACACTTTGGAACTTTCTATACTGGCAATATTCACAATTACAATATTCATGTTTGCATTAAAAGGAAACTAAGTAAAGACCAGGCTGCCAGAATCCATCCAGAAACAAGACGGATTGCAAAAACTGAAACTATTACATATACACATTTCTCCCATCACAATTCCCCATTTGATGCTATGAAGCATCACTCAAGTCATATATTTTCTAATGAATGAACAATAACAGCAGGTTTTTAAATGGGCTTTCCACATGCAATCAGGCAGTCATCACATGCTGTTTCTTTCTGTCCTTGACATGCACAACACTTTTATTTGATTAACATTTGTTGACCAGGAAAGTCTGACTAAGACAGAGCATATTTTCATCAGAGGCCTGGGGAGAAACACTCCAGACACGTCTTTGGAATGTGGGAGGAAACTGGAGTACCTAAAGGAAACCCACACAAAGGCAGGGAGGACACGCAAACTCTGCACAGAAGGCACCCCATCCAAGAATCGAAGCGAAGAACCTATTGCTGTGAGGTAACAATGTTAACTGCTGCACTATTGCAACTCACTTATACAAACGCTTACCAAAAATAGTTCTGTGAGCAATAAACACATACTTATGTGTGGATAAAATAAAAAGACAGTTTGAATATTTGTCAGTTTCAGCCCTTGTCCCAAACAAATCATCATATATCTGTCCAAAATTTCTTAATATATGTTCCTCGCTATCCTCTGTTATCATTATAATTTTCTTCAGCTATGGTCAGTTTGAATGTTTCTACACTATTTTTAATGTGCACATTTTACAATTTGATACTTTTTCTAGACTCAAGATGC
Organism: Protopterus annectens; assembly: GCF_019279795.1. Taxonomy (NCBI): domain Eukaryota; kingdom Metazoa; phylum Chordata; order Ceratodontiformes; family Protopteridae; genus Protopterus; species Protopterus annectens. Next base: position 641,308,670 of record NC_056744.1, on the reverse strand, counting down.
TTTACAATTTATATTTTGCACATGAATAAGTACTATTGCAATCAACATGAACCTTTTCAAAATACTTTCTCCCTACCCAAAAAACAAACTATTTAACAATGCCCACTGACACCTGTCAGTCTGTTTTGCATGAGACAAGTCTGTAAAATTTTGTATAACTTCAAGGTGACAGTGAATGGCATTTTCATTATCAGGAATAACAGCAGCACTCTGTTTTGGTGAGTGTGCACATACCACCCTTACAAGCAAAGGTGAAATCAAGTTCCATTTTGTTTTGCAGCACCACACTGTGCATGACAGTCATTTCAACTGTAATCTGATTTATTGACTCAAAAGTAGCATTGCTTAATATTTCTACTAGTTTAGACAGTTTTCTTAACTCCCAAATTTAAGTGGGCAGGATTCCTGCTCCTGAAATAACATTATCACCCAGATCTGTGTGAGATAATCCTTTAAATGCAATCTCTTCTATGGTGTGATGGTAAACCCAAGAAATGTCTATTTTCCTAACTGAATTTTTAATGTCTTTTGCCTCCCTCTTTTGGTGGGCATTGCAAATTTTCCCATTAGGTAAAATCTCTGAATGTCAAACAGCTGGAATAACATGACCTACAGTAGAGTGTCGATTATCCAAACTAATTGGGACCAAGGGCAGTTCGGAAAATCTAACTGTTCGGATAATGAAACATACATTGAACTGGATAATAAAACTTCTAAAATTGTGTTTTTTCTGCACTCAGGGAATATACTTTTCAACCATTCAGCAAGTCCAGAGGACAATAAAGAATATTGTTCACACACAAGCAGGCTACAAGTTCAAAAAACATGCACAAGCTAATACATATAATGTTTAAATATTCAGACTTTTAAGATTTTTTTCCTACCCAAAAATTTCAGAAGACTAGGTTCAGATAACTGACGTTTGGATAATTGACTTTCTACTGTATTTAACAACATTCTGGCCAGTCTACTGATCCACAAATATAATAAAACTCATGCAATGCTGCTATACCCAACCCTCTAGCTCAATCATATATTTCTTGCGTAAAACTGCAGGTGCTCCATCCTACATAAAATGACCCATTTTTAATGTAACAGGCATGTCCCTTCACAGTCACTGACAAATGAAGTGGAACCAGGTTTAAAGAGGGTAGTGTCATGCAAAGAAATAGGTTTAGATTTCTGACTTTTAGTTAAAAAGTTTGTACAAAATGTTCTCCCAAGTTCTACCTTGTTTGCTGATACTAGAAATAGGGGAATACCTCTATCATGTGCAGCTGCTATATGTGTACACAGTTACTGACATTCATTTTGCATATGTATACAACATAACAGAGGGAGTATTCATAGTTAAACTTAAGTCTAGTATTCTCTGCTCAATTTTAACCAAACACCTATCTCTGATTTTAGTCAAATCCTTACCTCGGATACAAGAATTTTCAGTACTTACAGTTACAATGGCTTCTGTTGAAAGAAGAAAATACAGTAAAATGATGAACACCAAAACAGTAGTCCCAATAACGTCCATACGAATATTAAACAGACCAGGGCTGGACAGGGTTCTTAAAAATTTGGAAACACAGATGATAAACCTTCTGTAGTCCATATGGTACTGATTTCCAAACAAACTCCATCCTGAATTTTGAACTAGTTGCAGTTCCACAAGCATTCTGTGGTCACTTGAATCATTCCTTGGCTCTTGGGCCAATTTTTACTCATCGTCCATTGTAGATGACATTGCTGCTGGATCATTAATCCTCACCTCTGATAATGTTTAAGAACCACTAAGCCTTATTTCTGACCATAATAACGTTGCTAAATCACTAGGTCTTACTTCCAAATACATTGAATGAAATGACGTCATTGGCATCTCATTGATATCTGTCACTAGGGACGGCATTCTTGATGTGCAAAACATGAATCCAAGAGGGTGATCCTTTGGATTAGATGGCTTTAACAATTGTGAACAAAACCAGGAAGGGTCCTTGTCATCTTAGTTAACAGTGTGTCTTTTTGAAAATGTTCTGATGAATACCAGGTCCCCTGGTGAAACATCATGATAGGTGGTTGGGCTAGGTTGCTGCTGGCTTTCTATAACTCTAGGGTATATGTGCTGCAGAACACAGAAAAGACGCTTGCATCAAAGTAAAACAGATTCCTTAACATTTTGTAACTCCAAATTTTTGGGCAAGGTGTTGCCATCATTCTTCTTAGGCCTTTCCATGAGAATTTCATGTGGGGAATAGTTGCTAGTACTATTCACTGCTCTACAAGCACCAAATAGTACTAGAGGAAATGCTTCTGGTCATTTGTGACAGGTTTTTTTTCCACACAGTTTGACAAGTCTAAGATTTTAAAATCGTATTCATTCCTTTAATGGGTCTATATCAGAACATCTAAGTATTAAAACTTTGAATGTTCTGATATCGAACACTATTCAGTGAACGCTAAGAAAAGCAAAGCTGCAGAACAGCGAATTCTTTCATCGGGAAAAATTCGGTTGCCCGTTTCTGTGGCTTCGCTATTCTTAGCGCTGTGGTGGAAAGTTACAGGTTGGGTTCAGATAAGTGTGCGATTGTTTGTACGTTAGGGTTAGGGGCGGGTTAAGTGAGTTAGGATTAGGGGCGGGTTAGGTGTGTGTGCGATAGTGACAGACTTTAGGCTTAGGGGTGGTTTAAGTGAGTTAGGGCTAGGGCGCGGGTTAGGTGAGTGTGCGATAGTGAGGGACCTTGGGGTTAGGGTTTGGGTTAAGGTAAGTGGGTAGATAGTAGTGTATGTTTAGTTTAGCATAGTGTTAGATGTAGGAATTTAAGTGTATGTGTGTGGTTACTGTTTGTTTGATGTGCTTGTGTTGTGTGTGTGTGTTTTGGAGCAGTGAATTTTTTCCATGGGAAAAATTCTGTTCTGAATGTTCGATATTTTCATGTTTAGATGTTTTGGGGGCGATGAAATAGCGTTCGTTATTTTCATCTTTCGATAACGTGATATAAACGCCCTTTAACATATTCTTGAAGTTTAGGGTTTGTCTAATTGCATGTCTACTTTTAAAACTTTACATATTTATTGCACAACCTAGCTTGTTAAATGAGTCCCTCTGTCTGACCAAATACAACAAGAAACAACAAATCTGGGTATTACCCCTTGCAAAAGTTTTAGTGACAACAGTGGCATCATTTCTAGCACAAGGGTAAGCTTCAACCCTTCCAAAAAAAAAAAATCTACAATTAAGAAAACATATTAAATTTCTGAGAATGTGTAAATTCAATGATAACCCACTGTAAACAACAAAAACATCCCTATGGCTTTTTCAAAGACTATCTAGGAACAAAAACATGTTTTGACACATAGTACTTTAAATATGCAATTATGTACAAAATGATGAATGACTTTGCAAATGTAAGGAGCATAACAATCAAAATGTGTCTTAATGCATTTTTCTTCAAATGAGAAGGCAAATAATTTCAAACCAAATGAGTTAGAAAAGATGGCAGGGCTACCTCCCATCCAGGTGGTGCCAAAGTGAGTCCGGAGAGTGGATATAGCCATCACAGATCCACCTTATCCTTTCTGAGGAATCAGCTTCGATTTTAAAAGTGCAATTTCGATAAAGGAACAGACATGTTAGTTTCCTGCAACTGCTGCAAAAATGAAGCCTGAACAGGATAAAACAATGACTTGCTGACATATCTGCAAAACTACTGCCTTTTGAAATACAAGAATCATCAGCCTTATGTGCATAACACGACCAAAGCTATTTCTTTGAATAACAAAAGTGCATTCATCTGTTTGTGAACAAAAACTAGCTCGGTCTCCAAAGTGTCCCAAAATCATGAACTACCCCCATAAGCATGTCTGTTAAAACTGTTACTGCTTTGACCTTTGATAAGTTGCATGCTTCAGTAATAGCTACTTCAGCAGACACAGTTCCATTTAACTGTCCTGTCAACAAATTGAAGTAGCTCGAAATTTGGTACTGGGGCACCTTTTAAATTTGATATAGGAGGAAGCACATAATTAACTACAAAAGCACAATTATGTGGTTCTCCTTTACTCACTGAAGGAATTAAAGAAACAGGGTTAAGAAATGGACATCTAATGACCTGAAAAGAAGGGTTATTAAGCAAAGATAATTTGTATTTAGACAATCATGTAGCAGATAAATACTGCATTTTGGTTCTTAGTAACAGAGCTTTTACAGAATGCAGAACTGCTACAAAAGTCTCTTCCCCAAGAGTTGGGGCAGCTGCTTCTACTATGCCCATTACAGCAGGTGCCCCATGGCAGTCGGGGAGAGCTGCTGCTACAGGATCAAGATTTGTACTGAAATAAGCAACAGGTCTAAAACTATCATTTCTACATTGCACCAACAGTCCTAATGCTACTTTATTCCCTTCACAACAGAAGTGAGAAAATCTCTTTGAATAATCGGGTAACCCAAGAGCAGGAGGGTTAGAAAGTAAAGATTTAGTTGGACAAAAGCTTGTTCATGATGTTCCTGCCAGTGCAATGACTCAGGAGAGTCTTTCTTTAGTAATTTTAATAATGGCTTTATTACTTCTACATAATTAAAAATCCATTGTCAGTAGCAGCCTGTCAGTGCCAGAAAAACGCGCAACTATTTTAACATTTTAGGGTGTGGTGCAGCTTGAAGAACAGTAATGAGTGAAGGTAAGACTTGCTGGAAGCCTTCTAAAATGAAATGTCCTAAGCATTGAACTTGTGGTTTCCACAGATGCAACTTTGCTTTATAAAGCTTAAGTCCCAGTTCTGCTAATTTGTTTAAAAGAAAAAATAGTGTCTTGTCTACAGCTAGGGTAAGAATCCGAAGCTAAAAAGCAGATCATCTACGTACTGCATTAAGGCAGGCACGCGTGGAAACTGAATTTATCTGAGAAAGAGAGTAGGTGATTCTATGCTTCTCTGTTTCCTTGAGGTAGTCTTTGTGTACTCTTCTTTGTAAAGCAAAGGCAAATAAATAGGACTAGAGAAGAAAGCAGAGGAAATATCTATCACTGAAAAGGCGTTAGCAGGACAGAACTTAATATTGTAGCCAGTAAGGCACTACTATAGCATTAATGCCTCTTCAGACTTATAAAAACCTATACATGTTCTTGCCTATCTCTTTAACTGGCAAACTAGATGTATTACATGGGCTTCTAGTAGGGACAATTATTCCTTGTTGAGGTAATGCAGAAATGACAGGTTTAATTTCTTTCTCTGCCACAAATGAAAGAGAAACTGAGTATAGGTACGTGTTCATAAGGTTTTAAAGAAACTAACTGATTCTGCATCAGTCCTACCTCGTTGTCAAGGGTAGTCCACAGCTGCAGAAGAATGGTTTCCACTCTGTCCAAATTAACCATAGTTGAGGTCAGTTCTGATCTAAGTACTGCCAAGTGTGTCTTTTTGTACACAAGCTGAAAATAGACCCAAAGGGGAATGTTCATCCCGAAATCTACTAAAACTCTGGAGTGCAAAATGTAGGACAGTGTAATTTACACAATAAATCTCTTCCTAAAAGATTCAAAAGGGTAGTATTTCCTACAGTGAAAGCATGTTCTTCTTTAATGGACCTAACTAGGATGGGCATAGGTTTCCTCCCTGGGTAATCCAAAGAAACCTCTGAGACCCCACACTCTGTACTGACTTTGTAGAGAGTGGAAAATATTCTGCATTTGATGAGGTGATCATAGATAGAGTTGCTCCTCTGTCAACAAGAAAGGGAACAGTACAAATGCATACATAACATTAACAAAGGGACCTTCTTGGTCAACTGGTACCAAAGGAAATAGCCATGTCTCCTTTTTACAACTATCATAATGATCGTGCTACCATGACTGTGGTTGTCAAGTTGGAGGATGCATTTCCAATTGTTGTGATGCTTGAACATACGGCTGACTGGTAGGCTGAAAAAAAGTGTCTGTCTGGTGAAGGAAAGGATTATCATTACACCACTGCTGACTCTGACCACAATTAAAGCACAAAATACATGGCCTGTGCTTCAGGGTCTGTAAAAATTTTGCAAGTATTGTCTAAGGGCTTGCTATGGAAATAATCTAAATCTACCTCTACCTCTGCAATTTCTCATTCCCATCCCTTCCACATCAATCAGTTTTGAAGATGAACAACTAATTTTTTTGCTGTTCTTTTTTCTCACTCACTTCATTGTCTGCCATATATTATGCTTGATTAACAACTTCATGAATACATAGCCTGACCCAGTTCAGGCACACTTTCTTGATCTGTCCTTGTACTGGTGGTAATAAGCCTTCTACAAATGCTGCTGATACCCCAACAGGCTGCTGCTTCTTTTGTAGTCTGGATGCCCAGAAAACCCCCTCACCATCATCTATCTTGTTCTGAAGATACACATCAATAGATTTATTCTTTTTTTGTGCGATTGTTTTAATTCTTGACCAGTTATGTTTTGGATGGCATGCTGTAGTGATTGCTTTCAGTAAATTGTCTCTTGCTGTTATGAATCTTTTATCTGTATGTTTTGGAGTATCATCTCCTATAACAGATTTTTCCCATATTTTTTAAAACTATTTGGAGGAAGAGGAGGAGGAGGAAAAGCTTTTAAAACTTATCACAAGTCGTCAGTTGTAGGTTTTTGTAACTGCATGTGTCCCTTTAAAATTTTAGCATATTTTGCTAAGTGAGTTTGGAAGGGAGGGAAAGAATCTACAATAGTATGAAAATCTATTGCAGTCCATGGACGTACTACTCTTATGGTAGGTTCAGCATCACTGTCCCGGACTGCTGGAGGATTAGGTGCCCCCCTCATACGGCGATTCTGAGTATCAGATGGTGTGTTAGTATTGAGGCTGTCATCATCAGAGGATGAATCAGAATTAGATGCATCCTCAAAGCTTTGCTTAGGAGGTGGTGTCTCTATTCTTTTCAGTGAATGACTACAGGAAATTGTGCAACTATCTTTTGTTCAAAGTACTTGTCTTAGAAGGGGTGCTTTTACTACTGAATTATTTGAACTTGTTTATACATTTTGTCCCAGATGCATGCTTGTGTTCTGGATACAACTGTCTACCCTTATTTACTATTTTCATTAGCATTAGATGAGAATGAGAAACATCAGGCTGCCATTGCTGCTGCCATAATTTAGTGTTGTAAACTGATCCTTTAGGATGGCCAGAAGTACTGGAAAATATTCTCGGCAGAATATTTTGTATCTATTAAACTATATTACTGACCAATTAAAACTAAGAATCTGCAGACCATGTATCTATGCCTTTCCTTATTAAGCACAAGTTCTGATCTTCCACTTTGGAACTTTGTATACTAACAATATTTATGATGGCAATATCCATGTTTGCATTAAAAGAAAAATAAGCTAAGGCCCAGGCTTGTCAGGCTCCATCTTGAAACAACATGCATAACAAAATACATTTTCTCATCTTACACTTCTCCCTTCACATGTGCATATATCCCACAGGCCTCCAGTGAAGGCTCTAGCTTTGCTGGCTATTGTAGTTTTCACTAAAACATAAAGATGTGCTGTCAAAGAAAATGTAATGGTTAAACTGTTTGCTGGGTTAAATTTCAAATTAAAATACAGGTCTGACCCCTACTTAGTACATTCATATAACACATCTGAAGACTTTTTGCTGGTGTTTGTGTATGGATGTAAACAACTGGGCTTCAGTGAGTAATCAAACATTTTAACTACATGAGGAATCTTGCATCAAGAATCTGGCAGTTTCAATATTTTCATATACCTTATTTTGATGAAAAAACAAAACAAAATAATTGTCACATATCATTAAATGTCTTGGTGAAAGCACTATCTTGAGATGGAGACTAAGAAGGTTGGAATTAGTAGTCCCTAAAAATAAACTATATGCTAAGGAAAGTGTTGCTATACTGGATAAAAAATTTGTCATTCATCAGAAAGAAAATGGCTCTTCTTTTTCTGCTATTTTATACCTTGAGCCTTCATAGGTACCACTGAAAATTCATGTTCAGCAAAAAATAAACTTGAAATCATACATAAATAGACAACAAAATAGCCGACCACATTTGTCAAACAAAATAATAATAATAATAATCATAACAACAACACAACAATTTGTTTGTGTCTTTTGGCTTTTCCCGGTTAGGGGTCGCCACAGCGGAACTCCGGTCCGCTAATGATTGGTAGTGGATTTTACGCACAGGTTACCAGCCCTGACGCACAACCTTCAACGAAGGCACGCCCCATTCACGTATGCCTCCACACAGAAGACGGTCTAGCTGAGAATCGAACGGGACAACGCTACCGCAGCACCACCACTGCAACACAACAATAATAATCTGAATTCACTTTTCTGTAAGCTTTTTTATCTGACTAAAATACTTAATCGGAATGTGAAATACTTCAATAACTCTACTTAAAATAACACCTAACATGCATCACATGATTACTGGTCACATAATACCGTCAGTGAAATTTTTTTAATTTTTATCATGTCAGATGCACTTTGAAATTTTCCATACCACTGATGCCAGGATGACTGCAGGCATTCAGCCCGATTGCTACCAGTACTCTTTCCAATTCAATTCAATTCAATTCCTACTGTTTTTACATTCTGTATATAACCTATAATAGAAAACTGGCTTTGTAATTTGGACAATTTTTTAAATGCTTGCATTAAACGGTTGCCATATTACTGGTCTCTATAGCATACATATGTTCATATATTCTAACTTGCAAATTTATAGTTTTTCCCTATACAAGGAGCATCATAACTGTCAACAAGTCACACATACAAAAAAGTTAAATATACAATAAAACTGCCCAAGGCATAGATCTTCTTCCCTTTTAAAACACATAAGCAGTCCCATGTGCTATATATCTATACTGGTTACAATCAGTGCATTTAAAAGTTTCAAAACTTTAAAAAATATCTTTGGTGAAAATATTCGACTTAGACTGAAAGGTATCCTTAACATTTTTCTCTTATGTTTTAATAAAAACATGAGCTACACCTACATTACTAACTGCATCAGGGAATCATTTTATAACCTTCCAATTATTTATAACAATATGCATAATTCTAAATGTATCAACTGAATTATGCAGTACAATAGCTGCCCTAAAATCTTTACTATTATCACTACTGGACTCTGATCACTGCAGTTCTTACTGGCTGATAGGTACTTTTTTCTACCTATACTCACTTCTTATTCTCATCAACTTTAGATGACAATCTCTCTAAATACATTAGTCTGTTGCCAGATGGTATCAGCCAATGTTATACCGATGTTCTTGGTGGAAGGGCATCAGCTGAAATCCTGCGGCAGGATAAAGTTAGGGAAACTCAGCCAGCCACCAGCATACAAGGTATTCCAAATGTGAGGCCTACAACAGTGAATATTACAATGAATACAGTCACTTAGTTCTTTATGACAGTCACAATGTACAGGCTTATTTATTTGTGAAATGGAGGAGGGTCAAAATCTACAAACAATGAACAACTGTTATGTCTGCAGATACAGATCATGTGTCTTTTAGTGCAAACAGGATGGAATACATTTTTCAAAAATAAAAACTTAAGGTCAGCCCACTTATAAACAGGCACAATCTTTGAATGAATCAAACAAAACAGTGAGATGAAAGTACAGTTGTGTACACTTACCATAAATGTAGATGTTTGAGTATATTCACTGTTGCAGTCATCACATTTGGATTATCCCTGCTAGACTAGCCCATGGCCGGCTCGAATACCAGAGGCTTAGTATTTCTGTTGCTGCCGCTTCAGGACTGATGTCAGGTCGTCAGTAGTATAAAGTAAGGCAGCCGACGCCATTACATCAGTTTTTCTTGCCCTGTCGGCACCCCCCAAGTGGGAGCCAGGTTCTGGTAGAAGAACCCTACCAGTAGAAAGTAAATTCCAAAATATCTCTTGTAAGGAGAGAGAAGAAAAGAGGGGGCTGGAGGGAGGGAAACCAGGACTACAACAGTGAATATACTCCAACATCTACATTTATGGCAAGTGTACACGACTGTAATATGTTCTTCGTGTTTCACTGTTGCAGTCATCACAAAGGTGAGGAAAAGGGTGGAGGCAATCAAGGAGATTAGGGGCAAGCTAGGATGCCCTGCAAGACTGCAGTGGCAAACCCTGCCATGGATATGGAGAAGATAGGCAGGTGGTAATGTTTGGTGAAAGTGTGAACAGATGTCCAGGTGGCAGCCTCCAGGATGTCCCTTGTGGGGACTCCTCCTCTGAGGAAAGCTGCAGAGGTGGAGGCTGCTCTTGATGAGTGAGTCCTGACCCCCTTAGAGGGAGGCTTTCAGTGTTGCTTCTAACAGATATGGATACAGTGTGCTATCCATTTGGAAATTATTCATTTGGAGATGGCTTTGCCCTCTACTCCTGGGGCAAAGCTAACCAGCAATTAATCAGACATTCTGAAGGATTTAGTCCTGTCTAGATAGAATCTGAGCTATCTGTGCACATCTAGAAAGTGCAGGATCCTTTCCCCTTTGTTCTGTGGGTTAGGGAAAAAAGGTGGGCAAATGAATGGATTGGTTGAGAGCTACACCGAACACCACTTTGGGCATGAAGGATGGGTTAGTCCTGAGGGAAACCCTGTCAGCATGGAAGATGATGAATGGCTCCACAGCCATGAGTACTTGTAGCTCGGAGACCCCTCTGGCTGAAGTGATAGCCAGAAGGAAAGCTGTCTTCCAGGAGAGAAATTTTAACTCTGCTGAAGATGCTGGTTGGAAGGGGGGGGCAGGGTAAGCTTTTCCAACGCAAAGTTAAAGTCCCAAGCTGGAGTAGGTGCTCTTCTGGGTGGCCTCAAGTTGCTAACCCCTCTTAGGAATTGTTTGATCAGAGAATGTGAGAAAACGGGCTGCTCAGTGGGGAAATGAGCTGAGATAGCTGAGGCTTGACTTTTAATAGGGGAAAAAAGAGAGACCACTGTGTAACAGGTCAGCTACGTAATCCAGGATGAGAGGGAAGGGAGGGCTGTGCCGTATTGGCTCCCTTCGCCTGCATCCAGGTGCTGTACCTTTTCCATTTGTCAGCATGACACTTTCTAGTGCTAGGGCATCTGGCCTCACATATAACATCTAGGACTTGTTTACTGAGGTTGGCAGATTGCTCGGTGGTTAGGGAATAAGCCAAGCTGCCAAATTGAGGGTCTGCATTTGGGGATGCATGAATTCTCCTTCCCTCTGGGTCAGGAGGGTTGGGGTCTGAGTGAGATGCCATGGTGACAGTACGGATAGGCTGCGCAGCAGTGGGTACCAGTGCTGGCAAGGCCAGTCTGGAGCAATCAGAATTGTCCTTGGTTTTTCCTCCCTTATTCTGAGCAGTACCCTGGGGATGAGAGATAGTGGAGGAAAGGCATAGACCAAAGGATTGACCCAGGGGAAGGACAGGGCATCCACTTTCCAAGCCATGCAGTGATGCTCCCTGGTGCAGAACTTGCTGAGCTGATGGCTGGTGTGGCAGGCAAAGAGATTGACCTTTGGGTGCCCCATTTCTGAGTTATCAAAGTAAAGGTTCTTTTGTCTAGTTGCCACTCGTGGGTCCAGACGATTTTAAGTGGTCTGCCACAGAGTTTAGAGAAGCTGGTAGGAATTGTGCTAACAGGTGGAGTTGCATGGTACAGGCTGTGTGCCAAAGGATCATGGCCAGCCAGCATAAAGGGTAGGAGTGAGTCCCTCCCCTACTTTTTGATATATCACATCACAGTGGTGTTGTCTGTTTTGATCAGGAGAGCCCCTGGGGAGAGAAGGGGCCTGAAAGCTGTCAATGCCTGCTGCACAGCTAACATCCTTTTTTGGTTGATGTGCAGATGGATTTGCTGTGGGCTCCATTGGCCCTGTATGCACCTGCCATCCAGGTGTGCACCCCAGGCATAGTCTGATGCATCTGTGGTGAGAAAGGTAGTCCCCTGTTGTGGGAGCATGCTGCTGCCCACCAAAGAAAATATTTTTTGAGGCAAGGTATCATGGGTATAAGAGTTTCCAGGTCTTGAGAGTGTTGACATCAAAGGCTTTTTAGGTACCACTGAGGTTTCCTCATATGCAGTCTGGCATATGGAATGAGTAGAATGCAAGAGGCCATGAACCCTAGAGCTTGCAGGATTTCCCTTGCAGATAACTGGGGTCTGGTGGCTAGTTGAGAGAAGTAGGCTGTCAGGTAAGTTTGCTTCTCTGGAGTAAGGAATGCCACCTGGGATGTTGTGTCCAGGCTTGCTCCCAGGAATATAATCCTTTGGGTGGGTACTTGTTTGGATGTCTTTTCATTGACTGTGTACCTTAGGGAGGTCAGTACGGACTTTACAAAGGCCAGGTGCTTGGGCAGCTTTTCCTGACTGTCTGCCTGAATTAGGCAGTCATCTAAGTATGGGTAAATTTAGATATTCCTTTCTCTGCAAATGGCAATGGCCAGAGCCAGACATTTTGTGAAAACTCTGGGAGCAGTAGATAAGCCAAAGGGAAGTGGAGAGAACTGAAAGTGCAGAGAGCCTGCCCTGAAATGTACATATTTCCTGCATGATCCCCAGATAGGAATGTGGAGGTAGGCCTCTTTTAGGTCTAGGGTGGCTAGCCAAACATTCTTGGAGATCATGGGTAGCAGTTGCTGGAGGGTGAGCATTCTGAATTTTGGTATCACCTGGAAGGTATTTACAATAGACAGATCGAGGATGGGGAACCAGGTGCCCTCTTTTCTTGGTACCAGAAAAAGTCTGGAGTAGAAACCTTGGCCTTTCTTTACTGCAGGAACGTGCTCTATTGTCCTCATAGAGAGCAGGGAAAGGACTTGCTTCTGCGCCTCTACCCACTGGTTTGGGGGTAGATCTGGGAACCCTTTTGGAGCTGGAAGAGTGTTGAAAGAAAATTTGTATCCCTGGGACACCATGTTGAGGATCCAGCAGTCGTTGGTAATGGTGGCCTGGGTGCTTGCATTAAAGAAGACTTTTCCTCCTAGGGGTAAGTGAATGTGGGCAGAGGGAGGGGATGGGGGAGGAGAGTCATTGTGAGTTCTTACCATGAGGGGGTGGCTTAGAACTCCCCATTTTTGAAGTGGAGGAATTCCACTGTTTTGATCTCTGCATTCCATATGGCTGCTGTCTGGGGGGGGGGTCTACTTCCATGGGGTCTGGGCTGAACTGACCTGGTGGGAGCAGGAAGGGACCAGTGCTTGGAGGGGCAATGCCTGCTGAACCTGGGTGGCTGGACCTGTAAGAAATCCTCAACTGTCTGCATAGATTTAGCTTTTCCTTCCATCTTTTTTTAAGACCTCCTCTGCCTTAGTGCCAAATAAGTTTTCTTTGTGCAAGGGTGCATCCAACAATTTAGATTTAACATGGTCTGGCAAGGACTGTTCCTTAAGCCATGTATGCCTTCTAAGGACAGAACCGGTGACTGCTGCCCTGCAAGAAGCTTCTAGGGTGTCAAAACCACAGTGCAAAGTGTGTTGAGTTACTTGACTTGCAGAATGCATTAACTCTTGATTCTGCACAAGCAGGAAAGGAAGACACTTTTTGTTTGAGGAGTTCCATGGCAAGTTGCTGAAATTTTAGTATATGGAACTGGCAATTTAGTACTCTGATAGCAAGAGTAGCAGAGGTGTATATTTTTTTCCCCACCTGTCTAGTGCGCGGGAATCTCTATCTGTGGGGGTGGGATTCTTAGCAGAGGTTGCTTTAATTCCCTTAGGCCCTTGAGAAATTACCTCAGGGTCAGCAGTAGGATTTTTAAAAAGAAACTTGTGTAAGTCAGGGACTCTGCAATACCTGTCAGGTTTTCTGGGTGCAGGAGGCAGGGTGTCAGGAGTCGAACTGGATTCCAGCAAAACATTATCCACAACATCTAAGACTGGTGGAATGTCCAGGGTATCTCTGCTGTGGGAGCTCTAAGAATTCTCCGAGTCTCTTTAGACTGTGGGTAGTCCTGACATTTCCATTGGAAATGCTCCCTTAAAGTATGAAGGGTTTCTCCAAAGGAAAAGTCCTTGGGGGGAGAGGCTGAAGGAATGGAGTCCTCTGCATCAGAATCCTCATAAGCAGAGAGGGAACGCATGTCTTCATATTCAGATGCATCAGAGTCATCAGACTCCTGTTCAGACAAAATTACTGAGGACAGATCTCTTTTTCTTTTGGAAGGGGTAGCTTGGCTTCCCCTGATCAGCATGATAAGGTCTTCCACCATTTTAAGCATTTGAGACCGAGGCAAGGAAGCAGGTGCCTGAAATTGGGTCGTCTGTTTCTTGGGTGTGGTTCGTACCCTGGGCCTTAGAAACTCTGTCGTTTTTGAAAGAACAGTAGATGTGAAAAAAGTCATCTGTTTAAGTCAAGAATCGGTAGTGCGAAGTACTTCCTCAGAAGCCGGTGCTTGATCAGCAGCTCTGGACCCATCCAAGGGAGACACAAACACAGGATCCTTAGTCAAAGAAGAGTTTTGCACCATGCTGGACTCCAACAGGGTCTCAGTAGCAGAATCCAGAGAAGTGGGCATCAGGGGCTGCAAAAGCGCCTCACTGAGGACCGGAGAACTGACAACTAGCTTAACGGAAGCTTCATCGGTAGGTTTGGACCTGTGCGGTCTGTCTGTCTTTATCCTTACATTTTTTCAGAAGATCTGCTGTCGGATGGCTTACCGAAGCCATATCGGAATTCGAGGACTGTAAGCGAAAATATCTAGCTACAATAAAGGCCCAACGATGTACAGTTCTGGTGTTGAATAAAGCACAAAAGCAACAGTGGGGGACGTCGTGGTCTGGGCCAAAGCAAGTGACGCAGTAAGAATGAAAGTCTCGGTTTGGTATTTGCTTTCCACAGGTGAGACAATTGTTAACTTTTTCTGACACCGGTTAGTGCAAAAAAAAAAAAAAAGGATCCCCAACAGGGTACTTAGCTTTAGAAGACTTCAGTTTCAGCTTGGAATACGAAACCCAGGTAGCGGCCGACCGGCACTCTTGCGAACTGCTTCGCGGCAAGAAAGACTGATGTAACGGCGTTGGCTGCCTTACTTTATACTACTGACGACCTGACGTCAGTCCTGAAGTGACAGCAACCGATGCAGAAATACTAATCCTTTGGTATTCGGGCCGGCCGAGGGCTACCCTGGTAGGGATAACCCAAATGTGATGACTGCAACAATGAAACAAGAACATCATCAATGGTTCCAAAGACCGGCGAAGAACTAAAGATGATGCCCCCGGTGCTACTTGCTTTTAAAAAGGACTCGGAGAATGGGTGAAACATACACTGTCACCGTAATGGATAAAGTACAGTTGTGTACACTTACCATAAATGTAGATGTTCAAGTGTATTCACTGTAGCAGTCATCATACTTGGGTTATCTGCCTGCAGGTAGCCCTCAGTCGGTCCAAATACCAGAGTCTTGGGATTCTGCGTTGGATGCTGTCGCCTCTTCCATGATGTCAGGTCATCAGGGTATAAAACATGCAGCCGGCGCCATTGCATCAGTTTTTCTTGCCCCAAATGTCAGGAGCCCCGAAAATAGGAAGCAATTAGATGGTATGGAATACCTCCAGTAAAAAGTAAATACCTTTGCTATGAGATATGGCCAATAAAGAGGATAGGTAGAAAAAATAGAAAAGTCAGGAGGCTGGAGGGAGGGTAACCAGGACTGTAACAGCGAATACACTCAAACATCTACATTTATGGTAAGTGTATACAACTGTACTATGTTCTTCGTGTTTCACTGTTGCAGTCATCACACTCGGGTTGATTCCCAAAGCTGAGGAAGGGTGGAGGCAGTGAAGAAGTATTAGGGCTGGCTAGCAGGCCCTGTAAGACTGCTGTGGCAAATCCAGCTCTGGATTTAGAAAAGATAGGTAAGTGGTAATGCATGGTGAAGGTGTGTACAGAACTCCAGGTTGCAGCTTCCAGGATGTCCCAGGTAGGGACTCCCCAGAGAAATGCTGTAGAAGTTGAGGTAGCCCTAGTGGAATGAGTTCTGATCCCCTGTGGGGTAGGTTTTCCATGGTGTTTGTAGCAGAAATGGATGCAGTGTGCTATCCATTTGGAAATGGTTTGCTTTGAAATGGCCTTGCCCTCTGCCCCTGTAGCAAAACTGACTAGCAGCTGGTCAGATTTTCTGAAAGGTTTAGTCCTGTCAAGGTAGAACCTGAGCTATCTGTGCATGTCCAAGGAGTGTAGGATCCTTTCCCCTTTATTCTGAGGATTAGGAAAATGGTTGGTAAATGAATGGATTGGTTTAAAGCCACACTGGATACCACCTTGGGCATAAATGATGGGCTCGTCCTGAGGGAAACCCTGTCCGCGTGGAAGATAATGAAGGATTCCACAGCCATAAGGGCCTGTAACTCAGACACACTTCTTGCTGAAGTGATGGACAGAAGTAGGGCTGTTTTCCAAGAGAGGAATTTTAACTCTGCTGAAGCTGCAGGTTCAAAAGGGGGAAGCGTGAGCTTCTCTAGTACAAAGTTAAGGTCCCAGGCAGGAGTGGAAGCTCTCCTTGGGGGTCTTAAATTGTTCGCTCCTCAAAGGAACTGTTTGATCAGAGGGTGAGAGAAGAGGGATGGCTCAGTATTGTAATGAGCTGAGATGGCAGTGGCATGATTCCTAATAGATGAGAAGGATAGGCCTTTGTGGAGCAGCTCTGCTAGATAATCTAGAATTTGAGGTAAGGAGGGCACGGCTGTGTCCTTTCCTTGAGACTGGCTCCAAGAACAGAATCTTTTCCACTTTTCTGAATAAGATTTCCTAGTACTAGGCCTCCTGGCTTCAAGGATGACATCCAGCACCTATTTGCTGAGGGTTACTGGTGATGTATTCAGGGAATAAGCCAGGCTGCCAGGTTCAGTGTTTGCAGCTGAGGATGCAGAATCTGTCTCTCCTGCTGGGACAGCAGAGAGGGGGTCTGATGTAGGTGCCAGGGTGGCACTGCTGTCAGGCTGCATAGGAGTGGGTACCAGTGCTGGTGTGGTTAGTCTGGTGCAATAAGGATTGTCCTTGGCCTGTCCTGTTTGATCTTGAGCAGTACTTTTGAGAGGAGGGGCAGAAGAGGAAAGGCATAGATTGAGAGGTTTTCCCATGTGAAGGATAGGGCATCCACTTTCCATGCTTGGCTGTGGGGAGTTCTGGATCAAAATTTGCTCAATTGATGGTTTTGGGGGGAAGCAAAGAGGTCCACCTCTGGTGTTCCCCACTTGTAAATTAGAAATTTGAATGAGTTGGGTTCTAGTTTCTGCTCGTGTGGGTCCATAAGATTTCTGCTTAAGTCATCAGCCAGTGAATTTTGTTTGCCTGGCAGGAATTGAGCTTGCAGGTGCACTTGATTGCTCAAGGCTGTGTTTCACACAGCCATGGCTAACCTGCAGAGTGGGTAGGAATGAATTCCCCCCTGCTTGTTTATGTACCACATAACTGTGGTGTTATCTGTCTTTATCAAGAGTTGTCCTGGAAAGATAAGGTATTTGAAGGCTGGCAGTGAATTCTGTACAGCTAAAATTTCTTTCTGATTGATATGCAGGTACATTTTGTCCTGGGCTCCATTTTCCCTGAATGCATTTGCCTGTCATGTGAGCCCCCCATGCATAGTCTGATGCATCTGTTGTCAGGGTTTGGGTGGCAGGGGGTTGAGTAAAAGGAGTCCCTTGTTGTGTTTGCAAGCCTCTGCCCACCAAAGGAACTCTGTCCTTGGGCAAGGAATGATAGGAATCACTGTTTCCAAATCCTGAGAGTATTGACACCAGAGACTCTAAGTACCACTGAAGTTTCCACATATGCAGTCTTGCATATGGAATTAGGAGAATGCATGAGGCCATGAATTCTAGGGCTTGCAGTATTTTTCTTGCAGATAGCTGTGTTTGGGTGGATAGTAGTTTGAAGTAATTTGTCAAATAAACCTGCTTTTCTGGAGTGAGGAATGCCATCTGGGAAGTTGTGTTCAAGCTTGCTCCCAGGAATACAATCTTTTGGCTGGGTACCATCTGTGATTTATTTTCGTTGATAGTACACCCCAGAGAACTTAGGAGTCTCTTTACAAACGTCAGGTGCTGAAGTAGCAATTCCTGACTGTCTGCCTGAATCAGGCAATCGTCCAAGTATGGGTAGATTTGAATACTTCTCTGCATGCAGTATGCAATGGCTGGAGCCAGACACTTTGTGAATACTCTGGGCACAGTAGATAAGCCAAAGGGAAGTGCATAGAACCTGCCCTGAAACGTAGATATTTCCTGCAAGATTCCCTTATGGGGATATGCAGATAAGCTTCTTTTAAGTCTAGGGTGACCAGCCAGGAGTCCTTGGCTAGCATAGGAAGCAGCTGCTGGAGTGTAAGCATTTTGAATTTTGGTACCACCAGGAAGGTGTTGAGAACTGACAGATCCAGGATAGGGTGCCAAGAGTTCTCTTTTCTGGCAGCAGGAACAGTCTGGAGTAGAAACCCTGTCCCCTTTGCTCTGAGGAAACAGGTTGAATAGCCCTGACACTGAGAAGGGAAGTACTTGCTTTTGGACCTCTGCCCACTGGTTTGGAGGAAGAACTGGCAATCCGCTTGGGGTTGGCAGTGACTGGAAGTAGAATCTGTATCCCTGGGATACAATGTTTAAGACCCATTGGTCCTGGGTAATATACTCCCAGTTTTTTGCATGCAGGGAAAGTTTCCCTCCTAGGGGTGCAAGCACTTGGGCATGGCTGGGAAGGATGAAGCACAAGTCATTGTTTACTTTTTCCATAAGGGGGTGGCTTACCACTCCCTGATTTTGAGGTGGGAGTACTCCATTGTGTAGATCTGTGCGTACCCTGAGACTGTAGTCTTTGTGGTCTGTTGCCCCTGGCTTTGGACAGAGAAGGTCTGGGAGGGACTGGAAATGACCAGTTCTTTGAAGGCCAATGCCTACTGAATCTAGGTGGCTGTACCTGTAAGAAATCTTTAACAGTTTGCATAGATTTAGCTTTTTCCTCCATCTTTTTAAGAACTTCTTCTGCTTTTGTGCCAAACAAACAATCAAGTTTAACAGAGCATCTAGTAATTTTGCTTTGACATGGTCTGGCAAGATTTGTTCCTTCAGCCAATCATACCTTCTCAGAACAGACACAGTGACAGCAGCCCTGCAAGATGCTTCTAAGGCATCAAAACTACACTGCAAAGTATGTTTACCAACTTGGTTTGCAGAATGCATTAACTCTTGTAAATCTTTATTTTCTGCACAATCAGGAATCAACAACATTTTTTGTTTAATTAGTTTCACTATATGCTGCTGGTACATCAACATGTGAAACTGGCAATTTAAAGCCCTGAAAGCAAAAGTTGCAGAAGTATAAACCTTCTTACCCTAGAATCTCTGTCCGAAGGGGTAGGGTTTTTGGCGTAGTAGCCTTAATAACTTTAGGTCCCTGGGAAATGATCTCTGGATCTGCAGTGGGATTCTTAGAGACATTTGTGAGCATCAGGTACTCTATAATACCTATCAGGCTTTCTAGGAGCTGGTGGTAAAGTATCAGGGGTAAGACTGGATTCCATGAAGACATCATCTACAATATCCAGGACAGGTGGTATAGCTAGAGACATGTGCTGAGGCAAGTCTAAGAATTCCCTGAGTCTCTTTTGGGACTGGGGTTAGTCCTGGCATTCCCAGCAGAAATGCCCTCTTAGGGTATGCAAGGTTTCACCGAAAGAAAAATCCTCTGGGGAAGCAGAGGGAATAGAATCTTTTGCATCCGAATACTCATAGGTAGATAAGGGTATGTCCTGGTAATCAGAGTCATCGGACTCATGGTCTGAGGAATCAAAAGGAAAATCAATTCTTTGTCTTTTAGAGGGGGAAGGCTGGCTTCCCCTAATTAAAGTAATGAGGTCTTCAGCCATTCTAAGCATTTGTTTCTGTGGCATGGGAGCTTTAGAATGTGCTTTGGTCATTGGTTTTCTAGGCGTAGTGCGAACTCTGGGCCTGAGAAATTTGGTAGCTTTAGTAAGAAATGAAGTAATCGGTTTAATACGAACATCAGTAGGTCTGAATACACCCTCAGAAGTAAATGCCTGCACAGTGGCTCTGGACCCATCCAAGGTAGAGACATCTGCAGGTTCCATAGTTGAAGAAGCATCTGGAGGCATACCGGACTCCAAATGGGTCTCAGTAGAGGCCTGCGAATCTATAGACGTGGGTATCAGGGGTTGCGAAAGTGTCTCACTGAGTACTGGCGGATTGGCGACTAGCTTAACAGAAGCGTCGGCAATTTTGGACCTATGCGGTCTGTCTTTATCCTTATGTTTTTTTGGAAGATCGATAGTCAGATGGCTTATCAAAGACATTTCAGAATACGGAGAACGAGAGCAAAATAATTTAGTGACAAAAGCAGCCCGATGATGAATAGTTTGGGTGTTGAATAAGGCACAAAACCGACAGCGAGGAATGTCGTGGTCTGGGCCTAAACAGCTGATGCAGTAAGAATGAAAAGCTCTATGAGGTATTTGCTTTCCACAGGTAAGGCAACAGTTAACTTTTTATGACATCGATTAGAGCAAGAAAAAAGGATCCCCAATGGGGTACTTAGCTTTAGAAGACTTCAGGCTTGAAATTTGAAAAACGAAAATTTCAGGTAGTGGCCGACCGGCACTTGAGAACTGCTTCTGCTTCAGACTCCCACGCGGTAAGAAAAGCTGATGTACTGGTGTCGGCTGCATGTTTTATACCCCTAATGTCATGGAAGAGGCGACAGCATCTGACACAGAAATCCCAAGACTCTGGTATTCAGGCTGACTGAGGGCTACCTGCAGGTAGATAATCCAAGTGTGAAGACTGCAATTGTGAAACACGCAGAACATTAATTATTCTCCAACAGGGTGTGAGCATGCAAATATAGCTTCATTAAAAATGCCTGCATATTAAGTTGCCATGAAACACAGGATGAAAAAATGCAAATGTACCTCGTAACACTCCTGGGCAGGCATTATTTTCCTCAATGACACCCACCTTTGTCAGGCATTATTGCTTGCTTATACTACACTATGCTCATAAGGCTACAGTGAGAGATTGGCGCTGGCTCTTGTAGTGGGATGTCCGAATGCTGACATAGCTGAGTAATACACACCCCTATCACCAATACTGTCAGACTGCCTTTGCTGTAGTAAAAACATAAAAATATCCAAGTGTCATGTCTTGTTCAACAAATTAGCATTAACAATCACTTCTTCTTTCGGTTATTGTGCTCTAAAGCAACCTATGCAGTCTGACCACTACTGCAGTTATATTAATATTCAACATTTCACAATGTTAGCACACATCTAAGTTGTATTTATCACTTGTACTGTATCCCATACATAATTTTCTGAAAACTTCATTTCAGTTATTTCCACCTTCATGCCTGTAACCACTTTAAATACACAGTTTTTGTCAGTGTGCTAATGTTATGTAATACTTTAGCCACAGCAAGTTTGAAAAATCTTTCAGATTTATTCCTTTATTTCTAAACCAAATTTGTGTTATTCTATGTTTTACTTACTTATTTTGATTACTGGATAGACAGGCTGGTCCAATGGCTCCTTTCCAAGCTGACTGGATTCCAAATGCAATACACTGAAAACAAACTCTTGCAGACTCTCCGATGAAAAACTATTGCATCTCACAGGTACAGAGTCAACTCTAATCACTGTTTCACAGCATATGGGGGGGGGGCTGAAAACGTGTTAAATCACATCATGTATACAAGTTTTATAGTATAATTAACGAAGAGCTGGCATATTTTCATTCAACAGGGCAAGTCCAGTAAAAATGCACACTGAAAAAAAATACCTAATGTAATGACATTTCAATAGCAATGTCTTTCGGCTTTTCCCAGGTAGGAGCCGCCACAGTGGATCACCGGTACACAGACTGATTGGCAGTGGTGTTTTTACTGTGTCAAGTTGCCAGCCAGGTGCCCAACCTTCACAGAAGGCACACACATATACACACGCACCTACCTGCATGTCTTTAAAACTCACTCAATCGCAAAGAGGACATGCAGACTCTGCAGAGAAGGCACTTCAGCTGAGAATCAAACCTGAGAACCTCTTGCTGTGAGGCGACAAAGCTAACCGCTACACCACTACGGCCGACTAATGCAGCAACCAAAAATAAATGGCAGCAGGCAAGTCATTACTATTTCAATATGACTGAAATTTTATTATATTAAAGAAAATGGTACAAACTTTAGATGCCAAGTTAATAACTATTTAACAAGTCCCAGTCTTCCAAGCTGAACTCTGCTGCGTAGGTTCGCTTTAGTGATGGTGACACGGATGACGGGTTCTGCTCTTTAGTGCTATCCTCATGCAATCTTTTATTTTTCAGTCTAGTGTCTCTTCTTACTGTGACTTCTCTGGCACTTTGTGCAGATAAATTTTGCTTTTCTCTGTAAAAGTGCAGCAGTGAAACAGTTTCTTCTGAACCTGAATTGTAAGGTAAATAGTTCAAAATCTTCATTTTCCCATCTAAAATGACAAATAACATTTTGAGTATTAGAAACATTTTGAGTATGTGACCTGATTAGCTATCAATGTTTGTTACTTCACCAACTTACACTCACACCCAGCTCAATATTTCAAAAATACTAACAACCCATACACAGCTTCCCTGAATCCGTTCATTTTCACAAGAGTATGTACCACAGAGGCAGCAGCTAATAAAAATGGCGTTAAACACCTCACAGTTATTTCAGACATAACTGACAATAGTATACCAAATCAGTTAGCTAAAAGTTACAGTTCTCTAAATTTAAGTTAAGTCACAAAGGAAGCGGAGTACAGCAGAAGTAAGAACAAAACTCCAAATTTAATTCCAAGAATGTGCACTTATAACATACGGATGAGCACTTTCACCATTACAGCTTCTTCAGATCCTTGTATAAAAGTCACAGTAGACCTCCCCTTATATAAGCAGCTCAATTAATCAATTAAAACAATTTAAACAATTAAAAGCAATGCTGGAGAATTTAAAGAACTCTAACATATATAAACATGTTAATGTAAAGTAAGACAAAAATACATAAAACTTGCACAGTGACCTAAAAACATGTAAATAAACATACTGATAAGTTAATATTGATAAA
This sequence comes from Protopterus annectens, assembly GCF_019279795.1. Classification (NCBI taxonomy): domain Eukaryota; kingdom Metazoa; phylum Chordata; order Ceratodontiformes; family Protopteridae; genus Protopterus; species Protopterus annectens. The sequence continues at coordinate 641,285,624 of NC_056744.1, read as the reverse complement.
ATACATAATCAAGAACATATACAAATAAATGATAGTTCATTTTATGTGCCTGCGTTATCTCAGCTTAGGTTTTATAGAAGCTCTATCATTCAACCCATGCCCCCTATCAGCTTTCAAACGAATGATCCAGTCAGTCTCCTTAGACTCAGTAAGATTCATAGTATTACCACCCCTCTTATTCACAACAATTATCTCTAGGACCCGGAACAAGAAAGTATGATCATTGTCATTGGTGGTTATATGCTTTGCTAAGGCATTGTGTAAAGTGCCCTTTCTCATGTGGTAAATATGCTCTCTCATTCTATCCCTTAACGGCCGGTTAGTTTTACCAACATAGAAACTCGGGCATGCCTGACAAGTAGCTAAATACACCACATTAGGTGTCATACAATCTGCATCTGCCTTGATGGAGAAAATGGTGTGTAAATTCGGGTGTATAAACACCTCACTGCTATCAATAAATGAACAGAAGTTGCAGTGACCACAGGGTTTAGTGTGACCAGTGTTCTTCATAATCCTATCATGTCTGGGGTGACAAAGCAATCGCTTTAGGTTGCTCTTATTCCGAAATAAGAAACTTGGTGTCTCCCCCACAATGCGTTTCAAGTCATCATCAACCAGGAGAATATCCCAATGTTTGCTAATAATTTCCTTTAACTGATATTGATCAGAAGTATACAGAGTAGAAAATTTAATAGATCTATTTAACATATGATCTCCAACGGTTTGATCTTGGACCCTGGGTCCAAAGTATGGTGCACCTGAAGTGGTGCGGGACATGTATGCTTCCTCCATGTATGGTATAATCTCATTATCCTTGTATCCCCGGGTCAGTAATCTATTTCTCAGATTGTCTAATTCTGAGATAAATCCCTGTTCAGTGGGGTTCAATCTCGAGGCTCTAATGGCCTGTCCTTTCATTATATTCTTAAAAACAAATTGTGGGTGCATACTAGACCTTAATAACAAGGAATTGCAGTAACATGCCTTGCGATAGACCCCCGTATTTATCATATCATCTGTTAATCTCTCAATATATAGGTCTAAAAAATCAACTCTATGTGTGGAATAGTTCATGGTAAAAGTAAGGAATGTAGTTAAATCATTCATGATGGATAGCATTGATTCCAGCTGTTCTGATGTTCCATTCCAAAGAACAAAAAGGTCATCAACAAACCTTCTGTAGAACACCACATGTTCACAGAAAAGTGCATTCTTAAATAAAACATGTTCCTTCCAATATGCAAGGAACATGATGGCGTAGCTATTTGCACATGGAGTGCCCATAACTACGCCATCACGCTGTTTATAGATCTGGTCTTGGAACATAAATAAGTTGTTCTCCAAGACCAGTTCTAAAAAATGAACTATGAGGTCTATCAATACTGCAGTGTAAGTACTGTGTGCTTTCAGATAATTTAACACATAATCAAGTCCTATATCATTAGGTATTACGGTAAATAGGGATTGAATGTCAAAAGTCACAAAAGTACAACTAGAGATTCTATCATGGTGTCCAATACATTCATACAGATCAATCAAAAATTGCTTGGAATCCTTCAAGACTGTAACATTGTCATTCAATACACATCTCAGATGTTTCTCCACAAAAACTGAAAGGTGTTCAGTTACCCAACCACGGCCAGAAACTATGGGTCTCATGGGTGGGTTCTTCATATTTTTGTGTACCTTGGGGAGACCTTGTATAATCGGTATGGTGGGTGTATAAATCATAAGGTATCCATATAGCTCCTTATTTATCAAATTACTTCTAAGAATATCATAAAGCGTGTCATGAATATATCTGACAACAGAGTGAACCTGTTCCATGGAAGAAGGTTCATAGAACCTGTCCTGTAACATGGAGGACATAGCCTCCATATAAAATGACATATCCAATACTACAACTTTCCCACCTTTATCAGCTGGTCTAATTATAATGGTAGGATCATTCTGCAATTTCCTCAGACACTGACGTTCCCGAAAGCTCAAGTTATCCCGCCTCTTCTGTTTTTGGGGTCCCAGTTGAGTATTATAGTAACTATACAATTCCTCCTCTGTTAACTTAAGGAATGCTTCAACTAATGGGTGGTGAGTTGGTACAAAATCACTTAAATTCTTAAAAGCAAACTTCCTGCTCTGTGCTGATTCTTTCTCAGAATCATTATAAATGAATCTAAGCATTACATTCTTACAAAAAAGTTTTAAGTCCACCATTGTATCAGTCAATTTGCTCTGGCTTTTAGGAATAAAATTCAAACCTTTGTTTAATAAACTGGTATCATCATCTGTCAGAGTAATGTGGGACAAATTATAAATTAACGCTTGTTGTTCCACATTCTCTTTAAAGTCTGATGGGGCATAAAATCCCCTAATTTCCTCTTCTGTCTGCCCCTGCTCATGGAGCGAGGTCTGCGAGGACCTTTCTCCATGCGCACTGGCAGAGGAAAAGTCAAATCCAAACTTGAGAGCTTGCTGGAATCAGTCAAAGTAGTAGTTTTCTTAGGTTTAACAACAGGCTCTGATCCTTCTTTTGTAGAAACAGGTCTATTCTTAACCACATGTACTTCAGAATATAAGTGGTTTCTAGTACATGTACTGGGATGTACAATATGAATAACATCCACAGAGTCCTTGCAATTGTCTGTGGTAGTCCCAGCAACAGGTGGTATTTCTTCCAAAATACATGCATCATTACTGATGGTGACCCCCCAGTACAAACTTGGGCAGAGTCCATCTCCACAGGAGTAATGCTGTTATGTCCATTCAGTTCAACACCCACATTCATGTCATTTGTTACACTATTACTTGTAACATCGTTGATAAAATTAAAGTGTGTAGATTCCTTTACTTTCCTAGGAGGCATGGGGTAGAAGGATCCCTATGCATCTGAGACGTTGTAGAGGAATCCTGCCCTGTTCTGGGCCATAAGAATACATTGCCCAATTTAAAATCATTAATATCCCTGGTGGCTTTGTGTTTTTTCTGCTGTAAAAGTTTTCTTTCATACGCTAGCACACAATCTAGCAAGTTCTCAAACAATGGTGCAACCACCTTATCCGAAAAGTTACTAAACAGCTCCTGCTGTTTGCGCTTAATATTATCTGTTAACCTAACCACTTCAGGGATGAAAAAGTGAATTAGTAGTTGCAAATACTTGCGACTCACCTCAATGTTCAGCCGTTGCCATTTCGCGATTAAATCTGGATGTTCCTTGCCTTGATTTGGCATATTAAGAACCCTTAAACCTCACGGAATAATATGTTGTTCGAGGCAGAACTGGAAGTGTATCCGCTGTGTTTGTAAGCGTTTGAGCCTCATGAAATCCTTCTCCATGCTATCCAAAACTGCATGTAGTCTTTCCGAATTCAAGGTCGGCGTCATGACATCATCGGAGGTCGGCGTAGACTCAAAAAACAGAGATGCACTGACAGTTTCTTTTAAATACTGTTGGAAGCGTGCCTGCAACGCTCCAGTCCCACGGTCTTCACTTCTTGGGACATAATCCAGTTCAAGATTCGCCATTACCCAAGAAAAGAGTCTTACTCTTGCTGGCAAGCAGAAAAAATGTACTGAATAAAAAATAAAGTAAAGTAGAATCCACTGCTCAGCAAGCAAACGCTGTAGTTCCGTGAGGTAGATATAATGTAAGTCACAAAGGAAGCAGAGTACAGCAGAAGTAAGAACAAAACTCCAAATTTAATTCCAAGAATGTGCACTTATAACATACGGATGAGCACTTTCACCATTACAGCTTCTTCAGATCCTTGTATAAAAGTCACAGTAGACCTCCCCTTATATAAGCAGCTCAATTAATCAATTAAAACTGATTGGTGTCCCTGTCTGTTCTAAACACTCCTCACTTGTAACTGGATGACCTCAGAAACTGCTTCTCAGGGGGAGGTGGTAGAAGCACCTCAGGATGCATCACCAGAGGATAGGTTAATGACTACAAGGTACTTTTTAAGCCTAGCCATGTATCCCAAACCTCTGAAAAGTTCTCGTATCCTCGGTAAGTGCTAGTGGTTGCAACATGTGAGTTGGAACTGCACCTCTTCTCAGGTCTCATGGTCTCCCCACAGAGATGGAAAAATTAATCTACTGCCCCATCAGCCTCCCAACAGAGATGGAAAAATTAATCTAATACCCCATGGACAGTTGAAAATCTGCAGACAATGCAAATTCACCTCTAGATGGCAAAGGCTAAGCCAGTCTTCCAAGCAGGACCTCCAACAAAAAAATCTACTTCATATATCAGGTGTTGAAAGAGACTCTTCCACAAGTCTTTTAGGAACTTCCTTCTACCATTCTTTGCCCATTTGGAAATGCACCAAAGTAAAACCAAAACACAAGGGAGAACAGGAACATTTTGCTGACAAATGCCATGATCAAAACCTGAACTGAGAAAGTTCCAAAAAAGCAGTGTTGCACACAGGGGATGACTGTAGTTATGAGGTCATGCATTAATCACAAATTGAATCATCTTGGGCACATGCCCAATCCTGAGTACAAGAACTTTTGGCAAAACACTGCCAAATGTTGAATAGTGAAGAGGATAAACAAAACTACTCGACCCACCAAGGAGGGTTCTTCATGACAGAAGGATCAATTTATGACAAGGAAATTATAGGAATTAAATGCATTCAGCTTGACAAGTGTTGTATCACAAAGACTGCACATAATTTTATGCAGATTCTGAATTTGAGCTTTTATCTGTATACATTTTTTACACCGACTTGTGAGGTAGGCTAAACACAAGGCAAAAGTGCCTCTTTTGGGGGGTAAAAAAGGAACTACCTCTCTGTTAAGTGATTTGCTTAATCACAAAGCAGCAAATGAAAACTGAGGGCATCAAATTGAGGGCAATTGGATGAGTTATACTGACATGATTCGAATGTCTTGTTTGCCAGTTTACTACTCAGGAACTTGATAGTGAGTGAGTGAGTGAGTGAGTGAGTGAGTGAGTGAGTGAGTGAGTGAGTGTGCACTTCCCCTCAGTGGAAAGATTTGCACAGAGAGAGGGCTCACACAACTATTTCAAGAGGGATGTGGGCTGACAAATGTTAAGGTGCATACCTCACAGACGATAGGTACAGGGTTTCTTTCTCACCTTTGAAGGGAAACTGACTAGACTTAAAATGGCCTGCAAGGACAGCTAGGCAAGTACTCGCCTATGAGCATCATCAACAAGCACCCTTCCTTCCCTGGCAAGTACTCGCCTATGAGCATCATCAACAAGCACCCTTCCTTCCCTGGCAAGTACTCGCCTATGAGCATCAACAACAAGCACCCTTCCTTCCCTGCTGCTCAGTCAATCACTCAAGACGCTAATCAAACCCAGGTCAGCTGGGCTATAGTTAGGGCTTTATCCCTCTATGACACTGGAGAGGCTAGAATATTCATTACTTTGAGGGCAGACTGAATAGACCAAGAATTTATTTTCTGCTAACAAATTTTAAATACCGTTTGTCAATGTGTGGCCCAAGGATTTCATGTCATACTGTTTAAATGTGATGCACATCATTGTAAAGAAAAAGAATAGTTGTGTAAGAACTTACCATAACTTTAGATGTTCTTCTCTTCCATGTTACAGTATTCATAATTGTAGGGAGGTTGCTGTCTGCAGCACCGGACATTCGGTCAGTATACCAAAGTCTTAGGAGCAGGGGTATGTGCTACGCTGCTTGTCAGGGCCATAAACTGACGTCAGCTATAAAAGTGACGTCTGCACGTACCCCCTTCAGAAATGACTGCTGCATACAGTAGTACCCCTGGGGAGCAAGGAAAGGAAGTTTTTCAGACCCACATATGCCACCAGGCTAAAGGAGCCCAATAAATGTATGTGCCTGTTATGGCGCCCTGTCAGGATGGACAGAAGGTAGAGAAAGTCACTCCAGCTGGACAAAACAGAGCAAGAGGGGGTTGTGGGAGGCTGAATACTGCAACATGGAAGAGAAGGACATCTAAGGTTATGGTAAGTTCTTACACAACTATTCTATGTCCTTCTATTCTCATGTTGCAGTATTCATAATTGCAGGGAGAGTACCCAAGCTTTAGGTATGAACCTGGAAGGTAGGTTGAGGGGCCTGGTCTACGAGACCCTGTAAAATTGTCCTAGCAAACCTAGTTCTGGCTCTAGAGACCAAGTCTAGCTTGCAGTGCTTGGTAAAAGTATTGACTGAGGACCAGGTGGCTGCTTCCAATATGGAAGCGTAGTCCACTCCCCTGAAAAAAGCTGCAGAAGAGGCAGCTAGTCTAGTAGAATGTGCTCTCACATTGGTAGTTAAACCCTTTCCATGAAAGGAATAACAGGCAGAGATAGCTTTAGAAATCCATGATGATATAGTCTGTTTAGAGAGTGCCTTCTACAAGGTCTTTGGGTGAAAGGAGACAAAATGCTGGTTAGACTTTCTAATGGATTTAGTCTTGTCCAGGTAATACCCAAGCCGTCTATGAACATCCAAGGAATATAGGGTTCTTTCAGATGGATTTTGAGGTTGACGGAAAACACAGGGAGGTTAATAGCTTGATTCAAGGACAGTTCATTAACCACTTTAGGGATGAACGAGGGGTTAGTCCTGAGGGAGACCCTGTCCTTATGGAAGATGAGGTAAGGGGTTTAGCCATGAAGGCCTGGAATTCTGAGACCCTCCTGGCGGATGTGAGGGTTACCAGCAGTACTGTGTTTTCCAAGTAGATTGGTTCAGTGATGCTGAGTGAGCTGGTTCAAAATGAGGTAGTGTGAGTTTTTCAAGGACACAATTAAGGTCCCATGAAGGCAGTATCAGTTTTCGAGGGGGTATGATATGGAGGACTCCTCTTAAGAATAGTTTTACCTCTAATCTGTATGCCAAGGGAGGAACCAAAGGGAGATAGGCAGTAATGGCTGACAAGTGTACCTTAACGGAAGAGTAAGTCAGTCCTAAATGTAGAAGCTCACACAAGTAAGAAAGGACCACAGGTACAGGAATAAGAAAGGGGTCCTGTTTTTTCTTTTGACACAACTTCTCCTAGTATGAGATTTCCTGGCCTCCTGCAGGACATTGAGTACATCCTCTAAATATAGGTGTCTGAAGGGGATCAGAACACTATCACCCATAAGAGTGAGTCTAAGGTTGAGCACCTGAGGGTGTATGAGTGACCCCCTGTCCTGTGACAGTAAGTTGAATCGGTGGGGTAACCTGTGATAATTGCCCTTGGCTAGTAGGTGAAGAAGGGGAAGCCAATGCTGTCTTTGCCAAAAGGGAGTCACCAGCGGGATTTTTGGTTTGTACCTCTGAATCTTCAGGACGACTCTTTGAATCAGTGTGAAGGGGGGGGAAAGGCATAAAGATCCAATCCCACCCAAGAAAAAGAGAAGGTGTCCACCCTCCAAGCCTGTGGATGTAGATCCCTTGTGCAAAACAGAGGTATCTGCCTGAAGAATACCCCACTTGTGAATAAGCTGCAAACCACCTCCCTGTGAAGCATTCATTCGTTACAGGGTGCAGAGGTTCTGCTGAGAGTGTCCGCCATCACATTCTCTGCTGAAGGAATGTTCATTGCTTGCAGATGAATGTGCAGTTCTGCTGCCAGGGACCATATCTGAATTGCTGCAGAGTGGGTAGGACCTTGTCCTCCCTGCTTGTTGATACACCACAGACCGTCATATTGTCTGTGGCAACTTTTAAGGTGCCTGGTAGGAGATTTGGGTGGAAGGTTTTTAAGTCTAGGAGAAGGGCCCTCATCTCTATGATACTGATGTGGTCCCTTTGTCTGAGGGAAGACCACTTTTCCTGAACTTTGCTTTGTTTCTTGTGTTTTTTGCAGGACAGCTCCCCAACCCAGGTCTGAAGCAACTGTGAAGATTTGTTGTGAGGGAGGAGGAATCTGCAAAGAAATATCCCTGACTGAGGCGTATGGCTGCAACCTACCATTGCAGCTCTTTTTTCAGGCATGGGAAGAGAGGTAGAGGAGTATCCAGGGAGTGTGAATGTTGGTTTCACCAAATCCTCAGCACCACTGAAATTTTCTCATATGCAGCCTTGCTAAGGGAAGCATGAGTATCAAGGATGCCATGTGGCCTAGGACCCCCAGGAATTCCCTGGCTGATAATGTTTGGAGAGAGAGGAGTGTTTGGAGGAAATGTGTGATGGCTTCCGCCTTCTGGCAAAGAATGAAGACCACCATCTGGTCTGTTTTTATCCTGCACCCCAAGAAAACCAGATCTTTGGTGGGTGTCAGGTGAGATTTTCCCGGTTCACAGTGAACCCTAAGTTTGCCAGGGTACTGAACACCATGCCTATGTGGTAATGGAGGGTGTGGCAATCCCAGTGAAGTATCAAGAGGTTGTCTAGGTATGGATATATTGAATGCCCTCACTCTGCAGTGGGCAATGCCTGGAACTAGGCACTTTGTGAATACTCTGGGGGCTGTGGAGAGACCAAATGGCAATGCAGAAAATTGAAAATGCAAGGAACCTATGAAAAAGTGTAGGAACTTCCTGTATCTAGGGTGAATAGGAATATGAAGGTAAGCCTCCTTCACATCCAGGGATACCATGAAGGCTTGATGAGGGGTAGGAGGTGATGCAAGGTGAGCATTTTGAAGGTAGGCACCTTGAGGAATAGATTGAGTACACACAAATCCAGAATTGGCCTCGAAGGGACATATTTTCTTGGAACCAAAAACATCCTGGAGTAAAAGCCCTTGTTCTTCTGTTCTGGAGGTACTATTTCTATGGTGCCCTGAGGTTGGAGCTGATCCAGAACTGGGGGGGAAGAGATGAAGCTGACTTGTAGACAGTTGGGGTATCCCCTTGAAAGGGAGGAAGTGTCTACCAAGTCATAAAATATCCTGTTTGGATGATAGAAAGAACCTAAGTCTCTGAGGTTATTTTCAGGAGGTTAGGGAAAGGGTGAGGTGGAGGGATAAAGGGAGTGGAGTTGAGTAATGGGTTTGAGTCACAGTGGAGGGGCTCTGTCCTGGTCACGCTGCCTCCAAAAGGGAGTTGGAGTGGAAGCGGAAGGTTGTTTAGGAGTGCAGTGTCTCCTAGGTTGCTTCCCTTAGACTGTGGGGCATTAGAATGAGATAACTGCCTCCTAACAAAGGTGGTCCTTTGAGGGTAGTTCCTATGATACCTAGGAATAGGAAAGACTAACAAATGCTTTAAATTTTGTAGCTCCTTGCCTTTTTCCTGTAGGGATTTCAGGAGCTCTGCAAAGGGTGCACCGAAAAGGGCCTTATTTATTAAGAGGTGCACCTAGCAGTTTGGTCTGGACATCCATGGGAAGGGGCTGAAAACTCACCCAAGAATATCTTCTTAAGACAGAACCCGAGGCTGCAGATTTGGAGGATGCCTCTACCACATCATAACTGCACTTTATGGAGTTCTTGGTCACCTGAGAGGCAGTAGAGAACAGGGCAGAGAGTTGTGACTTAGCAGGAGAGTCTGGCACATCTGGAATCAATGCAGAGGCTTTTGATAAGGTATCCAAAACAAACATAGCCATGTGAGTTTTATAGGTTAGGGCTCTGATGGATAGGCTAGTCTATCCATAAATTTGCTGTCCTTGTCAGTGGGAAACAGAGAGGTGTAGGGCAGCTGTCTGGATGATTTATCTGCTGACACTGCAATGACAGCAGGGTGGTTCTTGAATAAGAACTGTGTATCCTGAGGAACTTTTTATCTGGATGTTTGGAAGCTAGGGGCTGAGAGTTAAGGGTCTGGGATGCAGCCAGAAAGGCATCATGAAAGGCTGGAAGCAGGGGAGGGCCTGCAGATGGAGAGGGCTGGTCCATCTGCAATAATTCAAAGTATCACTTTTTAGTTTCAGAGACACCTGAGTCCTGCTACTTAAAATGTTCTCTCATCAGGGAAATGTGTCCCCAAAGGAAAATTCTTCTCCTGTCAATTCAGGACTAACAGACTTCTGTGGTAACATTCAGCTCAGAATTATAGAAAACAGCTACTCCCCCCCCCCTTTCCTAGAAGCCCGATCCAGCCTGTGTAGATTGTACCCAGGTGGTAGAATTTCATTGTCGGTAGTGGAAGGTTTTAGCCAAGTCTCAGACAGACATAGTATCTCAGGAGAATAGACAGCTAGGAGGGCATACAGTTCATGTACTTTTTTGTTAAAACTCCTAATATTAAGATGACATAAGAGGGAGTTAGTTGGTCTTCTGATTATGTTCTTGTGGTTTAAGTCACAGTTAAAAGGTGAGTTGGGGGTAGTTGGGCCTGGGTTAGGGTGTATGTCTCCACTGAGTATAAGGCTAAGTCTGTACTCAGCAATGAGCCTCTTGAGTTTGTTTAAATGTTTGTCATATAATTTGGATTTAGTACTAATGTGCTGGGGGTTATTACGCTGTAGGAGTGAGAATGATGATAAATTGTGTTCTGGTTTGGTGCCCTGGTTTAATGTATAACTGAAAATGGGTAGTTTTTCAGCTAGGGGCATAGTGTGTCCTACAGGGAAATGATACCTTTTGAGCTGTTGGTTTTCGTACAAAGTAAGGACATAGGTTACAAGGAGGGTGAGTAGTAAGGAGTAGTGTAACATTATCGCAGTGAGTAGTTAGGTGGTTAACTATTGTAAAATAAGAGAACAGACGAAGACTGGATAAGTATAAAAGGAAGTAAGGTGGGTGAAGAGGTAGTGATAGTTGAAAGCTGATAAGGAGTAAGGTCAGGAGGGAGGGAGTAAAGATGGAAAAGTTGATAGGTTGTAGTATTCCTATGGCAAGCCCAACAGAGACGGAATTCATCCTTAACAAAGAAGATCCATTACTTTGAGGGCAGATTGAACAGACCAAGAAGTTACTTTCTACTAACAAATTTTAAATACAGTTTCTCAGTACATGGCTCAAGAATTTCATGTTAAGCAGTTTAAATGTGATGCACATCACTGCAAGGAAAACAATGTTTACTTTGTTCATGGGTCATGCCACGTCTGATTTATTTACAAAACAGCAAACTAGCCATTCTAATGAAAGATGGTGCTGTACTGGAATAGCTCAACTATGCTACTGCCTTATGACTTCCTAGACTTGACAGCAGAGAGTCCCCATGCCTGGAAGGTTGCCAACTCTTCCTAAATCCACACATAGGGTCACTTGAACAAAGTATCAATGTGCTTGCAATAGATAGCTCCAGGACGAAGTCAACTGCTATTAACAATTAAAATTATTGCAATATCATGGCCCTTAGCCTTTCTTCACAACAATGTGCAATGCCCAGGTGAAATGTGCACCTCACCACCAGACATGAGACAAAGTAGAAAACACAGTAAAATCAGGTGCATTAATGTTTATAGTGTACAAAATACCAACCACTTCTGTATTGATGTGTCTAAATCTTAGTGGGTAGTGTAAGATACCACATTCTTCTTGCAGCACAAAGGAATTTTGAGAGTGAAACTGAGTTATACCACATGCATTTTCCACAGCTTGTTATACATTAAGATAAAGAAAATAATCCTTACAGAACTGCTGAGCAGCCAATCTGGACTGAATATGTTCATGTGGTTTACAAGTCTCGGACATTACATCTTGCCATTGAGCTACCACCTTAAAAAGAAAAAAAAGGCATTTCTGTAAATCATATTGCTTTTAATGAGTATCTTCAGATTTCAGAATTCACAATTAAGCACATTTTTTTTTATTTTTGTATTTGGTTTTAAAACAATAAACAAATAAATCAATTATGAAACAAGCAAATTAACTATTTATATAGGTCAACAGCTAATTGATATATCCAATTTTTACATATCAGTAATTAATAATTTTCAAACAAGTCTAAGTATAAGCCAAGATTTATATGAATGAGTAATAAAGTTCTCATCTTTATAGTATGCAATTCACTACTGTAAACACTTTTTGCCAAACTAATAAATTCAGCACTAGCGGGGTAACTTACTTTTCCAATTTTCAGTAATTACTTTTCTGGCAATAGCAAGAATAGACCAAAGAAGATGCACTTAGGTTTTTCAAATTATCTCAGGAATAAGAACATTAAATATAACTAAAGATTTAGAAATATTATAGCTATTTGACCACAGAGCTTGAATGACATTATTCATTTCTTTCCAAAAAGGGGAGATGATTTCACATTTGTATACTGTATATGTCTATTTCAGAATCACATCTCCAGCATTTAATTCTGTTTTATGCATAACTGTAATTAAGCAATAATTTCCAAATGAAAAATTTCCAGTATAATGTGGATGTAGCTTTATCTGTAGATTTTAAAATTATTTTCTTGTATTCTTAAGAGAAGTTCTCATTACTAATTTTTTGAGGAGAAGTTCCAATACGAAATGCCTAAATAGGTGAAATGTGAATTCTATGAACTTGTGACAAATATGATTTATTTTTATTGCATTACTGATATTTATTAAGAATTCCAATAATTTGGGGAATGATTTCTTATCTAGGTTAAATATCGTATTAATAACTTGTGTTCACAAAGTCTCTAAATATTTGTAAAATTACCCAATTCTCAGAATATCTTGGTTGTATTTGGACTTTACATTTTCAACAGTGTGTGTACATATATATATATATATATATATATATATATACACACACACACACACACACATATATATATATATATATATATATATTTACAGGAGGTGTGGGGGGGGTGCAGGAAGGCTTGTCCCCATCTTCAAAAATGTAGTAAAATGTCTGTTTTGTAGTTTGGTGTTGTTATATGTGGAGGGGGTGTTATTTTCTTGTGATTTGTAGTGTTAGATGTTATGAAATTAAATGTTAAAGGTTTTAGATGTTCTGGTCTCAATGTTATGAAATTCAATGTTATGGGTTTTAGATGATTCAAAGTAGACCCATACTTATATATATACATACATATTGTATATATATATATATATATATATATATATATATATATATATATATATGTATGTATGTATGTATGTATGGGTCTACTTTGAAACACCTAAAACCCATAATATCCAATTTCATAACATTTAAACTTAATGTTTAAGGCCAAGGATCCTCTTTGTATGCGGCCTCTCCAGTTGTTGCAGGTGTTTAAGTGAGGTACATGCCAAATGGGGCATTGGACTCAATGATCGGCCTAATTAGGGAAGAGTAGAGGGAGATAATGACCTTTTTCTTCCTGGACACAAAACCCTTAGTAATGAGATGTGCCACATAGAAGGACTTTCTGACCACAGTGCCAATGTGGTGGTCAAAAGAGAGATTGCTGTCAACCTGTGCTCCCAGATCTTTTATAACACCTTCTATATTCAGTGGACTACCATCGATGTGGTAATTCATGGGAACCGGGTTTTTCCCAAAGGGGATGGTGACACATTTTTTGGCACTGAGCTTTGGTTCTGACACCAGTCATTGGTCTCAGTGAGTCCTTTCTGTAGGATGTCAACATCACTCGGGGAGTTAATAGCAGCTCCCAACTTTCAATTGTCTGCGAACTTTGTCAGCCAGAGTCCCTTCGTGTTGGACTGGACTTCAGAGAAGTGCATGCCAAACAGGAGAGGACCCACAACCGAACCCTGTGTGCCTACACTTGTGACTGGTCAGCTACTTTCACACTGTGGGTTCTACCTGTGAGCCAGTTTGCAACCCACCTAGTGATATAGGGGTTGATGCCTATCTTAGTGAATTTTTCTATGATTCCTGAGTGGGGAATGGTATCAAAGGCCTTGGCCAGATCAAAGTAGGCTGTATGAACCATCTTGCCTTCATCCACAGCTCTGGTGACTTACTCAAAGAAGTTCACCAAGTTGCGCAGGCATGATCGACCCTTCACAAAACCAAACTGTGTGGGATCCAGAGTTTGGATATTTCCTATATCCTTGTTTATTAAGTCCATGATGATGCGTTCTATAGATCTGCATATCAGACTCATCAGGCTAATGGGGCGATAGTTCCCAGGGTCTGTAGTCGCTCCTCCTTTGTGGAGAGGGATGACTATAGCAGTGCACCATGCAGTAGGGACAAAGCCTGAGGTGAGGCTGTGACTGAACAGGGCACACAGGTGAGGTGACCGTTCACTCTGTAGTTCATGTAGAACACAGCCAGGGATATTGTCAGGTCCCACAGAAGCTGTATTCTTGGCCTTGGACAGTGCTATTTTAACCTCTGCAGCACTAATACTGGGTGCCTGGTAATCTACTGGTATTGTGACTGGTCCCTGAGGGGGAGAGGGGTAAAGTTGGCACTGAATCTGTCGGCCAGTATATTGGCAATATCTGTTGGCTCAGTATAGGAGGTACCATTGTGCAGTAGCTCAGAGCAAATCTGGGTATTGCCATGGAGATTCTTTACATAACTATAGAAGGCCTTGTGGTTGTCTTTACTATCTGTTGCAATTCTCTTTTCATAGCTAACTTTAGAGGATTTGATGAGGGATCTCAACTTTTTGTTGAGGCTGATAAGGGAGTTTTTCCAGTCTTGGGACTTCACCTTATTCCGCATCAGTTTCCTCCTTCTGTTGTAGAGTTTGTTTATAGCAGGGGACCACCAGATTGGCTTCCTTTTTTGGAGGAGAGAATCTTGGTTCTGTTGGGTATGGCAAGATCCAAGCATTTGTATAAGTGTTCATACAGTGCATTGGTGTATGATTCGGCAGTTATGCAACTGATCTCCATTTGCATGGGTGCCGTGAAGTTAGCCACCTCTGTTTTTAGGAGCCCAAAGTTGGCTTTGGAGAAGTTTTTCATGGTGGTTACCTTTGCAGGGGGTGGTGGGAGGGATTGGATTTCCAAAGTGATTAGTTTGTGGTCGGATCTAAACAGGGAGGAGTTGACTACTGGTGTAGAGCAACGGTCACCCATGTTAGTAATGACCAGGTCAAGGATATTGCTACCTCTAGTGGGGGTAAGAACAAGCTGGTCCAGGGCATTGGAATTAAAGAATTCCAGGAAACGTTGGTTAAATGTATTGGCACATGAGTAGTTTTCCCAGTTAATGGAGGGGTAGTTGAAGTCACCCAGTACGAGTGTGTTAGGTTGGACACTAATATTCTCCAGGGTGCTTAGGAATGTGGAGTGTGAGTCTTGGGACATGGCTGGAGACCTATAGCAGGCTACGACCTGAATCACTGTCTTACGCAATGTTAGCTGCACCTGAAGTATCTCAGATGCGTTATGCTGGGCTACTAGTCTGGAAGTGTGTGCATCCTTTATGAATATGGAAACACCACCACCTTTGGAGCTTCTGTCCATGTTCTGGGGCCGAAAGGTGTGAAATGAGTTATTGCCTGGTAGTGCAGGGCTGCTTTCTGGTGCCTTGAACCAGGTCTCTGTTACGGCACAAATGTCAATGTTCTCCATTTTAAGGAGTGCTTCGAGCGAGTGTATTTTGAGATTTAGACTTCTAGCTTTGAGCTAAAGCAGTTTGCATTTGTTTGTAGCTGTTACGGTGGTAATTTGGTCTTTGGAAAACCACATAAAAAAGGCACTGCAGGGGTGGCAAGAGCAAGAGCCTTGGCCAGTATCCAGAAGCCCACGGATGACAGATGCAGGCCATCTCTGGCAAAGCATTGAGGTCTGTCAATCATATCATCCTAGGCAAACAGATACTGGATCCCCTTAAAATGACACCAGAAACTTAGCCAATTGTTAAAATCAATCATTTTCTGCTTGTACTGTGGTATCATTCTGAGTGATGGTAGGATGCTGCTCAGGGCTAGGGTCATACCCTCCTGGGCTACATAATCCGAGAGCCTCTCCATGTCTCTTTTCATGTAGTCCAGGGAGGTACGTCTCAGGTCATTCACACCCACATGTACAATGACAGAGTCATATTTGTAACTGCTATTGAGGAACCTCAGTGCATGCGTTATGTGGCGGATCCTGGTGCCTGACAGGCAGCTGACTGTTACTTTCTCCTTATTAAACCTAGTGAGTGGGACATCGGCGTGCCTCATTATCAAGTTACCTAAGACTAGTGTGTTGGGCATGCTGTTTAGGAGAGTTATGTGTCTCGTGATTAGTGTTGTGTTGTGGTGGTTGAGTGCATTTCTGCCTTGGAGGTCTCTGCTGTTAGGGTAGATTTTTATCTGTCTGCGAAGGTGGGTGTGTGGTTTGTGTTTTTATGTGAAGGCAGTTCTAGTGTGTGTACTGTAGGCCTGTGTGTTCCATATGGTGTGGTGCAAATGCTGACCTTCTCCTCTTGACCAGCTATTCCGGTCTTGGCTGGAGAGTGCGTGGCTTCCAATTTGGATATACAAGTGCATCTCTCACAAGTGTGAGTGTTGGGAGGTAAGAGGAGAGGGTTGTCAAGTGTACATGACGCAGCTGCTACATTGCCTCAGGTTGCCCAAGTTCACCAGGTTAATAGGAGAATGCACATGGAACTGACCTTTAGATATGCCTGGAGGGGTGGACATTAATAATAAGTACTGGAGCTGTTTCCTTGAGAACATTTACTGCTGGTAGCACTTTTGTGTGCTACAATAACTTTTACAAGAAGTCTGATAAAGTGCTAGACTAATAAGCTAGTAAAAGTGCAGGAGAGGAGAGAAGAGAACTAATAGATCTAAGGGAAAAATTGAAGAGCAGACTTTGGCACCGCTCAGAAGCTTACAAACAGTCCTGGTTACAGCAAATTTGTATATGGACTAGACTAGCTACAGGAAAGGTGAGTAACAAGCGCAAACGTAGGCTTTTAAACCAGAAAGTTGAAAGTGATGGAAAAACTGCCCAAACAGCCAATAAACTACAATTTCTGGGCCAGAAACTACTCGTCTTGTGGTAGATAGGCTACCTACTGCTTACTACTCCCACTGATAAGCTAGAAGGTTTCCCTCCAACACAGAAAGGCTTGGGGGTGGCTCAGAAGCTTACAAACAGTCATGGATATAGCAAATCTGTTTCTGGACTAAACTAGTTACAGGAAAGGCAGGAAACAAGCTTAGATTTTTTTTTTATCCAAGCCACCACTATATTATACAACAATCCCTCAAACCCTTCCAAACCACTAAAACAATAAAAAACATTTCAAAGAATGTTAACCACTAAAAGGCTATTGTATTTAAAGAAATAACACTTAATGATTCCGTAAGCACTATTTGTATGAGATGTTTAATATAAAGCAGACTGTCACTTTTTTAAAGGAGACCTAGCATATAAACTTGCATTAAAAGAATGACAGTTAAGTGTGATCCAGGTTTAACTTGTAAAAGTGTGAATGTTACTCTAATTATTTGACAACATTCCAATAATAACTTTTGTATATGTAAGAAACTATATTTTTAGACTTTGTTTATAACAGAACATAATTTTCCTGTGTGCTATTGTGAGTCAAGTATACCATCAGTTGCAAGCAATGATTCAAAACTATATAATAAATGACAATGGTTTAGAATGCAATTCACTGTCTTTTGCTTATTATCCAACTTGAATTCTCTGACATCTTAGCATATGATTCAAAATATTATATATTTTAGACAGGAAGAAGTAACATGGACAGTTCTTAGAATTTTCATAACTCTGACAGAATCACAAAACTGCTTATGACTATAAGTTGCTTCAAGCTGGTTTTCATAAGGACTTAAAAATGAACAGTCCATCAGTTACAATTCACATTAAAATGCTCGCAAGTGAATCCGAACCACCTCCAAACCACTTAGAAAACAACAAAAAACATTTAAAAGTATTTTAACCACTAAAAAGTTATTGTATTTAAAGAAATAACATATAATGATGATTCAGTAAGCACTATTTGTATGAGATGTTTAATATAAAGCAGACTGTCATTTTTTAAAGGAGACATAGCATATAAACTTGCATTCAAAGAATGACAGTTATGCATGATCCAAGTTTAACTTGTAAAAGTGTGAATGTTACTGTAATTATTTGATATCATTCCAATAATAACTTTTATATATGTACAACGTTATATTTCTTTATACTTTGTTTATAAGGCAACATGTCTTTCCTTGGTGCTATTGCATGACAAATGTACTATCAGTAGCCACTAATGGACCATTTTAAGAACCCAGAATGCAACTACACATGCATCTTTAGTATCATTTGTTGCATCTTGTATTATATTTAATAGTACATTACTCAGCTATGTCACAGTATCAGAAAGTGTGCCACCTAACACAAGTTTCATCATAATAAACGTTTAATAAATGAACAGTTTAACCTTTCAAACTTTAAATGAAAATAAGTGGCTTTATTTCACATACAGCTAAAATAATCAAACTCTTAACATTTTAAAAAGGGAACTAGTAACCATATGAAGTAGGGAAAGAAAAATAAATGAGATCCCTTGTGAAAAGTAATATTCAGCACCTGTTAAGTATTCAAGCACTTCTTTAAATTGATAAGAATTCATAACCATGAAATACATTAATTTTCATTTGTCCTTCAGTTTTTTTACTGTTTGTCTTTTACTAACCATCTCTTGTTGCATTTCTCTTCAAAGAAGTTGACAAATTCCAGTCCGTTTCTTCTGTTTTATTTTTCTGTATAAAGTCCATTGCATCTTCCAAGGTGTTAAAAATCTCTTTTCCTTCTGAACGGTGAATCAATATTTTGCTGGAAACAAGTCCTGTGGTTTAATGTTGTTTTTCTTTAAGCTTTTAAGAAGTGGCACACATGCTTTTCTCTTTGACATGACTAATGTTGAACAGTTATTGTCAAATGTTATAGTATTTCCTTTAATTTTAACTGGATAATTAGTCCATACAGCTTTTAAGACTACATTCTTACCTTGACTTGAGAAAAATCTTACGATTACTGACCTTGGTGAAGGTTTTTCTTGGCTAAAGATTAGTTAGAAAATGATTCATGTGCCCTTTTGCTGGCAAAGGAACAAGCTTCAAGCAGGTTCAAAGCTTTAGTTAGCCAGCTATTAAGGAACTGAATCATACTGTCTCCCTCTTTTTTTTTTCAGGAATCCCGTAAATCTTGATGTTATTCCTTCTAGATCTGTTCTCTAAGTCTTCTATTATTTCCTGGAATACATTGTTTTGTTTCAAAAGGAATTCAGTGTTATTCTCGTTTTCAAGTAATCTTCATTCAAAATCAGACATTGCCTCTTCTATACTTGAGATTTGTGATGACTGTTGTTTAAGAGATTTACTCGGCACTTCAACTTGTTTTTTAAATTCCTCTTTAATATTGTCAATTTTGCTTTCTAATTTATCTGTCTTTACAGATAACTCACTCATGTTACTTATTACAGCCTATATGTCTTTTTTTTACTGCACTTCCCTATACACTGTGCTTAGTGTGGCTCATTCTGAGACAATTAGCTTTTTCTAGTTTTATTAACAGGAAAATAACAATTAAAAGAGTTTCAAACTTGTTATTTCTCTGTAGTAAATCTTTCAGCAGATGTTCAACTATAAATCATCAAGTTTTGAAATGCTCTATTTGAGTTTTTTAGTAAAAATCCTGTCAGTGACACTAAAATGAAGCAAAGCTAAAAAGCAATGCTGTAAAACTGCTCATCATCTTTGCCAAGCCCCCCCCCCACCAAAAAGAAAATTAAGCACATTTCTAATCTTACTGTTTTATAAGGAACAGAAAACAGTTCATGATCACAACCAGAATTTCAGTTTCAATGGACAGTGACTTATACAAGGCATTTTAAAGGTAGGCTACCCTCCACATCCTGCCAAAATATCATCCAGGTGGTATGATCTAATTCAGTTTGGTGACATCACAGTTTTTTTCAAGGAAACAAGGACTTACGTGCACCCTGCCTAGTGAGACCAAGGAAGATGTGAAAAGTGAAAACTGTTCTCAAGTAAGAATTAAAGGGGTGTAAACTACATTTTTCAGGGTAAGGCTATAGGATACAGTACAGCACACTCTGGTAAACTCCTTGCAGTTCACAAGAACAGACAAATACTCCAAACTACTGTTAAAGATTAAGAAATAAAGGTCACAAAAACAGCACCCAAGTAAGATGCCAGGCAAATAACCAACAATAAAAAATGTCTTCTAGGCAGCATTCCTCATGAGGAATGACTGAAATCCCCCACTGAAGTAGCTCATGTTATGAAAATGTATGATGAAAAGTACAGCCTGTATCACACATTTTACTACACAAGCCAATAAACTTCCCAAATAATGTTGTAACTACTCTGACGTGCTGGTTTAGCATGTATAACAATTGATTTCTGGTATGATCATATTTAGCCAAAGAAAAGGATTTTCATTTTACTTGCTCTGGATATTTAATGATCTCTGGATAACTTAAATTACGTGAGTCAGGCACAATTCATTTCACGGAGTAAGTGGCTTTGTCCTTCATGTATTTTTTTCTTGTCAAAATGCTGTTCAACTGACCATATACAGATGCTGGCTTTGACTAACTGATCAATGATCTAAGGCACCATACAATCAAAAATGAATGAAATCACTTTTGCATGAAACAATCTGTTCAATCTCAGCCCCATACGAAAAGCTACCTTCTAGTGTGCCCTACTAAGTACAGTAGCAGAAAAGGGGGTGTTTTACTTACAAGGCTAGAGCTAACAAACTGATTTCCAGAGTTATTTAGAAAATAGAAATAACCAGGAAAAAAATTATTGACCAAAATATCTTAATGCAAAACTTACAAGCTACTTATTTATTTGATATTTGTTGACCGGGTTGCCCAGCTGGGACAGAGCCCTTTTCAGTGGAGAACCAGGGAAAAAAGCTCCACAGTAATTACATACATACTCCCAAACCTCCTGGTTCTACAAAAAAACATTCTTAATACACCTTTTTATCCTTTGGTTTGTGTGCTAGTTGGGATATTTTGCAGGCACCTTAATATTTATGCACATCAGCGGGGTTTAAAGGCCTGTGTTTCTAAAGTACAGCCAATCAATTTATGCTGTGCTGATGAGGTCACTAAAAAGGCAGAATTATGCATGTCTACTGCTAGTGGGGTTTGGCTTCAATGTAACCATAAAAAATGTAAAAAGTAAAAAGTCATGGGCATTCAGAAGCCATGTAGTTGACACATTATGCTTTCAGGTGTTATTTACATATATCCCATGGGCCTCCACTATATGAGGTTTGTGATATCACACAGTAAAAACTCTTGTTTGGCTGGGTTTTTCTTGTGGTTTTTACAACATCTTATATATCTGACATTGAAAGAATGCCTGCATGCCTCCATTCACAAAACAAGAGGGGATTGGGACGATGGCCTAATGGTTAAGGTGTTTGCCTTGCAAACACAAGGTACAGGGTTTGAATCTCACAGGAAATAATTGGCTAGGCTTAAAACGGCTCGCAAGGTCAGTTAGCCTAGTACTAATCTATAAACCTATAAAAACTATCTCATCAGCTGCAAGCCAAACGATCAGAAAATGGGGTATTAAGCAAATTACTGCCTTTTGTACAAACTACTCTCTGCTTAATCTTGCTAGCCACTGCTTTTGTGAAAAAACAGCAGCTATACCTTTCTGTTCATTCTTGTTGGCAACAGCCAAGTGTCAGAATAATCATAGTGGGCTATTCTGTTGACCTTACCAAGGCATGTAACTAAGGAAATCATACCTTGCATTTTTACTCTAATGAACATTTTTAACCCCTCAGTTCCAAACCCAACCATGTCTCGCATTTTTAAACAAATGTACTTATTTTCACCCCCTCAGTCTCAAATCTAACCAAATAACTATCCATCACTTCGTTCAGAACTGTAACCCTACACCTATGACCCACATTACTGCCACTGTGAGACTAATCAATGTGGGGTTTACTAGTTGAGTCTGTAGTACATGGCAGATATTAAACATGCATGGCACAGTCATTTTGGGTCTATATTAGAACATCGAAGTTTCAAAACTTCGAATGTTCTAATATCGAAGCCTATTCAGCGAAAGCTGAAAACATCGAACATACAGAACAGCAAATTTTCTCCTAGGGAAAAAAATTGCTGTTCCAAAACAATTACACACAACACAAAGCACACCAAACAAACAGCAATCCACACACATACACCTAAAATCTTACACCTAACCCTACACAACTATACACACACCACTAACTATCCACTTACCTTAACCCAAACCCTAATCCTAAGGTCCGTCACACTCACCTCACCCGTGCCGTAACTCACCTAACCCTCACATCCACACAATCGCACACATACCTAACCCGCACCGTAACCCCAACTAACTTAACCCGCACTCAATCGCACACTTACCTGAACCCAACCCATAACTTTCCACCACAGTGCTGAAAATACCAAAGCAACAGAAACGGTGTTGCTTCGATATTTTCAGCTTTCGTTGAATAGGGTTCAATATTGGAACATTCGAAGTTATGAAACTTCGATGTTCTAATATAGACCCGTCATTTCTGCCACATGTAGTACATGTATGTGCTGCTACAACTGTACAACATGGAACTCTGATGGCATGTTCTGAGGGTGGCCAGATAACAAGATCTCTAGTGCCTGTCCTGTTTACTATTTTTAAGCCTGATGAGAATATTCCATAACTACCACAACCATTGCAGGTTCACTGAGTGCGATATACATGGATTTGTACTATCGGCTGGTGTGCTTCGACAAGTGAGGAATTGGTAGTTTGGCTGCTGGCCACATCCCATTATTCTAATCTTTATATTTCTTGCTCTTCAGAAGATGCATGGGATGCAAAACATGTTGCTCTATTAACTTTTTAAGTAAATTAACTTACCAAACTATTTTTGGCTTTATCCTTGATTATTCAGCAAAGTTGGCAACCATGTTACCAACACATTAATCCAGTTCTGTGGTGCCTCCAATGGCTACCAGTGTGGCCATAGATGACTTCAAAGTTTCCATGCTACTGTAATGAGCCTGGCACGATCTATGTATCCCCTAGCTTATGGAACACCTTATTCTAGTTATCCAAAGCCATTTATCAACAACCCTACAGGAAAAGTCTCATCATTGATTGACACTATACAATAATTGATCAGGCACTCTGATGATGGATTGGACATACTTATAAAGTAACTGTATACATTAAGATCTGTTATAGTGTCAGGCTAATGTAAATAGTGTACATAGTTATTTAAGATGTTACGTATAAATACTATGGAATTCATTCAAATGTATTTGAAAAATAAAAAAAAAGTTTGAGAAAAAAAAACCTCCTTGTTCTATACAGCCCAACAAGTCCTCCAAATTCTACATCTCAGGAACTACTGAGAGTTTATAGGGTTACACTTGTAACTTCTGAACTATGAAATCACAGTTACCAAATCATCATCTCTAAAACCTTCTACCCCAGTGAGTAAGGGAGTTCCCCAACGTAGCCAGTTTTAAAAGGTCGCTACAAGCAAAGTTGATTACTCTCTCTCTTGATCAGATTTGACTACAACTTAATATTTGCTCAGTGTATTCAATCTATTAATGCTATTTTAACTCTTTTTTTTTTGAGTTCTGTACATTCTATATTTTATGTTAATGTAATGTGCTTGGGAAACAATCAAACTTATACACAGGAATTTTAAAACATCTTAATATTTACAAACAGCAGCTCTTGCTACCGCTAAAATTAAAGTGATTTTCTGATGTAAATAAATGCATTACTGTACTTTCCACTTATCTGTATTTATACCGTTTTTTAACAAAAGGTTTTGTAAAATTTTTATTAAACCACGGCTCAAATAAATTTAGTATCTTCAACAATGACATTACTTTCGGGTAACCTGTGTTGCATCCATAGGGGCATCTTCATGTACGAGTGGTGGTATGTCCATTAAAGTCTATATATATACAATACCTGTTTTTCCTACACTGATGCTACTAAGATTAAAATTTACTGTTTTTTAGTGACATCAGTGCATGTAAAATTGAATTGAAAAAAAAATTTTTTGTGCTCATAATGCAGCACAAAATGCTCCCTAATGAGCAGAGGTGCTGTTGAGCAGTTTTTGCACACATGCCAAGGTGCAAAAGTAAGATAAAAAAACACCGGAAAATCACTTTACTGAACTAAAGTTTAACACCACTTACACAAGTACTTTCCTCAGTAGTAATCAACTTGCTGCAAAATAGCTATTTAAAACTACCTGATTCATAATCTGTTATAGTTAAAAACTGCTGCTGTAAATCTGGGAGACTGGATGGGTTTCTCTATATTTATATCACAATTCAGAATTTGTATTATATGGGTACAGTGAAAAGGAAATGAAAGGGTACCAATCTCAAAAAGAAGAATGGGTTAGTAATGAAAAAGGTGAACACCTAAATAAATCCTCATTATAAAGTCAAAGTGTTAGTATCAGTACAGAGAATACATGTCACTAGACCTCACAGTATGTAAAAAAAAACAAAAAAAAAATCTGTTCTCGACTGGATTTGTCTCAGTTGCCAATTTGAGAAGTGGTGTTATGGAAGGTTGCATCCAGTGGCTAGGAAAGATATCAAAGGTTAGTGACTGGTTATGCATAAGGTTTGTAATGTTGAGTAGATGCAATATTTAGCATTAATGGATCAGTGCAACACTGGGATGGTTTATTAAAAGTGTTAATGTCATCGATGAGCTCTTAAATCTGTTTACTAATCACAGTCTTTGAGGAAAATAGCAGCATTCAGATTCAGTTAAGTTTGAGTCTTACTGCTAGAGGGGGTGAGACTGTTGTGGAATATATTTAAATTCTTTAGTTAGGCTACTAGCTAGGCTATTACAAATGGTGAAGATAAAGGTAAGCAATAATGTAGGAGTTTTGTTCCTCCAGAACTGTATGGTGTGTCCTAGGCATGTGGCTTGTTCCTGCTTAAGTTAGTTAATGTTACTTGTTTCAGTGAGATTTGGTAAGTACTCCTAAGGCTGATACAATTGTCCTTGTCATTTAAGTTACTTGTCCATCCTGACTAAGAAGAGTCTCTAGTCTGAATTGGTAGAGTTCACATGTAAGCCACTTGTGATTTCTTGCTCTGTGTCTGATGGAAATTTTGGAAAACATTTTTCAACAAGGCTGGATAAGTACTCTAGAAGAAACAACGTACCATATTGGGATAACATATTATCTTCCATATAAAGTACATACTATCTCTTACCTTTTAGCTGTTAAAGCGATCATAAACTAGACTATTTTTCAAATGTATATTGGTTTGGTTTGGTATTTTGGAGGTCTTATGTTTCAAGGGAGAATTACTATAGCAAATGATGTGATGTGATTTAGGATGGGGTACTTGTGACTATATTATATAAGTGGGTATAACAGCCTACGGTTAGTTATAGCTTAGTTGGTTCAGTGACCATTTGTGTCAGATTTTGACTGATTAGGAGAGAAAGCACTTTTTTTCATTTTTTCCTAGTACATTAACTCTGAAATAAAAAGACTGCCAGCAAGTAACAATGGCCAAATGGAGTTTTGACCAGTTACTGTAATGTGGTAATTTACCAAACACAGCTGCATTCACAGCATTCATCTGATTGGGTATATTTCCTAACTTTATAACTGCAAGCCGCTGCTTATACAATAAAATGATATTCCTCCATCTCTGCTACTAGATGTGTTATTTTTATTTACCAGTATCTTTTGATGTGATGGAACGGGAACTGAAAAGATGGTTTTAGCCAGGTTTCAGTGATATCACATCAGTGTTAGGTTATTCTATACAACTATAACAGTGATTTTCTACAAAAAAATGCAACTTTAGCAATGGTTTTATTATTAATACTCCATGCAATGAAAACAGCAGGTTTAAGCACATAGCAGTTGTAAGGTCAGGATTCTGATATAAAATGTTAAGAAGAATAAAGCCCTGACAACCAACCAGATAATGTGGGCTGTGTCAGTGACTGGAGTGCTGCAGCATCCATTATGGGGATGAAGGACTCCAGAGAATTTTTTTCTGAGGTAGACAACAAATGTTGGAGGTATGATGGGAAGAAAGAGGTAACTGGGAACATGTTTTCTGGGAGTGAAATGAGTTGGCAGACTTTAAAGATTTCCTGTTGTAGAGTACTCTATCAGAGATACTTAGCAAGCAAACTGGTGTATCTTTGGAAATTATTTTTCTGAGCTATGATACCGAATCAGACTTGCCTAGACATGGTAAGGCCTTGCTGAGTCTAATTATGGTGGCTGCCAAAAAAGCAATTACTAGACAATGGAAATTAAAGTCTAAACCAACTGTACAAGAAGTAGTGGATATAGTAACAGAGATAAAACAACTGGAAATGGGATCTTTAGAAAAGGGTAGGTGCAAATTACACAGAAAAAAATAGAAATTGGGGGAAACAATACATATAGGGGAGGAATGAGGTTTAAAAGAAGGCAAGATTTGAATGAGCTATGTAATGTGTTTGACAAAAAGTTAAGGGTACTTATGCTTGCAAGAGTTGCAACAGTGCAGATTCATAAGCAATTCATCCTCTGTCACACTGAGCCACATTAATAAAACGTTTTGGGCTAATCAACATTTTACATGTAATAGTGAGTATGTGGTATATATAGCAACCTGTTTGTCTTGCCCAAGTTATTATATAGACTATCAGGTATTTGAAACATAGGGTTTATGAACATCAGCTAGCTATCAAAAAGAAAGATTTTTCAAACTCTTTGGCTAGACATGCTGTTATTTGTAGTAACTTCAAAAAACTTAAATTTTCTGTTATAGAGAATAATGATAATTTCTGCTTTAGTGGTGATAATAAGTTAGAACGCAAAGAGGCTTTTTGGCAAATTTATTTAGGTGCAGATCTGAATGAAACCATTAATTTAAAATGTTTTTTGATGTACAAATAAGAATAGGGTACACTTTTACCACTTTTAAATAATTTCTGTATTTATTTTAAATTATTTAAATCATAATGATGTCATGAATGTCATGTGATTAATTAAGGTTTTATAAAGGCATAGTAGGATAAGTTGAGCTATTTCTGAGGAAGTTCACATAATAAAAGTGGACGAAAGAGCTAAACTTAATGTCCGTGTCCTGCATTATCCAGTGAGTAACTTCTACTGTGGTGTTTCAAGTTTTAAGAGGTTCAAAGAGTTTTATGAGATCCTATAGTCTGTTATTTTGTACAGCTGAGAGTGCAGACACCAAAAATAAGGATTTCCTTTTCAATGTGGGCTCCTGGTTACAGTTTTACAAGTGGGGAGAATATTGTTCTGTGTGACTACAACTACTCTTTACACACATATGAAACAGGCTTGTCTTTCAGCCTGTGACATGGCTGAGCAGATAAGCAAAGTGGGGGCTCAAGCTGTATCCAGCACAGCTGAAAGTGAACCTTTCTAGTAGTCCTGTCACATTCATCTTTGCAAAGGATACCCTGAAAGTATAAGGCAAGGAACACCAGACCATACACATGTGCAAAAGGTTTCAGCACATAACCAGTATGTAACAGGCAAATCAACAAATCACAGATTCCCCAGCAAATGTATGTGGATAAGAAAGGTCTGTGATAAGTTTTACAGCAATTGCAAAACACATATCTTCAAAGTGTGTCCAAGTAACTTGGCAATAAGCAGTCATACCAGTAATTCTTAAACAAGGAAATGACCCTACTTAGGCGGGCTTTTACACACACACAACCCTCTCTTTCTTAAATCACCATTCAGAATCAACAACACTCAACTGGCAATAGGACTTGTCAGAGTTCTTCATTTTATAATGCACATGAATCCATTGGGATTTGTCCATGAACATAGCACATTTGGCAATGTTTCTGACTATGGACTCATCTAGGATAGGTCTGAGTCTTTTGTTAGTCTAGATAAAAAAATGACCATACCGAATGGATGCATCTTTTTAAAGTTTAATTGCACAGGCGATTCCCTGTTAACTTTGTGAAGCTGATTCAAGCACTTTACAAGGATGTGACTACCAGTATCAAACACTGGGCTTGACTTTCTTCTACAATCAGGAATTCAAAAGCTGTGTGTCACTTCCCCCACTTTTATTTGCACTTTATGTAAAACCCCAGCAGCAAAAGTGACAGTTGCCCCTATAAGTTGGTATAACACACATGGATACCAAACTAATGTTTTGCTATAAGAGAAGACATAAATGTTTACCTATCACATACAGAAGAAGACCTGAAGGACTAATTCCAAAGATTTCAGGAGTATGGCAGATGGAATGGTTACAAATTAAAAATAAAAAAGGTTGTGAAAATCAACTATATTCACTGTCCAGAAATGGAGAATGCCTTTTCTTTTTTTTTTGCGATTCAAATCAAGTCACTTACCTTGCCTGGAATTGTCTAACACACTGCTCACCTGGCAGAGCCAACATACAAATAGCTTTTGCTAAGATGTAAGGAATTTTTCAAAGGTGAAGAATATTTCTTTAGACTTGATGCAAAGAATCCTCACTCCTCATGATTTGCCCTATGTTGTAGTTTATGCATCACATGGATAGTCTTTAATTTCTCCCTGGATTTCTCTCAAAAGCTTAAGATGGTGGGCACATTTTTTGTAGGTAGACGAATGCACTAAAACTGCAGGGAAGATTTTAGTTTTACCTGTAACTATGGCAGAAATAGGGTGCTCATCTTTAACCCATACTGTAAAAGTGCTGAGCTGAAATTGCTTTGCAGGGTATTGGATGACAGTGATCAAGCAATCTGTAACAGGGATCTAAAAGGCATCCAGTGGTTCTACAACAACTTTAGGAAAGGGAATAGAAAGTGCCCTAAGGCCCATTTTTTCATTACTATACAACTGTAGACTGGGTAAAACAGATTATAAAGGAGAATGGAACACACTCAGTTTTACAGAACAGTTGTTGCTCCTACATCCCATACTGAGGATAAGCATGTTGACAGAATGCACAGTTTTTAACCAGTTCTCAGGAGCTGGTAATAGGGGTATGCACATTAATAGAAAGCACACATTTTTAGGCAGCTCTCTGGAGCTGATAATACAGAAAATACACGTTAATAGAATGCACAGACTTTAGGCAGCTCTAAGGAGCTGGTAACAGGAAATATGGATATTAACAGAATGCACAGATTTCAGGCAGTTCGCAGGACCTGGAAATAGGGGATATGCAAATTAATACAATGCACAGATTTTTGGTCAGTTCTCAGGAGTGGAAATGTGGGATATGCACATTAACAGAAAGCACAGTGTTTTAGGTAGTTCTCAAAAGCTATTAATAGGGGATATGCATGTTAATACAATGTGCAGATTTTTTGGCAGCTCTCAGGGGCTGGTAATAGAATGCACAGATGTGTAGGCAGTTCTAGGAGATGGTAATGGGATTTGCACATTAACAGAATGCTCAGACTTTAAGGCAGCAGTTCTTAAGAGCTGGTAATAAGGGATATGTATGTTAATAGAATGCACAGATTTTTTAGGCAGTTCTCAGGGGCTGGTAATAGGGTATATTGCACAATAACAGAATGCAGAGGTTTTTAGGCAGTTCTCAGGAGCTGATAATAAGGGATACTCACATTAACAGAATGCACAAATCTTTAGCCAGTCCTCAGGAGCTGGCAATAGAGGATTATGCATGTTAATAGAATGCTCAGATTGTTAGGCAGTTTTCAGGAGGTGGTAATAAGGGATACTCACATTAACAGACTGCAAAAATGTTTAGGCAGTTCTCAGGAGCTGGTAACGGGATATGCATGTTAATAGAATGCTCAGTTTTAGGTGGTTTTCAGGAGCTGGTAATAAGGGATACTCGCATTAATAGAATGCATAACTTTTTAGGCAGTTCTCAGGAGCTGGTAACAGGGGATATGCATGTTAATAGAATGCTCAGACTTTTAGGCAGTTTTCAGGAGCTGGTAATAAGGGATACTCACATTAATAGAATGCACAAATTTTTAGGCCGTTCTCAGGAGCTGGCAATGGAGGATATGAACATTAATAGAATGCACAGATTTTTAGGCAGTTCTTAGGAGCTAACAACTCTTAAAAGATAGAGAGATGATATAACGG
Source organism: Protopterus annectens (assembly GCF_019279795.1). Classification (NCBI taxonomy): domain Eukaryota; kingdom Metazoa; phylum Chordata; order Ceratodontiformes; family Protopteridae; genus Protopterus; species Protopterus annectens. The sequence continues at coordinate 641,255,790 of NC_056744.1, read as the reverse complement.
GCACATTTTGGCTCACAATTATGGCTTGGGGCATGAATTCAAGGACTTATCTGAAGATCTAATGAAGGACCAGAGAAAGCTTAGGTTGGTAGGAGTACAACAAAAAATTGTTCTGTTACAGGTGAGATTGTTTATAGAAACCAGAGGATAAGCCTACTTGAAAAGGAGTTACCAGCAAAATATATAAATCTTGGCAAAAACAAGACAAAGGAAAACAAATAAATACAGACTAGAGGGGAAAGTAGAGTTAAAGGCTCAGATTACTCAGAAGGCATGGAAATGGTCATTACTGTCTCTCAGACGTTACTAGTTCAATGAAATTCAGGGTGCCAGTACCTTAAGTTTTTCACACTTCATATAGAATAAACTGTATGTTTCCAGAAGCTAGTCTGGAGCGTTGGACATGCAGCAATGGGGTTGTGGGTCATTCATGGTTAAGCAGTTAAAAAAAAAAAAAATACACTTCAGTCTCCTTTTGATGAGCACTGTTACTCGTACCAACATCTGATGGACTGGTACCAATCATAAAAGAAAGAAATGTGGGAGGGGGGAATGCCAAACACCTCCCCACATGGGGAGATTTCATGTACTATCACTGTATTATAATTAACATGACTTATGCTTGGATACAATGAATTCAGAAAACTGTTTCGCTGAACTGGATTTCATGAAACATCTACCTTGGCCTATTGGTTCAAATACTACTTGAGTCAAATTTATACAACTTTCAACACTGCAAGTTTAGAAAGGAGCTTCTGCTTCAAAAGTTCATTTCAATGTCTAAACACATAACTTCTATTAAAGCTGTAGACTGCAGCTTACTCATGGCAAACATGCATTTACTAGGCATCCAGTGAATGTAAGCATCTAAATAAAATGCAGTACATTAACAGAAGTATAATTTCAGAACAATAAATAAAATGAATCTACAGAAGCAAAGTGAGATTACTTACAGTGTCATAAATGAATGCTTCAAACCAGTCATTCAAAGCAAGCAGCAGATAACAAATCAAAAAGGGAGGAGAAACAAAATCTGCTCAATATAAATATTACCTGTTCCGCCCATCCTTTACTCCTACATTCTGTATGATCAAATTCTTTTAGAGGGCTATCAGAGGGAACCAAGCCTAGCTGATTTTGGATCATTTTTGTGACAGCCACTTTGTCCTGTAGGTAAAAGAAAAGTGTAAAGATTATGTTTTTTGTTTTTAGCAAGAACTTCAAAAGTCATGTCAGATTATGATTAATCATATAGAATTTTATCACTATCCTTGCCTAGAATCTTACAAAAGTGAACTACACCACAGTAATATTTTTATGTATAAAACGGGACACTCCACAGAATACAAGCATTAGGAACATCAGAAACCTACAAAATGATGTTGGTTTCCTAAATGGCAGTAAAGAGCATACCTATATTTAACTGTTTGCTTCCACAGAACCTATGTAAAGCTATAGCTTAACCTCTAACATACAGCTAATACTGCATTCTGTGCCTTCACAGGTGAAATCAAGGCACAATGCCCAAAAACAATGTTCATATTTCTTTTTCATGTCTTCTACCGTCTGATGCTGACATCCATAGCAGTCTCCAACTTCTATTCATTTTCCCCTGCCCATCCTCCAAGGACAGCACAGAGTATGGTCAAATGCTGCACTACCCTCGATACAGGTGGGCCCCTCTAAGAGGGAGGGATGACCTCAAGTGTCTACTATCTTAAGACGACCTTTCCTCCTTTAAGATGTGCGAGTACTAAGAGACAGGCAGCTTACATTTGGCTAGGAATAGGCATTTTGGAATATTTGGGGAAGGGGAAGCCCTAACTGGGGATGGAAAATGTGTAATATCATAGGCATCACCACCCATGACTTTAGCTTGCTCATGTCTCCCAGCTACAGAAATAATACCTACAAACAGGGAAGCAGGCTACAGCTCCCACCAGGATCTGCCCTGATTACACACAGAATACCAAAACCTCCCACAGGATAAGTAAGTTGACATAGGCTGTTCATTCCCACCCTATTATCCAACCCTTCCAGCACCCAAGATTTAAACTGAACTGTACCATCTAGACCGCAGTCATGGCTGCATCCCTGTATAGCATAGAGCTGGCTAATATTAATATTTATTGAAATATTAACAAAAAAGTATAAGGAGCAAAGGTTCTCTCCTCAAAATTATCTTTGTGACGATATTAGCAAATACATCGCAAGTATGTTTTTTATTTGAGCTAAAAACCAGCAAAATAACTTTAAATAAACCAAATAACTTTCATCACCTCAAAACCTGTTCATGTCCCACACAAAGTATCAGTGCCAATTTTTTCAGCACCTTGTGGCATTTCATTTAATACTATGCAGTTTTTTCTGTATGACGTTTGCCCGCATGCCTGCCAACCATCAAGCCTCCACTTGTTTAGACGTTATGTTGTCCAAGGGGGCAGCCATCCAGGTAGCCAAGAGAGTGCTTTGTGCTCACTAACAACCAGGCAATGACAGCATTTTGTTTATATTTTATAGCCTAATGACTCCCCTGGTGACTTGAGTAATTGTATCACTGCAAGGACAATTTATGCCTCTAATGAGTTTTCTTCCACAAGTCAATAAGGGCTACCTGTCTTGGATGCTCAGACCCATGTCTTCCCTGCACCATCTCCTAGTATTGGGACAAGCCACTGCTCTCCAGCCAAAGCTCTGTCATTAGAACAGTGGTGGAAAGAAGGCATAACTACATTCCCTTCCCTGAGGATGGACACGACTATTCTCACTGTATGTGCCATCAAGTAACAGAGTCACTATTCAAACTCTGGTCACCTGGGCTATAGTCAGTGTTTTAGCCCTCTTATGTCACCAGCACAGGCTATATACAATGCAGGCTTTTGCAAGTCAGTTGGCATTTCAAACATAAATGACAAAACAAATTCTATAGAGTTCAGGAATATTATCCATATGAACAAGGAATATTATCCATATGAACAACGCCTGCTAACTACATAGACCTACAGGAGACACAAAATTTTGTGCTTTCATATGATAACATGACTTAAGATATTAAAAAATATAAAAAAAAAATTGACATCATGAAAACTTTCCGAAATAATGCATATGGTACAAAGTGCACTTGCAATGTTGTCCATTTCTACATGAATTTTTGTATGATATGCAAAAATGTACCTGTTTTTTAAAATAATAGCCATTAATGAATTTTTAGAACTTAAAAATAATTGACTGCAGACTCTAGATGCTACTAACATAATGTTAGTGTGTCATGTTTTACCTGCATGATGAAAATAATGTTCTAAGCAATCAAACATCAACTATTAAAATAGGTCTAACTCTTCAGAAATGGGATTTTCTCAGCAGAAGTACAAGGCTCATAACCGGGACCTTTACTCTTCTTTATCTTCATCAACAATTGACCGTTTGACTTACCACCTCTGAACTGTACCCTATATGCAGACAACACAGTACTACAGACTGGCAACTCACTTCACAGATAAGAAAATTTTCAAAATTGACTTCAATTCACTGTGGAAATAGTTGACCGACATGCAACTTAAGATAAATAACTTGAAACTTAGCACTGAACTTCTCATTAAGCATTGCTGATTGCCACAGTATACCTCTACCCACCCTAAACAGTAGAGCCACCTGGGTAAAACTCTTGATTAATAACTCACTTTCACTATGCATGGCAAAAACAAGCCCTTAACCACTAGAAATTGTACATAAATATCAAATCAACTCTCCTTAGAATCAAGGAAAGTCATGGCTTTGGAAATGGCAATGCCCAAAACTCAATACTGCCTACACTTACTTGCACTGCACTCAGCACATAATAACTATAGTCCAAAAATAATAACTATAACCTTCAAAATGACAGCAAACAGGATTTACGGAGTCATGTTCTTAGGTGGTCATACAAAACATCATACCTACTCACTAAAAAAATCCAACTGGCTATCAATAACAGCAATGGCCACTCTGATAATGTCTTTTGGCTTTTCCTGGTTATGGGTTGCCACATCGGATCACCAGTCCGCAGATTGATTGGCAGTGGTGTTTTTATGGTGTTGAGTTGCCAGCTCAATTCCTAACCTTCACAGAAGGCAAACCCATACACACATGCACCTACCTACATGTCTGTAAATCTCACTTGACTGCAGGGAGAATATGCAGACTCTGCACAGATGGAGCTCCAGCCGAGAATCGAACCAGCGAACCTCTTGCTGTGAGGTGACAATGCTAACCACTGCACCACCACGTCCTTAAGGGCCACTCTGCTGATAAACGGTTTCAAATGCAAACTACTAAACTGCTCAACACTAGGAAATAAACTACAGCACTGACATCTAAGTTATTCTCTTTGCTTATCTACAGAGGGAACAGTACTTTTTATCAATGCCACACTTTTATAAAAGCTGCAAGAGAAAAAGTCTTCTTAAAACTTGCAACTGCAGCCCAGAAATCTTTACCTCAAAATACAAGACAACTCGAATTAAGTAACTTAAAAAATGATCTAATTCAGTTTCTTACAAATGAATGCAACTGTTGCTGCTTCTTAGCTACAGAGAAGCATGATCATATCTGCACAACTGTTTTATTTCAGTTTCACTGACTTGTGTACCACTAACATAGTTGTTGTTTGTCTTTTGGCTTTTTCCCAGTAAGGGGTCACCACAGCAGAACTCCGGTCCGCTAATGATTGGCAGTAGATTTTTACAAAACGCGGAGGTGCCAGCTTGACGCTCAACCTTCAACGAAGGCATGCCCATTTACGCATGCATGTCTTTCGAACGCTACCCAACTGCAGGGAGGACATGCAGACTCCACACAGAGCACTCCCAAGCCAAGCCGAGAATCGAACAGGAGAACCTCTTACTGTGAGGTAACAACGCTACCCCTGTACCACCGCGGCATTGTATCACTGACATAGTAATAGTTTTACAAAGGTGGGAATTATGAATATTAATAGTACCACTAACATAGTAATATTCATAATTCCCACCTTTGTAAAACTATCTCTTAATCACATTTATTACTGCTGTGAAATGTCCATACAGCTATCTTAACTGCCTCTCAGCATACATTGAAATAATACAACTGTGTGACTAAAGTTGACAACATACTACATTTGTGTTGAAAATGGCAAATATTTTTTGTTACTGCGAAATGTGAATATGCATATTAGTATCTTACTGCCTTTCAGCATGTTATACAACTATTATTATTTTTGGAAAACTACTTTATAAATGCAGCCCAAGCCTGAAATAAACTCCCCTCACATATAAGAACCACCCCACCCTAAGCACTTCAAAAAAGAGCTGTGTTGCCCCTGTCATGACCCTACCTAATCGCCTACATCCTTTCATTCCTCCCTTTCTACATACCTACAATTCACTCTTCTCAAACCAATAACCCATTTAGCTAGAAGACTATATCACATAGAAGTATTTCATGCCTAGCTCTACCTTAACGTTTTGGCTAGGAATCATTATTTACCCGCTTGCTAAAAAAAAAAAAAAAAAAAAATTCTGACATTACAATTATCTTTTTTTCTGTTTTGTATTTTTGTTTTCTTTTTTGAACATATAAATACCTGATAATATTGTTAGTACTTCATTTTAACTGTGTTGTTAACTGTTAACTGTGACATTACCTCATTTTATCTGTAAAATCTCTGGAGCTTTTCTCCTCGGGTCTCCAGTGAAAGTAGGCCACTGGCTCAGTTGGACCAACCAGGTTAACAAATGTGAAATAAATAATACTGTCTTTCTGTACAGCTTTGCTAATACTAACTCTCCGAGAATAATAAAGTATCAAGCAAATATAACTTACTGATGTAACAGTTTTAACTGCCCAAATGTTCGGATCATGTCTGAAAATGGTCTGTGGATCATCCACAAACACAGTTACAGCAAGAAAGTAAGTAAATCTACACAATAAATAAATTCTACTGCATCATATGGGAAGCAAATAACTTTACTGCATCTGATAAGTTTCTCTGGACCACTTGACCTACCCAGTTATCAGTTATAGCCTAGGCAAAATGGCAGAACACTACAAGAAAACAAATGTTTTAATTTATTTATTTTATTACAATATTAACCCATGAACACCTCTGAACATAGGATCAACCCAAATCTAGCAACCCGCATACTTCTTTACAGTCCAGATCATTTTCTGAAAAAAATCACATTAGAAAGCATAAGCCAAATAAATGTAAATATCTTCTGAAAACTAAATACTATCAAGAAGCCACAAACAGCAATGTTATCACAAAAAAGTCTTTTTACAAGGAAAATAGTACATTTACAGCCTTTACATCAGTACTATAAAATATTATAATGCACACAAACCCAGAATTACATTTTTCTGAAATTTCACAAACAACTTTTCATATCTTGGAATCTGTAACCTAGACATATAGCAAAAACAACACTTCACTTTAGCCAGACTTGACAAGACATCAATAAATTCTATTCAGATGGCTTTCTAATGGAGATATTTACAGAAGCATAAACAAGTATGCTTATTTGTGTAATTAAGAACATAAATAACACAACAACTCTCATGATGAACAACTTAATACTACAAATATCAATGATAGTTTTCTTCAAAATCCGTAAAGGTTTCACTTGATATTGTGCAATAGTTTGCAAATCATTTAGTTTAGAAAATATTAATGTATATACGGAAGTACTGCATATCTTCATAATTAAAAAACAAATATCTAGCAAAATCTCCAGTATAAAGTAGTGCACAGTGGCAATAGATTTTTGTACCCCATATTTCACACCATAACATGTAGCCCTCTCAGTTATAAAGGTAAGGGTATAAATATGAACATCTGAATAATGTGACAAACAGTGACTACTTAAAAACTAAATTGTTACCTTACAGTGTCCATTGAATACTACCAAACATCTAAGGAAATGGAAGTCTGCAAAAGAACTGTGAGCCATAAACATACTAGGTGGCAAAGTTAACAAGGAAGGTTTACATTCTTCAATAATTCATTTCCGTTTGGTATCTTCCACTGTTTCCAGCATGATAGAGTTCATTTTATTGAAATGCACACAATCAATGCACGTCAAGATATATAATTTAGCACGGATATACATGCTAAATAACCTTATTGACATTAAGAGTCCTTTTATGTGACAGCTTTGCCTCCAGTGACATTGTGTAAATACATCTCTCACATAGCATTATCAGTTTGTTTAAGAATTACCTGGTTGTCAGTAATCATTAGGTAATTTCTACATTGCCTAAGGATGCCCATATTCACCAAGCTGGTAATGGACATTGTGGGAAAGTTCATATCCATGGCAACAGACTCTCTTTATTGATTAGACACTTGAGTGAGAATATAAAGTAATGTCAACAGTATCCGATTTGCAACTCTGGGGGCAATGCTTGCCACTGCAAACTACTTGCCTTGTGTGCAACTAAGTATGGTTGAAATTTCAACAGTGCTTTTACAAGAAAAAAATACCAACAGGGCACTAACAAACACTTGAGGGGAAACTAATAAGTAGACCCTGATGATTTATGGATAAGGTATTTGGGCAGATATTCTGAAGTTAGAAGCGAATCAGTACTTACTGAAAATAAAGAATTAGCTTGTTAAGAATGATGAAAAGAGGGGAGGTACCTGAATAGCTACTGCCTGAGTACCACTAGTGTTGGTCTCATCACAGTTTCACTCTGCTGGGATACAATGCTCCTTTGCTTCTTTGCTTCTTCTCTCACCATAAGCAAAGCAGTATCATCAATTCCAAGATGAGAAGCAGGCCACAGCCTGTTTGGTGGTCCACGATCTTGTCCCAGATGATGAAAGGGCATGTAGGCTTGCTGCAGCCTTTTCCTGGTACATGCCTTAAACAGCTACCACATCAATCAGGAAGATCACTTCCCAACCAGAAAGAGTCAGGCATCTGTGCGCTCTGCTCCTTCTCTTACCAGGTTCAAAACATAACCACAAATTCCAAAATGGCACCTATAAAGCTGTTATTAGGCTTTCCAGTGATCAGCAGTCCCCAGGAAATAATGTTCCCATGCTCCTTCTCTTACCAGAAGCAAAACAGAAACATTAATACCAAGATGACTACTGAGACGCAAAATGTGGGCTCGCCGGTGTGGTACGAACGTGATACAAAAGCTATACCTTGAGTGTATATTCTTTATGCTGCATTCTCCCCTATTCATCTAAGTAACTATCATGTATCATGATGGGTAACAGAAAGTTCACACTGGGGATCACACCAACAGCACTGCTAGACAGGGGCCAAGGGTACTAGCTGCTAGTACAAGGGTCTAGGGAACTACTAAAGGGGCTGTGAATACTGCACAGCGTGGCTGGGCTAATATATGCCTTCGGGCAGATAGCCCAGTACCAACCTATGAACCTATGTGAATGAGGTTACTATATGACTTGTTTTTCACATTCCTTCTTGTTTATGCACAACCTCCGTGACCCTGAGACCTAGCAGACAGCTTGTTTTGCATATTCTTTTACCTTGCAGGTAACTTGTTTTGCACATTCCTTTATGTTTTCAGTTAACCACAGGAAATAGCAGGCTTACTTGGAGCATTCCTGGGCATTTTCTTGACATAGTAGACAGAATTCAAAATGGTTAAGAAAAACAGTAAAAAGAATGCCACAGCTGCAGATGTTGAAATCCTGGGGTGAGATTGTGCTCCCTATGGGATGCTGGCCACTGAGTGGTCATGTAGTGCAGGTTTAAGTGAAAACTGGGATGTATGTTTAAAAGATGCAGAACTGAAAGCTGTAGTAACATGCTTGCAAAAGGTTTCAGTACAAAAAGGAAAAGAACTTAGTGTGATTTGCAGACGGGGCTGGATCCTTTTACCTGCATATTGAAAACAACACCAGGATAACATTTGCAAGGCTGAGCAAATTAAACAGTTAAAGAAACAAGCTTGTGACTTACAGAATCAACTTATAATGTTACAGTGCCAAAATCGGTTGTTAGCTTAATAAGCAGACACACAACAGGTAGCTAAAAAAAGCTGCTGTAAGTGTAGTGCAATACAAATACAGGAAAAGAAGAGACAAAATAAATGAAAGAAAGGTGCATGTGGGTATTGCTAAATCTGGGGTAGACTGGGATCCTGATCATCAGGATGGGGATACAGTAAACTCTCAGTTAACCAGCACCCATGGGGATTGGTAAATGCCGGATAAATGTAGTTTCTGGCTGTTTGAGAATTACTATTAAAAATAGGCCTGACTAATACTGTACACCCTATACTATTTGTTTGGTTTGACTTGTTCTTAGGTTGGGAAGAGAGAAAATGTATTCCTTCCTTTTTAAAACTCAAATTCTAAAACATAAAGTATGTCCCTGCAGGGGGTGGGGGTGGGGACAGAAAGTGCAACACATGAAAATTGTACTTTATTTCTTCGATTTTTTTTTTTCTGGTTGCTTGAATTCTGCTTAACTGAGAGTTTACTGTTTTTGGTTTTCCTCAGATCCCTCTGATCATTCCGATTCTGATGAAAATGAAATCACTTACAATTACACAGCTAAGCCAATACTTAGGAGACAATTGCAAACTATGCCTGATCACCCTGACGGTTAGCTGACGAATGCATTAGAAGACTATTCAGCAACAGACAGGCAACATATATGACAGATTAAACAAAGACCTGCAGAAAGTTTAACAGATGGGTAGTCATATTATATGAAACGGGCTGCCAGTGTTAATTTAGATTCTCATGATTCTCAAAAGTTTGTCTTATAAGTTCCGATCCTACACCATGAGAAGATTTCAGAAGGAATGATAATCAAGCTATGACAACATTGTTGCAACTTATAGTTGAAGGCTGTAATACAAAAAATCCTACAGAGGCAGAATGGCCCATTAACGACAAACCTTTGTAATATTTTGAGGGATTCAACTCAGCATATTAAGGAAGAGGGAATGAAAACTGCCATCTTCATTAGGGTTGCCACCTTTTCAAATGCCCAAAGTGGGACATTTTTTGTAGAAACAGATTTTGCAGGACAAAGCATACCCACAGCAAGTACAAAGGAAAGAACTTCACTTTTTAACAAAATAACAGCTTATTCTTGTAGCATTTGAGTTGTTTATTCTACGTGTGTCCAAAACAAAATAACTGTTTTATGCAACTACTAGAGAAAAAAATATATGAAATACTTTTGTCCTAAAATCTCAGGACATTTGCCAATTTTTCAATTTTTTTGCAAGACACAACTGCTCAAAGAGGTACTCTCCCTCACAAAGTTGGACAGGTGGTAACCCTAATCTTCATAGGACAGGCAGATGTATTAATACAATGTGCATGGCCTGTATCTGTAAGGAACAAAATTATCAGACTAGCCCCTCCAGCTTACAAACAAGTAATGATGAGATGATTGATCAATCCTCTAGTTAGGAAAATTGGAGGACTGGGGTCCTAGAAGCAGTGGTAGAGGCAGAAGAGAAAGACAGGAAGGGTGTACAGAAAATGTTAATCGGAAATCTTGGAAAGATATGTTTACTGCTTTACTTAAAGATGGAGTGGAAAGAGAACAAATTGATGGGATCGATACATCAAGCATGTGGGAGATGTATAAAAAGGGAGGATTGCATAAAAGAAATGATGTTGGAAATCAGGGGAAAAGGAAGAAAGCAGTGTGGAAAGTAGACTTGAACAGTACAAGTAATGCTAGAGACAAAGATAAGACAATTACTGAAAGAAAAAGTATTCTGTGTTATTTGTACCCATTCCTGAGTACATAACTGGAATTGGCATTTTGAAAGGCTTGGCTTTAAACTTTACTGATGGTCAATATCAGTTTGGAGTCAAACCGCACACTTCAGAGAGGCCTGTTATGCTGAGGCATGTTAAAGTACCATTGGTATAATTACAACCTGCTACTAAAGGGTCTATATTAGATCAACGAAAACGTAAATGTTCAAATCTAGATTCGACCTTTATAGATTAAACATTTACTTGTTCGAAAATCTTTAAAAATAAAAAAAACTAAGTAATAAAAACAAAAAACAAAGGGTGTAAGCAGGGGGGCAAGCCACCCTGCGCCCCCACCCCCTCACTTAAATATACCAACTCCAAGATCGCGCTATAGTGTAGTAAAGGGGAAATTTCCCATTTCCGCACTGAAGTGCATTGATGTGCAATCCCGGAGTTGGTATATTTTATTAACAGGGGGTGTGGGGGGTGAGCCCCCCTGCTAAAACCCTTTTCTTTATTTTTGTTTTGTTTATTTTGTTTTTATTACATTTTCAAACATTTAAATGTTCAATCTCTAAAGGTCGACCTTTAGAGATTCGAACATTTAAACGTTCGTTGATGTAATATAGACCCCTAATAAAACAGTGAGCATGAAGCAATATCATATCCCTGGGGGACACAAAGAAATAGGAGAAACCATCCAGGATTTACTGAATGCAAGTGTTTTAAAAACAACCGCTACTGCATAGAATAATCTGGTATGGATGGCAAAGAAAATTGATGGTTCGTGGAGAATGACGGTAGATTATTGATAAATGAATAAATATACTACTCCACCTCTAATCACTGCAGTTCTGGATGGTATCACATTGACTGAAAACATACAAAAACATGAGGGAACTTGGTATGCTATAACTGACTTAGCAAATGCCTTTTTCACCATACCCAATATCCAAGAAGAATTATGATCAGTTTGCATTTACTTGGTAAGGCAGGAAGTAAACTTTTGCAAGATTACCTCAGGTTACCTACATAGCTCAACCATATGTCTCAAGGCAGTGGCTGAACATCTGATGAAATGCAAGTTCCTAAACATATACAAATATGACATTACATAAATGGCATTCTGAGTCAGGGATCAGATGAAAAAGCAGTACAGGAATAATTGCAAAGGCTAACTGAACACATGAAATCGAAGTGGTGGGAAATTAATCCCATTAAATCCAAGGACTGGCTCAAACTGTCAACTTTCTGGGTATCCAGTAGCATCATGGTCACAGACAGATTTTTTTCCAAAAGCTAGGCAAAAGATTTTAGAATTCACATCTCCTCAAAATAAGAAAGAGGCACAACAATTCATTGGATTGTTTGGGTTTTGGAGGCAACATATCCCCCATTTGAGTCTCCTCTGTACAAAGTAACGAGGAAGACTTATGAATTTAGCTGGGGAGATGAATAGCAGCAGGCATCTGAAAGGGCTAAGCAAGCTCTACAACAGGCTCTTGATTTATGGCCCATGCAGAAAAGGTGAAGTAGAGTTGCATGCACATGATCAACATGTTAACTGTGCACATGATCAACATGTTAACTGGAGCTTATGGCAAAAACAAGGTGCAAAGCGAGTACCTTTGGGATTTTGCACTAGAAAATTACCTGAAGCTGGGAGTAGGTATACTCCCTTTGAAAAATAACTACTAGTTTGTTACTGGGCTCTTGTAGATACTGAACAAATGACTGTAAGACACACTATAGCTTTGAGACCTGAAATTCCCATTATGCAGTGGGTAAGGAGTACACCCAAAACACACAGAATAGGACATGCACAAGAAGCTAGTGTAATTAAATGGAAATGGTACAGTCAGGATCAGGCTAAAACAGGTGTAGGAGTGGTAGCTATGTTACATGAGAAAATAGCTCAGATAACTGTGACTGATGAATCACAACTGTCACCTGGAATAACTTCAGTGGTTGAATCTCTGGTTAAATGGGAACTACCTTTTGCTTAATTACTGCAGCAAAGGCAACATATGCCTGATTTATTGATGGATCAGCAAAATATGTAGGAAACAAAATGTGTTGGAAGGCTCTGTCTTAAAATCCTACCACTAAAAAGTTGTTGACCACCACATGTAAGAGTAGCTAATATGCTGAATTATATATTGCAGTGTTTCAAGCTTTAAGACCGGAAACATCAGGAACATGTCATTTTTACACGGATTCTAGGTCTGTAGCAAAAGGTTTAGCTACATGGTTGCCTACATGGCAAAACAATAACTAGAATATACATTCAAAAGAGGTGTGGGGAAACTAATTATGGCAGTAACTATGAAAAATGCTATCTGAAAGCACTGTTACTGTGTATCATGTAGATGCTTACTGTACAAATGATTCTCTAGAACAATGGTTTAATTCTATTACATGTGAGCAAATTAAAGTTGCTGAGGCAGAGGTTGACAAGGATACTGACACGAATACATCAGAGCAGTTTGGCATGACAAAGTGAGCTCATCAAAAGTGTGGACATTTTGGAGAAAAGGCCACCTACAGGTGGGCATAAACAGCAGGTATTATGATTTCTATGGGTGTAATTAAAACTATTATTTTACAGTGTCCTGTATGTCAGAATATGCAACATAGACCAATACTACACACAGTGCAGAGGCACTTAGGCAGAGGCAAGCTATTGGGCAAATCTGGCAGCTTGGTTACACAGGACCGTTACCCTTTAGTAAAGGATGTCAATATGTATGTACAGCAGTACATACATATTCAGGATATTTGCTAGCCTATCCATGTAAAAGAGCTAAGCAGGTGCACGCCTTGAAAAAAAATTGACTTGATCATTTTGAATAATGGCAGTCCTCTCCTAATACAAACTGACAATAGCTCACATTTTGAGGGGAAAATGGTACAGGATTATAGTAAAGAGTACAACACTGAATGGGTGCTTCACATCCCATCATTACAGATCAAACCTTATGTAGGTACCGATACCATTATGTATTGGGAAATGAAAGAGGGTGCTCTAACTCCTTAGAGCAGCTCCAGAAGCAGCAGGTTTAGATTTGCATGCTTTACAAATATATAGGTTAAAACCCAGAGACATTCAATTGATTGAAACAGGAGTAGGAGCTCAAATACCCAACATTGTGGTTTGATAGTGCCCTGACCAGGACTAGCTTTAAAAGGTATACAGATTATGGGAGGTGCCACTGATGACAATTACCAAGGTGAAATCAAGTGACATTAACAAACTTCAGACTTGCTAATACAAAGGGGAGACAGAGTGGCTCAACTTCTCATAACACCAGTGTATGGTGGGTCTGTGCTAAAGGGAATAGCCCCCACCACTGTGACAGTTAGAGGAGATCAGGGATTTGTATCCACAAACATAAATAATGGTCCAAATATTTGGACCCAATCACCAAATAAATTACCGGAGCCAGCTGAAGTTGTTGCAACAGGAAAAGATAACACCATTCTAGTAATGAAACCAGGACAGGAAAAATGGGAATATGTACCTGAAAACAACTGTTATCTACAAGAATAAATCTTGCCTTTTTGTGATTTCAGACTTCACTGAAATGCATACTAATCGTTGTACTATGTGGAGTTCCATCTGGTCAAATCTATAACACCGGGTGTGAAAGTACAGAAACTTAATACTACAAAGATACAGTGAAGATCGATTAATAGTACAAGAAATAGAACATGCACAAATTTTACATGTCCAGCTAATGAAGGCTGTGGCATTGCAAACATGACAGTTACAGAGAATGTAACTATTTGGAGAGCACAAAGAGGACGTGCATCTTCAATTATTAGATGAAGGAGAAGTTATGACTGAACTAACAAAATGGATATAAAATGATGTAATGTTGATATTAACTGCAATAGAAATTATGAAACTATATATATAATCGTTGTAAAAATTATACAGATATTTAAAATGTTACTATGTATCTACAAAATATTACTGAATTACTTTGCATGGACAGTTCTGAAATTAGCAATAGAATGCATGGGCTTCAGTTATAACTATACTAAATAATAATCCTACAGCACATTTTGATTAAATAGTAAAAACTCCTTCAACATGTAAATATGTATGGCAAAAATATCAGAAGACTGTATTGGATTTTAATATTACTTCCCAAGCACTGAAACATGTAGAAGACAACACCTTGTTAGGAGGCATACGAACTGGGTTAGGAATCCTGAATGCAATTGATGTTGAAGCCCTAGCTAATAAACTGAAAACTACTGGTCAGGACATTTCTCAGATGGTCCATTTACAGTCTCAGTTGAACCCCACTGTGTAGCACGCTCAAAAACAGAGAGTTAACTATGAAAAACAATTTCTGACGCAGTTCAATGATTCATTAATTGCTAATTTAAATTTTGATGCAAATGTAACTCAGTTTGTAAACTGACCACATGTGCTCTACAGTCTATGTATATGCAGACACACAAGCATTCTGTTCAAACTAAATTATTAGTTAATAATGAATATGTTGGGCGACAACTGCTTCAAAAATGGATTCCTAAAAATAATTGGATAAAATTTTCTTCTGGCGAAACAAAATGTACTGATAAATATTGTATTGGACAGACAGTTCCTTATAATGTTAGTGATATTAGCATAATGTGTCCATTTTTAGTATTACCCTTAGTATTTGGACCGCAGCGGTACTGTTGTTACCTCACAGCAAGAGGTTCTCCCATTCAATTCTCGGCATCGCTTGGGAGTGCCTTCTGTGTGGAGTCTGCATGTCCTCCCCGTGGTTGGGTAGCATTCGAAAGACATGCATGCGTAACTGGGCGTGCCTTCGTTGAAGGTTGGGCGTCGAGCTGGCACCTCAGCGTTTCATAAAAATCTACTGCCAATCATTAGTGGACCGGAGTTCCACTGTGGCGACCCCTTACTGGGAAAAAGCCGAAAGACCCTTAGTATTTCGACTTCCTATATATCCTTTTCAATACTGGCTACCACAAGCGGAAGGAAATTATAAAGATTTCTCTAACAGAAAGCACAAGCTGGAACATTGCACTGATACTATGAACGGACTAATCTGTGGATAATATTCTCCTGTATGTGAACCATGTTTTCTTCAGCATTCAATTAACATATGTAAATGGACTATATCGCTTTCCACTTCTGAAATATTTACTGAAGTTGCTCTGCAATTTATATGTTTAGTAAATAATCAATCATTGTAACTAATCAATCATTGTCATACAATCTCAGTCATCCTTTTGTAGGATGTTTAAGTAATGTCACATATTTGATTCAGCACAATGAAACGTATTTATTTACTCCTGTAATTCATACTGGAATATCTTTTCTCTGGCTACCAGAAGCTCTGTATTACCCCAACCTCACTTTTTCATTGAATTCTTTGTATACGGTACCCAATAACATTCATCAGCTACAAAAATATTTACAAATTGTAAATCACAGTATATTGCATACCGTATAATTGTGGGTGATAAACTGATTCACTTAGCAAGAAAAACTGAATCAGATACAGCACACAAATGGTGGGATACGTTCACCGGATGGTCATCATCAGGGAGCAAAGTGTTAAATTGGATAATACATCCCATATTAATAATACTAGTTTTATTAACTATTTGGAATTGCTATTTAACATACTGTATTATACAAAAAGGCTTCTCAAGTATTACTCATTTCCTATACCTAAGTTAGTGGTGAAAGGACCGAATGTGATATAAAAAGGTATACCTTGAGTATAAGGGAGTTGACTGCTGACTTGATATAGTAAAGATGGCGCAGTGGTGCAGTGGTCTGCATTGTTGCCTCACAGCAAGAGGTTTTCCAGTTCAATTCTCGGCTGGGGTACCTTTTGTGCGGAGTCTGCATGTCCTCCCTACGTTCGTATGGGTTTCCTCCCATATTACAAAGACATGAATCTGGAGTGTTCCCCCCAGGACCTCCACTGAAAATTGGCTTGTTCCAAGTTGGACTTTCCCAGTAAACAAATGTTAAATAAATAATGCTGTATTTTCCTCTATTCTTCTATGTAAATATGATGGGAATGAGGTCACTTTATGACTTCTTTTTCACATTTCTTCTTGTTCTATGTAACTATGGGAATGGGGTCAATTTACAACTTGTTTTTCACATTCTTTCTTGTTTATGCACAAGCTCTGTGACCCTGAGATCTGGCAGATAACTTGTTTTGCACATTCCTTTATGTTTTCAGTTAACCACAGGAAATAGCAGGCTTACTTGGAGCATTCCTAGGCATCCAGGCAACGCCTATATTTTGTTTCAACACAGTATTTGCTAATCCTGTGTGTGTCAACACAACAAAATGATAACTTTGTGCTTACAACAAAAAATGAAAGAGGAGAGGGAAGCTGATAAAGTATAGTTGTGCACACTTACCATAAATGTAGATTTTCTTGCCCCAGATGTCAGGTGCCCTCTAAAAGGATAGCCAAAATGTGTGTGTATATATATATATATATATATATATATATATATATATATATATATACATATATATATATATATAAATACATGCACCAATATAAACTTTACCTTCATCTACAAGCAAATACACCACATAGGTTATATAAATCAGAGAAGGAAAGATAGGTTCCATTGGAAGAAAGGGGGATGGCAGGTGGGTAATCTGGACTGCAACAGTGAATACACTCGAACATCTACATTTATGGTAAGTGTACACAACTGTACTATGTTCTTCGTGTTTCACTGTTGCAGTCATTACATTTGGGTAGAGTCCCAAAGCTATGTTTGGGAGGCTGGAGCTAAACAGCGTTAGGAGCGGCTATGAGGCCCTGCAGAACTGCAGTGGCAAAGCCTGCCCTGGATTTTGAGTAAAGTGGCAGATGATAGTGCTTCCTAAAGGTGTGCAGTGAACTCCAAGTAGCAGCCTCCAAAATGTCCTTGGTTGGTACTCCCCTGAGAAAGGCTGCTGAAGTGGCTGCAGCTTTGGTTGAATGTGGCCTAATGCCCTTAGGCACTGGCTTGCCATGGTGTACGTAGCAGAAATGAATGCAGTGACCTATCCACTTTGAAATAGTTTGCTTTGAGATAGCCTTTCCTTGTGATCCTGCAGCATATGCCACTATTAATTGCTCTGTCTTTCTGAAAACTTTGGTTCTGTCCAAGTAGAATCTAAGCTGTCTGTGTACGTCCAAAGAATGCAGAATTCTCTCCCCCTTGTTTTGTGGATTTGGATAAAAAGTTGGCAGATGAATAGTTTGGTTAAGAGCCACAGTGGACACCACCTTAGGCATAAATGTGGGGTTTGTCCTCAGAGAGACCCTGTCTGGATAAAAAATGATAAAGGGTTCCACAGCCATGAGTGCCTGTAGCTCTGAAACTCGTCTTGCAGAAGTTATTGCTAGGAGCAGAGCTGTTTTCCAAGATAAAAACTTTATATCAGCAGTAGCAGCTGGCTCAAAAGGAGGCAGGGTGAGTTTTTCCAAGACATAGTTGAGGTCCCATGCAGGCATTGGTGATCTCCTTGGAGGCCTTAAATTTTTGGCTCATCTGAGGTACTGCTTTAATAAGGGATGAGACAAGATTGATAGCTCTGTATTGTAATGAGCTGAAATGGCAGAGGCATGAATTTTAATAGATGAAAGATAGGCCTTTGTCCAGCATCTCAGTTAAGTATTGTAAAATCTGAGGAATATTTGTCACAGCTGCATCAGTTCCTTGTGCCTGGTTCCAAGCACAGAATCTCTTCCATTTTCCAGCATAAGATTTTCTAGTACTAGGCCTTCTGGCCTCCAAAATGACATCCATCACAGCTTTACTGAGAGGTGTGTTTTGTATGACTACATTATCCGCCATGCTGCCAGGTTTAAAGTCCTGAGTTGGCTGTGCAGGATCGGATTGTTTTGCTGGGACAGTAGATGAGGTATCTGAGGTAAGGTCCAAGCTGGGCATTGAGACAAGTTCTTTAGGACTGGAAACCAGTACTGGCGGGGCCAGTCAGGGGCAATCAGTATCATTTTTGGCTTCTCCTGTCTGACCTTTAGGAGTACCTTGGGGAGGAGAGATAGTGGGGAAAAGGCATATACTGATAGGTTTTTCCAGCTGAAAGATAGGGCATCCACTTTCCATGCATGTCTGTGATAACTCCTTATGCAGAATCTTTTTAGTTGGTAGTTGTGAGGGGAGGCAAATAGATCTATGTCCGAGCATCCCCATTTCCTTGTTATCATGCTGAAGACTTGTTAATCCAGCTGCCACTCATGGGGATCCATGAGGTTTCTGCTTAGTTCGTCTGCCAGAGTATTTTTCCTTCCTGGCAGGAATTGTGCCTGCAGATGTACTTGGTAAGTTAATGCTGTATCCCACAAAGTCATGGCTAGTCTGCAAAAGGGGTAAGAATGTGTACCCCCCTGCTTGTTTATATACCACATGACCGTGGTGTTGTCTGTCTTTATCAGTAGTTGTCCCGGATGAAGTAGGTCCTTGAAGGCTGTCAGGGCATTCTGAACAGCTAGCATCTCTTTTTGATTGATATGTAGATGCTTTTGGGTTGAGGACCATGTGCCCTGAATGCATCTTCCTGCCATGTGGGCCCCCCAGGCATAATTGGATGCATCCACTGTTAGTGTCTGCCTGGCTGGGGGTAATGTGAATGGCTGTCTCTTGCTTTGGTGACAAGCCTTTGCCCACCATCAAAACTCCTGTTGTAGGCAGGGAATGAGAGTAATCATTGTTTCCAGGCTGTGGCAATGTTGAGTCCAAACCCTTTTTAGGTACCACTGAAGTTTCCTCATATGCAGTCTTGCATATGGAATTAGTAGGATGCAGGATGCCATGAAGCCCAAAGCCTGCAGAATTTTTCTTGCAGATAACTGGGTCTTTGTTGCCAATGTTTTGAAATAGGTAGTCAGTTGCCTTTGTTTGTCTGGCATGAGATAAGCCACCTGGGCAGTTGTATTTAAGCTTGCACCCAAGAATATTATCTCTTGAGAGGGTACTAGCTTTGATTTCGTTTCGTTGACTGTGTACCCTAGGCATGTTAAAAGTCTTTTCACAAATGCCAGATGCTGTAGTAGAATGTCCTTGTTCTCTGCTTGAATTAGACAGTCCAAGTAAGGATATATTTGTATTCCTCTTTGTCTGCAGAATGCAATTACTGGTGCCAGGCACTTTGTAAAGACCCTGGGCGCAGTAGATAAGCCAAAGGGCAGTGCAGATAATTGGTAATGCATTGAGCCAGCCTTAAATCTGAGGTATCTTCTGTATAATTGTCTGATTGGGACATACAGGTATGCTTCTTTTAAGTCTAGAGTCACAAGCCAAGAGTTCTTGCCCAGCATGGGCAGAAGCTGCTGTAAAGTCAACATCTTGAATTTTGGTATATCCAGGAAGGTGTTCAGAATAGATAGGTCCAGTATTGGTCTCCAGGCCTTGTCCTTTCTGGGTACCAAGAACAGTCTTGAGTAAAATCCTTGTCCCTGCTCTTGCTCTGGTACTTGTTGAATGGCCCCCATGTCCATGAAGGATGAGACTTGTTTTTGTGCCTCTGCCCATTGATTCTTTGGCAAATCTGGCCAACCATTTGCCTTTGGCAGGGTATGGAAATGGAACTTGTAGCCTTGTGACACGATATTTAGAACCCACGTGTCCTGGGTTATAATGTGCCAATTTTGAGAAAAAAGTGCTAATTTTCCTCCTAAGGGTGCTGCCAGGAGATAAGTGCTTGGTACAGGCAGAGGGAAGTCATTGGGACTGTTTCCTGTATGGTTGAGATTTGTCTTCTCCAACTTTGGAGGTAGAAGCACCCCATTGCTTTGACCTGTATGAACCTTGCGCCTGGGATCTGCCTCTAGGGCGTCTGGATCTGCCCCTTTGAGGTCTGTCTGACACAGGAAAGGACCAATTCTTGGTAGGCCAGTGTCTACTAAACCTAGGTGGCTGTACTTGCAAAAAAATCGTTGACAGTTTGCATAGATTTAGCTTTGTCCTCCATTTTCTTTAACACCTCTTCTGCCTTAACACTAAACAAAGTATCATGCTGTAAAGGTGCATCTAATAATTTAACTTTGACATGATCAGGCAGATTTTGTTCCTTTAACCAAGCATGCCTCCTAATTACAGAACCCGTAACTGCGGCCCTGCAGGCCTCCAAAGAATCAAAACCACATTGCAAAGTATGCTTTCCAACTTGTTCAGCTGCATGCAATAAATCCTGCATTTCCTTGTTTTCTGCACATTCTGAGTTTAACAACATTTTCTGTTTAAGCAATGCCATGACATGTTGCTGATATTTGAACTTATGAAACTGACAGTTTAAGGCTCTTATAGCCAAGGTAGCAGATGTATAAACCTTTTTTCCCCATCTATCCAGTGCCCTAGAATCTCTGTCAGAGGGGATAGGGTTTTTTGCAGTGGAAGCCTTAACTCCTTTGGGACCCTGTGAAATAGTTTCTGGGTCTGCAGCAGGGTTTTTAAAAAGGAATTTATGAGAGTCAGGAACCCTGTAATATCTGTCAGGCTTAACAAGAGCTGGAGGTAAGGAGTCAGGGGTAAGACTAGACTCCGAAAACACATCATTTACAATGTCTAACACATGTGGAATGGCTAGTGGCTTGTGTTGAGGTAGTAAAAGGAAATCCATGGGCCTCTTTTTAGATTCTGAAAAATCTTGGCTCTCCCATTGGAAATGCTCCCTCATGGGGGGGGGGGGGTATTCCTGATCAGAAGAGGAATCAGAAGAAATAGAAACCTGATCTGAAGATTCATAGTCAGTCTCTTGCCTAGGCCTCTTATCAGGAGGGGGATGGGAACCCCTGATCAAGGTAATTAAGTCTTAAGCCATTTTGAGCATCTGTTTTTTGGGCATAGAGGCCTGTCCGCATGGCTCTTGAGTTTGTTTCTTTGCTTTAGAAGGTGCTTTAGCCTTTGAAGCTGAGGTTGGTTTAATGTAAAGATATTTAGGTCTGAATACACCCTCAGAAGCCGGTGCCTGCTCAGCGGCTCTGGACCCATCTGAAGGAATAGTATCCGAGGCTCCAATACCTTGAGTTTCCAGCGGCATGGCTGACTCCACATGGGAGTCGGTAGCGGCCTGCAACTCTAAAGTAGTGGGCGTCAGGGGCTGCGAAAGCACCTCACTGAAACCCGGCGAACCGGCGACTGGCTTAGGAGAAGCTTTGTCGTCGGTTTTGGGCCTCGGTTGTCTATCTCTCTCCTTTTCTTTGCATTTTTTGTGAACTCCGGTAGTCAGATGGCTATCTGACGACATTAATGGATAATTAAACCGGCGTCCAAAATAGTTTAAAGCAAAATCATACAGACGCTTAATAGTCCGTTGGTTAAATCTAGCACAAAACTGACAACCAGAAACGTTGTGATCAGGGCCTAGGCAAGGAATACAGTAAGAATGAAAGTCCTTATGAGGTATTTGCTTTCCACAAGAAATACAATTATTTACTTTTTCTGACATCGGTCTGGAGCAAGAAAAAAGTTTCCCCAATGGGGTACTTAGCTTTATTGAAGACTTCGGATCTGAAACTCGAACACGAAAATCTCAGGAGTCGGCCGACCAGCACTTGCGAACTGCTTCTGCTTCAGGCATCGCGCGGCAAGAAAGACTAAAGAAAATGGCGTCGGCCGCATCTTTTATACCCCTGACGACCAGCAGGATTACCCAAATGTAATGACTGCAACAGTGAAACACGAAGAACATCTGGTGAAATTAACACAAGGGGCAAGCAACAAGAAATACGGTTGAGTTTAAAAATACAAAAGCACCAGGATAGGAGGGTGGAGAAAACTTAATTTCTGTTTGATCCACAAGAGAGACAGCTGTAGTCTCTTATTTAGTTTAAATATGCAATTAAAAGCAGAATACAAGTAAAACATAGTGTAAAGAAAATGAATCACAATACACAAACTAGAAGAAAGCAATCAAGCAATACAAAACACAGGAAAGCAAAAACAGACTATCCTTTCCCTCACAGCAAGTTATGGCAGAGTCTGGGTGAGCTTTTCTAGTAAAGCCTTGGAATGTTTTATTTTACCCCTTAAATAGAAGATTTAGTTCCTAGCTCCACCCTCAGTTCACAGGTAATTAAACTAAAGTGTCCTAATTTCTGTGTGACTCACAACAGACATAGTTGTGGTCTCTCTTAGTTTAACTATGCAGTTAAAAGCAGAATATAAGTAAAGCACAGTGTAAAGAAAATTAACCACAATATACAAAACAGAAGGCAATAAAAAGCACACAACATACAAGAAAGCAAAAACAGACTAATCTGACCCTCAGAGCAAGTTGTGGCAGAGTCTAGGTAAGATATTTTCTTGTAAAGTATGGAAGTTGTGTTTGATTGAAAGCAGAAGCTAGTTATCTATTAGATACTTAAGAAGTTACATATGTATGCACTTTTCTAATATTTTCATAGGGCAATAGGATGGCAATTGCCCTATAGCTTAAAATATCTGTATTGAATCCACCCTTGTTTATTGGAATAATGAATGATTTAACGCGATCAGCTTCCAAGGAGAAGTCAGCTGTTTCCATGTTGGATGAGTATGTAATACCTCTTCCAAAAAGTGTTTAACTTTAGCATTATTAGAATGGAGGCAAGAGTAGGCAAGCAGAAATGGCCAGCAAATGCATCTTAATACAGGAAGGAGCCTGTAAATGGTTCATCTCCAAGACCCCTGCTTGTAAATGTTTCATCTCCCAAGCCCATGTTTATCAAGGGTCACAGAACTTGTCAGAGACTTGGATGCATGGCTAGCCTCAAAAAGGCCCCTATGGTCGTTAGCCTAGTAAACACCTATAAACCTAAAATGAAAGGTTATTGGACAGTAGCTCACACAACTAATCAAGAAACAGAGGGCAACTGGGCATGAAAAGGATCTTGAGTCACTGACTGGCACCAGCCATAATGTACACTTGTGTACACTTACCATAAATGTAGATGTTCGTGTGTATTCACTGTTGCAGTCATTACATTTGGGTTATCTGCCTGCAGGTAGCCCTCAGCTCGCCCAAATATCAAAGTCTTGGGTCCTGCTTCAGATGCTGTCTCTTCTTCCATGATGTCAGGGGTATAAAGCATGCAGCCGATGCCATTACATCAGTTTTTCTTGCCCCAGATGTCAGGTGCCCCCATAATGGGAAGCAATTATTTATAAGGTTAAAACTCCAACAAAAAGCAAATACACCAGAAAGCTGAAATACACTAAACAAGAAGAAAGGTATAGCCAAGAGAAGTCAGGGGGCTAGAAGGAGGGTAACCAGGACTGCAACAGTGAATACACTCGAACACCTACATTTATGGTAATTGTACACAACTGTACTATGTTTTTAGTGTTTCACTGTTGCAGTCATTACATTTGGGTGGATTCCCAAAGCTAAGGAAGGGAGGAGGAAGTTAGAGAGCATTAGGACCAACCCTGCAAGACTGCAGTGGCAAAACCTGCTCTGGATTTAGAAATAATATGCAAGTGGTAATGCTTGGTGAAGGTATGTACACAGCTCCAGGTAGCAGCTTCTAGGATGTCCCTGGTAGGGCCTCCTCTGAGAAAGGCTGTAGAGGTAAATGCAGCCCTGGTGGAATGTGATCTTATCCCCTGTGGGGTCGTTTTCCATGGTGTTTATAGCAGAAATGAATGCAATGGCCTATCCACTTAGAAATGGTTTGCTTTGAAATGGCCTTCCCCTCTGCCCCTGCAGCAAAGGCAACTAGCAGCTGTTCAGTTTTTCTGAGAGGCTTAGTCCTGTCCAAATAAAATCTAAGTTGTCTGTGCACGTCCAAAAAGTGCAGTATTCATTCTCCTTTGTTCTGTGGATTAGGAAAAATGGTTGGCAAATGAATGGATTGATTAAGGGCCACACTGGATACCACCTTGGGCATAAAGGAAGGATTGGTCCTGAGGGACACCCTGTCTGCATGGAAGATGATGAAGGGCTCCACTGCCATGAGGGCTTGTAATTCAGACACTCTTCTTGCTGAAGTGATGGCTAAAAGGAAGGCTGTTTTCCAAGAAAGGAATTTCAACTCTGCAGTTGTAGCTGGCTCAAAAGGAGGTAAAGTGAGCTTTTCCAATACAAAGTTAAGGTCCCAGGCTGGAGTAAGGGCTCTCCTGGGTGGTCTTAAATTTTTGGCCACTCTGAGGAATTGTTTCAGCAGGGGGTGAGAGAAGAGGGGTGGCTGAGTATTATAATGTGCTGAAATGGCTGAGGCATGAATTTTAATTGATGAGAAGGAAAGTCCCTTGTGGAGCATCTCTGTTGAGTATTGAACAATATGCGGTAAGGTGGGCACTGCTGTGCCCATCCCCCGAGTCTGGCTCCAGGAACAGTATTTTTTCCACTTTTTAGCATAGGATTTTCTAGTACTAGGCCTCCTTGCCTCCAGGAGGACATCGAGCACCTGCTTACTGAGGGATCCTATTGGATAGCTCGGGGAATTAGCCAGGCTGCAAGGTTCAGGGTTTGAAGCTGGGGGTGCAGAATCTGGCCCTCCTGCTGGGACAGCAGGGAAGGGGTCTGACGCAGGTAGCATGGTTCCAGCAGTGACATATTGCGCAAGAGGGGGTACCAGTGCTGGCGTGGCCAGTCTGGTGCAATCAATACTGTCCTTGGTTTGTCTTGTTTGATCTTTAGCAAAAGAGAGGAGAGGCAGAGGGGGAAAGGCATAGACAGAGGCTTTCCCAGGTGAAGGACAGGGCATCCACTTTCCAAGCCTGACTGGGGGAAGTCCTTGTGCAGAATTTGTCCAACTGGTAGTTCTGAGGGGACGCAAACCGGTCTCTCTCTGGGTTCCCCCAAATGTTTCTCAAAATGTTGAATATCTTTGGTTCCAGTTTCCACTCGTGTGGGTCCATGAGATTTCTGCTTAGGTCATCTGCCAGTGAATTTAGCTTGCCTGGCAGGAATTGAGTTTGTAGGTGCACTTGGTAGCTCAAGGCTGTGTTCCACAGAGCCATGGCTAGTCCACAGAGAGGATACAAGTGGGTTACCCCCTGCTTGTTTATGTACCACATAACAGTGGTGTTGTCTGTCTTTACCAAGAATTGTCCTGGAAAAATGTGGTCCTTGAAGGCTGTCAGGGAATTCTGTACGGCTAACATTTCTTTTTGATTGATATGCAGGTGCATCTGACTCTGGTTCAATTTGCCCCGAATGAACTGCCCTGCTAAGTGAGCCCCCCATGCATAGTCTGATGCGTCTGTTGTTAGGGTTTGGGCGGCAGGGGGTAGAGTGAATGGCAGTCCCTTGTTGTGGTAGCAGGCCTCTGCCCACCAAAGGAACTCTGTCTTTATACAAGGAATGATAGGAATCATTGATTCCAGGTCCTGAGAATGTTGACACCATATGCTTTTTAGATACCATTGTAGTTTCCTGATATGCAGTCTTGCATATGGAATTAGTAGAATGTAAGAGGTCATGAACCCCAGGACTTGCAGGATTTTCCTTGCAGACAACTGGGTCTTTGTGGCCAGTAGTTTGAAATAGGCTGTCAAATAAACTTGTTTTTCTGCCGTGAGGTAAGCCATCTGGGAAGTTGTGTTCAAGCTTGCTCCCAGGAATACAATTTGATGGCAGGGTACTAGATGAGATTTCCTTTCATTTATGGTGTACCCCAGTGAGGTTAGAAGTTTCTTTTCAAATGCCAGATGATTTAGTAGCATGTCCTGGCTTTCTGCCTGAATTAGACAATCGTCCAGGTATGGGTATATTTGAATATTTCTTTGCCTGCAAAATGCAATGACTGGAGCTAGGCACTTTGTGAATACCCTGGGTGCAGTGGATAAGCCAAAGGGAAGTGCAGAGAACTGATAGCACATGTAGCCTGCTCTGAAGCGTAGGTATTTCCTGCAAGATTCCCTTATTGGAATGTGCAGGTAAGCTTCCTTTAAGTCTAAGGTTGCCAACCAGGCATCTTTGCCTAGCATAGGAAGCAACTGATGAGATGTTAGCATTCTGAATTTTGGGATTACCAAAAAGGTGTTTAGACTAGAGAGGTCCAAGATAGGATGCCAGGAGCTGTCTTTTCTGGGTACCAGGAAAAGTCTTGAGTAAAAACTTTGTCCCCTTTCTTCTGCTGGGACAGGTTGAACAGCCCTGATACTTAGAAGAGAGAGAACCTGCTGTTGAGCCTCTGCCCACTGATTTGGGGGTAGGTCTGGCCAACCGTTTGGAGTTGGTAAGGTGTGGAAGTGGAATCTGTATCCTTGGGAAACTATATTTAAAACCCATTTGTCCTGGGTAATGAGTTCCCAGTTTTTTGCATGCAGGGCGATCTTTCCACCTAAGGGAGCAGACAGTTGAGTAGGGCTTGGAAGGTTTAAGGTTAAGTCGTTGTGACAGTTTTCCATAGGGGGTGTCTTACTACTTCCAGCTTTGGAAGTGGAAGCCCCCCACTGCTTAGGTCTGTCAGTACCTTGAGATTGTAGCCTAGTTGGTCTGCTGTTCCTGGGTTTGGACTGAGAAGGCCTGGAAGAGACAGGAAAGGACCAATTCTTAGAAGGCCAATGCCTACTGAATCTGGGAGGCTGTACTTGCAGGAAATCTTTAACAGTTTGCATAGATTTAGCTTTTTCCTCCATCTTTTCAAGGACGACTTCTGCTTTGTTGCCAAACAGGCGGTCTTGGTTTAAGGGAGCATCCAGGAATTTAGCTTTAACATGATCTGGTAAATTTTGCTCCTTAAGCCAAGCGTGCCTTCTAAGAACAGACCCAGTGACAGCAGCCCTGCAAGATGCTTCTAAAGAGTCAAAACCACATTGCAAAGTATGTTTACCAACTTGTTCAGCAGAATGCATTAAATCCTGTAATTCTTTATTTTCAGCACAGTCAGGAATCAACATCATTTTCGGTTTAAGTAGTCCCATAATATGCTGCTGATACTTATAACATATGAAACTGGCAGTTCAAGGCCCTAATGGCCAAAGTAGCAGAACCACTCTTACCCCCATCTGTCCAAGGCCCTGGAATCTCTATCAGAGGGGGTAGGGTTTTAGGCAGTAGTAGCCTTAATGCCTTTAGGTCCCTAGGAAATGGTCTTTGGGTCCACAGTAGGATTCTTGAAGAGGAACTTGTGAGAGTCAGGTACTCTGTAATACATGTCAGGTTTCCTGGGAGCCAGAGGTAAAGTGTCTGGGGCCAGGCTAGATTCTAAAAAGGCATCATCTACAATGTC
Organism: Protopterus annectens; assembly: GCF_019279795.1. Taxonomy (NCBI): domain Eukaryota; kingdom Metazoa; phylum Chordata; order Ceratodontiformes; family Protopteridae; genus Protopterus; species Protopterus annectens. The sequence continues at coordinate 641,227,886 of NC_056744.1, read as the reverse complement.
CAGGACAGGAGGGATAGCTAAAGGCCTGTGTTGAGGTAGGAATAAGATTTTCCTAAGCCTCTTTTTGGAGTCAGAGTAATCCTGGCTTTCCCAGCGGAAATGCTCCCTAAGTGTGTGCAAGGTTTCACCAAAAGAAAAATCTTCTGGAGGGGAAGCAGAGGGAATGGAGTCCTCTGCATCAGAATCCTCATAGGTAGATAAGAGCAAATCCTGGTAAGCAGAAGAAATAGAAATTTTAGAATCCTGATCAGAAGGAAAATCAGTTCTCGGTCTCTTAGAGGGTGAAGGCTGTCTTCCCCTAATTAAAGTAATAAGGTCTTCAGCCATTCTTATAATTTGTTTTTAGGCATATGGGCCTGACCATGCGGTTTGGACGTCGATTTTCTAGGTGTGGGTCGAGTTTTAGGCCTTGAAGAAGAAGATGGCGTCGGTTTGAAATGCAAGTCAGTAGGCCTGAATACACCCTCAGAAGCTGGTGTCTGCACAGCGGCTCCGGACCCATCCAAGGTAGAGACAACCGTAGGTTCCATGGTCGAAGAAGCATCTTGCGGCATACTGGACTCCAAATGGGTCTTAGTAGAGGCCTGCGAATCTGAAGTAGCGGGTATCAGGGGCTGCGAAAGCGCCTCACTGAGTACCGGCGAACTGGCGACTAGCTTAACGGAAGCGTTGGCAGCTTTGAACCTATGCGGTCTGTCTCTGTCTTTATCTTTACGTTTTTTCGGAATGTCGGTAGTCGGATGGCTTACCGAAGCCATTTCTTGATAATTAAACTGAGTACTGAAATAGTTTGATGCAAAAATGAACCAATGACGAATAGTTTGAGGATTGAATAAGGCACAAAACCGACAGTGAGGGACGTCGTGGTCTGGGCCTAAGCAAGGAATGCAGTACAAATGAAAATCTTTATGAGGTACTTGCTTTCCACAGGTAATACAATTGTTACTTTTTGCTGACATCGGTTTAGAGCAAGAAAAGGGATCCCCAACAGGGTACGTAGCTTTTTTGAAGACTTTTGGTTCTGAAACTCGAAAACGAAAATTTCAGGAGTCGGACGACCGGCACTTGCGAAATGCTTCTGCTTCGGGCAACTTGCGGCAAGAAAGACTGATGTAATGGTGTCGACTGCATGCTTTATACCCCTGACGACCTGACGTCATGGAAGAAGAGACAGCGTTCGACGCAGGACCCAAGACTTTGATATTCAGGCCGGCTGAGGGCTACCTGCAGGCAGATAACCCAAATGTAATGACTGCAACAGTGAAACACGAAGAACATATTATTTTCCACGTGTATATATTTGACTTTCTAGTACCAGGATTTCTCGCCTCCTTTAGTACCTGATGCATGTCCTCAAAAAAGTGCTTAAAAGATACCAAGATTCTACCATCCTGGCAGTTAGATGAACAGTTTCTAGACTGGGGTCTATCAAACTCCCTGTCTTGTGAGGGTAAGTTAAGTGTTTGGGGAAGCCTGTGGCAAATGCCCTTAGCCAAACTGAAAAAAAGGGAAAAGCACTGTTGCCTTGACTAAAGGGGATCACTACCACAAATTCTGCAGACTCCTTCTAGATCTTTAGAATGACCCTGGACATTAGTGAAAAGGTGGGAAAGCATACAAGAGCATTCTCTTCCATGGGAATGTGAAAGCATCTGTGTTCCAGGCCTGTTTTCAAGGAGTTCCAGGGCAAAAATTCCTTTATTTGACTGTTCTGAAGGGAGGCAAACAGATCTATTTCAGTTAGATCAGATCCTTAAATACCCCAGGATGAAGCTTTCATTTGTTGGGGTATGTCCAGGTCCTTCTGAGCTTGTCTGTAATGAAGTTTTGCACTGATAGAATGTATGAAGCCTGAAGAGTCGGACAGACCGGTTACCACCTCCCAGGCTACCACAGCAAGTGTGAGAAGAGGGTAAGATCTGGTACCCCCATTTGTTTATGTATCACATCACTGTGGTGTTGTCTGTGTACATCTACAGAGGTCCTGGGGACCAGAGATTATTGAAAGCATTGATAACTGCAAACATCTCTCTCTAAAATGTGTGTGTTTTCTCTCTCTACAGGATCCTACAGAGCACGTAGTTTTACCCATTTTGAAATCGCACTCCATGACAGGTTTGAAGGTTCTGTGGTGACTGCTATTAGAAACTCAAAAGACTTGAGAAATTAAGAAAGAGAGGGATATATTCTTGTATTGCACAGAATTCCGCTTCTATGGAAACATCTTCCTCTTTACATAAAGCAAAGTACTTCTCTTGAACTATTCAAACGTAATTTGGAGGACTGGATGGGTAACAGCAAATTCACTCTCTGTTTAGTACCCCTGTCCCTTATGAGTAGGGGAAACATGTAAATGCCCAAATATATCCTTGTTTGTCCTGTCTCTGAAATACCTGTATGCAAAATACAAGGGCTAAAACTACCATGGGTAGGTAAGGGCTAAGCTTCTTAAGATCCTCACATACCAATAGCCTTGTAAATAACTATGAACGTATAATATTTCCCAGAAGAGAAGCAAGACAAATATGTTTATAATTATGAACCAGTTTTAAGTAAAGGAACCATCTTTGCCAACATTCCATCTTGTGGTATCACAACAGTTTCTAAACACACACACAATAACATACTCCCATTAGTTTACAAACACCTTAATTCATATTACCTAAGAAGGTAAGCTATCTGAACATTGTGCTCTATTCCTTTTATACTTCTTCCCACATAATTCTTCCACTGTCCATTTGTCGCCGTTTATGAGTGTGTCCCATCTTCCTATGCTGATGTTTCACTTTGATGCTTCTATACAAACTTGCAGGTGAAAAATTAACTCAACAATTCTGCATGAGCAGCAGCAATTTCAAACTTTTCTTCCTCCCCTTCCAATAAAGTTACTTCCTTCAAATGTCTCCTATGTACTGCAATGCATATAAATAACTCTTTGCCATCCCCTCATCCCACTGGTCATCTCCTCCTCAAGGACTATTACAGCCTGATGGATGAGCTTTCTGACTCTTACGTGGCTACCTTGTAGGCCTTTTTATTATCTTATCACCCACATCATATCTTCTGTAGGTCTATTCGATCACGGGAACTCTTTCTTCTCCTTTAGCACTGCGTGCCTTCTCTTCCCACATTTTCTTGTAATTACCATTCTGCCCTTTTCCACACTACTTTATTAATGCAGTCCAATACACCCTGTACTTCTCAGTTCCTGTCACTATGCTGTAACACTTACCATCACATTCTCTAAACAAATGAAATAATCCCAGAACTTTGTCTTCCTCCAAATCCCAATATTACCTCTAGAAGTTGATCAGTTTGTTGCGTAATCTCACTACATAAATTAGGGCTAAGTCAAGGACGTCCACTCATTAGCTAGAACAAAACTTTCAGCTCAAGATCAGCTGCAACAAAGCTTCTACAACTTCCCCTTCCATCCTTACTCTAAATGTAGACACTTCCTGGTTCACTGCTGGAAAATTAAGGTCTCCCGCAAGTAAATTTTTCCTCCACTTTACTCATACACTAGTTTTGCAGTTGACCTCATCTGTAGTGACCTTTTCTGAATCTTTTGGCCTTTCAACACCATGCTGAACAAAGTTTTCTCTTCCTTTTCTTTCAAATTCTATTTTTAGTGTGCTTGATACACTCATTTACTCGCTCCTCAATGTACATAGTCACATCACTATGATTTTTTTGTTTTTTGCCCCTTCTGCAAAATTCTGAAAATATAAATCAACGTACTCTGATCTCTTCCCATCACTGCTATATTTCTCTTACAAATGCAACAGCTATACCTCCACATACAAGTACTGCATGCAACCACCTTATTTTGCCCAGTCTTCTGGCACTACACAGCAATTCTCTCCAATTCATTCCATTTTTCCCTTTTCTGTCTCTGTAGTCCTATTTCTAACCCCAGCACTTGGACTACCCTCTACTCTTTCTCTCACTCTCTCAATAATGCTGCTACCCATCTCCTTCCCCAGTTTCAGTTTAAAAATACTTCACCTTAAAATTCTAAAACATGCTTTCATTCTAGCTTGATATTCTCCACTGTAATCACTCCAAGCACTTCCAATGATACTGAATATCTTAGACCACAAAATGGACATCATGAAGCCAACTAAACTGATGCGATCTTATTTTTACTACTCTGCTTTCTGTCTCCCAGAATCCATTTACAGTCCTAGTTACGTAGCTCAAGTTAGAGATAAGGAGATGTTATTTTCTCCATCACTTAGACAAAATGGCAGTACTGTAAGACACAAGTGGATTGCATTTTTTGTCAGGTATTTTGTTCCTTCAAAAACATCTTTACCAATCTTCAACACCCTTTTCATTTTCTCCTGTTTCTTGTCAGACTCCTCAGTATCCATTTTGTAAAACAGGTGAGTAAAGCAAAAATGCACGAGTTGCTCAATGTAGACACACTGCAGCTATATCACACAGGGCAATGTACAATAGTTGCATAACTCTTTATTAAAGGTAAACAAAACTCATTAACAGAAATTCTTTATAACTGGAACTTTATGATGAACAGTATAGTACTATAGCTACATTTGTACCTGTTCATAAATGCATGCTGTCTCTCACTCAGAAGACCCATACAAAAACAGTTAATTTGTTACAATAAGTGGTAAACCACCAATCTTCACTCAAAACAGACTGTACTGATAATGAAACGACTATTTTATCAGCCAGAATGTCATCAGTTTTAAAAAGGTACACAAAAGAAGCAGAGAAATATAATAGGACACTGCTGTATCACAGACAATTCACTGATAGTGAGGCCTCATGTTTATCTCCAAAGAAAAAACTCTGCACCAGGTGTCTCTCACCCAAGCTGACAAAGATGTTTGAAGGCTACTGTTGAAAGATTATATCAAGTCTGATACACGAACACACAGAACCAAGGTCAGGGTTATTAGAAGAAACTACTATAGTTTCTATGAAGATAGACTAAGTTTTGATACATTTTTGTTGTTTTTCTCTCTCTCTCCTTTACTGTCTCTTTTACTTATTTGATGTGAAACTACAGAAAATATTTAACTGGCTAGAAAGGTCTGTGAAATCTTGAGGTGACTGCTACTGAAACCACTTGGACATAGGTAGTATGTGGTAATTTAAACTACTGCAGATGCATCTGCCAAGGTAGCAGGATAACCAAAATATGAATAAAATTACTTGGTGGAAATGAATTTTTACCAAAAATATTTACACTGCCATTTATGGTATAAATCAATGAGAAAATAATAAAAGCAAAAGAAAGAAGTGTTGCTCTAGATCAAAACTAGGTGCATCTCTAATGCTACTACAAACACGTTTGGTAACATCCCAGTACATTATAGTTAGTCTCCACGCACCATATACATTTGTTGAACCGCATGCCATGTTATCTGCAAAATAGACCTTCTTGACCAGTCTACCCACATGACTATCAAATGAGTAAAAAAAAAAATCTTAACAGTCTCTCCACATAAAACAAGTTTTTACTACATGTTGAGAGATTCAGAAACATCTACAGCCCAAAAAAGTCATAGCAGAGCAGAGGCTGTGTGGTACACAGAATGTTTGAGACACAAATCCCAGAGAAATCTCATACATTTTTACCATGCGCATGATGTAGTGGGAGACAAGATCATGGCACACTGAACGGCTGTGTTCAAGTGCCCACGCCATTCAGCAGACATACACAGCAGTGTAAGAAAACTACAATACAAAGATGAATTTTAATGACAAAGCAGACTGCCCTGGGCCTCCTCATGTGTGCAGCATTGCCATAGCAATTTGTGCACTACAAGGGAACTATTCAAAAATACATTACACCAGCGAATTGTTTAGCTTACGGTTCATCAATATAGTAATATACATATGCTGTTTAGAATGACATGAGGTTTAATAGTTTTGTAACTGCAACATCTCTATCAAGAACTAGCCTCGCCATTGAGCACTGT